>NC_041388.1:678263569-678409143 GCF_002162155.2 Triticum dicoccoides
CGCCACCCTCCCCATCGGAGCCGCCACCGCCCCGCCGAGTTTGACCACTGCACCGCCGCCGACGGTTTTCCTCGAGAAAACCATTCGGTTTTCCGTTTGGTTTTCGTTCGGTTTTTTTAGATCTGTTTTTTTAGATCGATTTATTTCCGTTTAGTTTATTTAGCGAGCGTTCGCTCGTTCGTTCGTTTTAACGAACGCATTCACAGTTTAGTTCCAGAAAACGAACGTTGTTCATTAATCTGTTCATCGGTTTTCTTTTTCCCGGATTTTCCGCGATTATTTCTGATCGCGATTTCTGATCCGATTTTCGTTCTAGTATAACTTTTCGTTCGTTTATCGAATCAAGCGATTCAAGCGCCTGGAGTTTCATCTCAAAACCCTCTTTCTGTTTAACCAACTCAAACAAGTTTTTGCTTCTGTAAAATTTGACCTGAATCCAGATTAGTAAACAAAGTTTGTTTCTTTCGCCGTTTGACTTTCGTTGCTCCTTTCGATTTAATTCTTTTTGCAAACCGGAGTTCTTAAGTCGAACTTTCTGGTTAGATCTCTTATTTAAGTTTTACCTGTGCAACAGATGTGTCGGAGTAATGGGCCACGGGTAGGCCAACCCGAGTCCCATGACCTTTCAAGACATCGGGGCAGGCTGCGCCCCTCAAAGACCCCGGGGTGAAGAGCCGTTTCCTGAGGAGTCGATGGAAGGGCGGCCGACTGCCTGCTCACGCCGAGTCCCAGGGACGACTTCCAGAGAAGCCGGCTTTGGGGAGTCAGACAGCGACTCCGACGAAACATGACCCCATCGAGGGGGACGGGGCAGAGGCGTGGCTACAGTGAAGCCCACTCCGCCCCTTACCAAGGGAAGGCATGGCCACAGCACGCCGTACCCGGAAAGATCTCCGTGCGGCGTGGCACTGTTGCCCGGCAAGCCCTGACATCAACGCCACAGTACCAAGTCCTGCGCCCAGGATGGCTTGTCTGTACGGCCCGGAGGCAGCGGGGCCCACTAGTCAGCGAGACATCGGGAGACGGCGGGAGAACCGCCAGTCGGACCCATTGGGACTCGGCCCGGGGGAGTCGGCAGAGCCCTCCCCCGGGGCCCATGCGCCATTAATCAAGATGAGACGGGGAGTGGCCACAGTGATTGCCTGCTAGGCAGCGGGGCTGTTGCCACGACCCCATGACCAAGCCTGCGTCATCAGAAGCACGGCTACAGTAATCAGCGGCCGGCAAGACCCGCCCACGGCGGACGCGGCCTGTCGGCTCCGTACCACACCAGTTGGCGGGGCCCACCAGTCGGCGGAGAAGTCGGAGGTCAGAGGCACTGGTAGCTGGGCCCGCGCCCAGTCGAATTACCATTGTACCCCTGGGGGGTAGGCCTATATAAACCCCCCAGGGCACCCATGCAAAGGCTTGGATCCCAGTAGTTCTATACCATACCAGATAGAAGGAGAGAGCTAACCTTGCCCTCTTCTACCACCAGACACAGCTCAAGGAGCAACCGTGTAAACACTTGACCATAGTGATCATGCGGAGACCCCGCAGAGCAGCAGTAGGGGTATTATCTCCCCGGAGAGCCCCGAAGCTGGGTAAGATTCGCCGACGTGCATGTCTTCACCTCATCCCGTTTCTAGGCACCGGCGACGTTCTACTCGCCCCCACCATGATAAGCCATCCGTTGGCATATGTCGCTCCAAACCCTCGACATTTGGCGCCCACCGTGGGGCCTGGTGCACCGCCGCCCGGAGATCTGTTCTGGATGAGAACCCTTTTCCTCCCTGGCGAGCGCAGCCAGCCAGGCACGCCAGGCGAAGTTTGCATCGACGCGCTGCGCGGCACTGAGATCGCCTGCGCAGCCAGCTCCTTGGCCGAACTTGTCGGCGAGGTACGCCTCTTCGACGAACCTGCGTCTGACGCAGGCGCAGGCGGCCCTGAAAACCTCCTCGCGGGCCTCCTCGATCAACTCCACGTTTCCGGCGAGCCTGCCGTAGACTTGGAGCCCGTAGGCTCCACCGACCCGATGCTGGTCGACTCCGACACCGCGTCGATCGACGCGTTCCCCACCAATGTGGTGGTCTACGACAAACCTCTCCCCCACGCAGAGAGCGACGGAAGCACCGTCACTGAGGTGCTGGTCATCAGTCATGACGAGTTCCCTGGCGGAGGGGCGCCCGACTCACTCAGCACGACGCTGCAAGACCTAGCTGCGCCCATTCCGAAAGATGCTGACGCGGAGACATTAGAAGCGCGCCGCCTTCAGCTCGTCGAAGGCGCGAAGAAGCTGGCCAGCATGAGACACCTGTCAGAAGCTTACCAGCGGGAGATGGATCACGCCGTTGGCGGCTCGCTGGCCCCGGCAGGGCCCAGCCGCCTTGGCGCAGTCCAGCAGCGCGGCATAGCCATCGCCAGCCTTTTGGGGCTAGCCGTCCCATGTACGCTACTCCGGCGGAGAACATCCGAGCTGCCCAAGCAGTGGCGGGTGAGCTGGACAATTTCGAGGGCGAAGAACACCGCCTCATGATGGAGCGAATCCAGCGGCTCCTCAACGCGGCCGGCGCGTAGAACGAGGCCGGCTGCCGCACGGAGGCGCCGCAGTGGCCAAACGACAACCCGCACCGAGATCAAGGCGCGACGTCTCGGACGCCGACTGACGGGGCCCGAGAAGAAAGGACAAGGAGCTGGCTGTCAGCCACAGTCGGACTCGCATTACCATAGAGCGCGATCGAGATGGCCGCCCGAGAGCAGTGGAACGACGGGACGACTGTCCGCCTCCCCCTCCCCGCAAGGAGAGGCGAGTCTCCCCGCCGCCTGTTGACCATCCGACTCTCGGCGACCGCCTTGGCCGCCGAGAGGGAGTTGGAGAGAATGACGCCCGCCACCGGATCGACCAACTTCACCGGTCCCTGGCACTGGAAGAAGAAGACGAGCTGGGTCCGCCTTGTTTCGGCCCCGCATTTGGGACGAGCCCTTTCCCAGAGGGTTAACGCTCCCAAGAGACACGCCCAAGTATACCGGCTCCGTGAAGCCAGAAGACTGGCTAGTCGACTACTCCACGGCTGTCAGCATAGCAAATGGCAACAAGCGTGTCGCCGTAAAGTATGTTCTGCTCATGCTCTAGGGCACAGCCTGGACATGGCTGAACAACCTAAAGCCCCGCAGCATCAACAGCTGGGTCGACTTCACTGAAGCATTCTTCCGCAACTTCACCAGCACGTACAAGCGTCCTCCCAAGCCTCGTCAGCTCTCCTTGTGCATGCAAGGTCCTGACGAGTCGACTCGCGACTACCTCACGCATTGGGCTGAGCTCCGGAACTCCTGCGAGGGTGTGCACGAGATGCAGGCCATCGAGTACTTCACAGCCGGGTGCCGAGAAGGCACCCTCCTCAAGCACAAGCTCCTATGCGACGAGCCAGAAACCCTCGACGAGCTGCTGATCATAGCGGACAAGTACGCTACGGCCGACTCCTCCATGAAGGCGGAAATTCAAATCAGCACGACTGGCAAAGTAGCTCCTCAGGCTCCAAGAACTCCGGCGGCAGACGCCGGCCGGCGACAACAAGCGCAAGGCCCCGCAGCCGGCTTCCAGCAGCCGGCAGGTCGCGACCGTTGAAGCCCAAGCGATAGAAAGGCGGCAAGCCGAACTGGTTGCCGGCCTTCTCCTATGAGCAGACCTTGGATGGACCTTGCAAATTCCACAGCAGCACAAAGCCGTCGAATCACACCACCCGGAAGTGCCACTAGCACACTAGGACCGCCAAGGGAGACGGCCTCCTGCCACCCCCGCCTGCTGGGAAGCCGCCTCCGCCCCAGCAGCCGGTAGTCAGGCCAATCGGCGCATTACAAGACGAATACCCTAAAGAGCATGGAGCCTATGTGGTGTTCACCAGTGTGGCTGATGATCGATGCAGTAGGCGGCTGCAGCGACAAGAGGTGAATGCAGTAGCCTCAGAGACGCCAGAGTTCATGCACTGGTCTGAGAGGCCCATCAGCTGGAGAAGGGTTGACCACCCAGAAGTGATGCCGAGTCCGGGCTCGACGCCACCTTTGCCATGGACAAACGGGCCGCGTGTTTCTCACGAGTTCTGATAGATGGGGGCAGAAACATCAATATCCTGTACAAGGACACCATGGAGAAGTTAGGAATCAAGTAGAGACAGCTTCAGAACAGCCGGACTGTGTTCCACGGCATTGTTCCTGGGCTTTCCTGCTCACCAATCGGCAAGATCCTGATTGACGTCCTCTTTGGGGACAAAGATCACTTCCGAAGAGAGTCTGTTTGGTTTGAGGTGGTGGACCTTGAGAGCCCATACCATGCGCTACTTGGCCGACCCACCTTGGACAAGTTCATGGCGATCCCCCACTACGCCTACCTCAAGATGAAGATGCCCAGTTCCAGGGGAATTCTGACTGTGGCCGGCGACTACCGAAAGTCGTCCGCTTGCACGGCCGAGAGCAGTCGGCTGGCCGAGTCCCTGGTGATCGCAGCCGAGAAGCGACTCCTTGAACGAGTTGTGGCGACGACCGGCAAGCAGCCGGAGATATCGCCTGACCCAAAGGAGTCGGAAGCCGAAGGTTCGTTCAAGTCGGCCAAAGAGACAAAGAAGATACCCTTGGATCCGGAGCACCCAGAGAGGCACGCCATCGTAGGCGCAAACCTCGACAGCAAATAGGAAGGCGAGCTCATTGATTTCCTCCGTGAGAATCGGGACATCTTCGCATGGTCTCCCAAGGACATGCCAGGTGTACCGACGGATTTCGTCGAGCACAAGTTACACGTTCGATCCGATGCAAAGCCGGTCAGGCAGCCCCTGCGCCGCTTATCAGAAGAGAAGAGAAGAGTTGTCGGAGAAGAGATAGCCCGACTCCTAGCAGCCGGCTTCATTATGGAAGTTTTCTTCCCGAAATGGCTGGCAACTCCGGTCCTGGTGCTAAAGAAGAACAAGCAATGGCGAATGTGTATTGACTACACGAGCCTCAACAAGGCCTACCCCAAGGACCCATTTGCTCTACCAAGAATTGACCAGGTGATAGACTCCACAGCCGGATGCGAGTTGTTGAGTTTCTTGGATGCATACTCAGAATATCACCAGATCAAGCTGAACCCGGCTGACAGATTGAAGACCGCCTTCATCACGCCGTTTGGAGCATTCTGCTACCTCACCATGACGTTCGGCTTAAGGAATGCCGGCGCCACCTTTCAGCGTTGCATGCAGAAGTGCCTCCTCCAGCAGCTCGGTAGGAACGCCCACGTTTACGTGGACGATGTGGTGGTGAAGACGGAAAAGCGAGGAACACTGTTGGAAGACCTCAAGGAGACCTTTGACAACTTGCGCCGGTTCCAGATCAAGCTCAACCCCGAGAAGTGTGTCTTCGGAGTACCAGCCGGCCAGCTACTAGGTTTCCTGGTCTCTGAACGCAGCATAGAATGCAACCCAGTAAAAATCAAGGCCATCGAGAGAATGGAGGTACCCAGCCGACTGCTGGATGTGCAGAAGTTCATCGGCTGCTTAGCATCCATCAGCCGATTCATCAGTCGGCTGGGCGAGAAAGCTCTCCCCTTATACCAACTCATGAAGAAGACCACTTTTTTTGAGTGGAACCATAAGGCGGACGAAGCTTTCCACCAGTTGAAGAAGATGCTGACTACTCCACCCGTCCTGGCGGCTCCGACTCCCAAGGAACCTATGCTCCTGTACATCGCCGCCACCAGCCGAGTCTTCGCCGTAGTCTGGGTTCATCCCAAACCACTCCGGCGGTACCTCCTCGCCATCTTCAGACCGCTCAGGGACGAAGATGCTGGTGTCGGTGTACTCGGCGATCGCCGCAGCATGTTTGACGAGGGCATCTTCCGCTGCCGCCAGCTCCGGCTGGGCCTCCGACCGAAGCGTGGCCAACCGGTCTAGATCCAGCCCCGGGTACCACGCCTTGACGAACTCCAAGGCCCGACGCGCTCCAGCCCGGGCCGAAGAGGCCTTCCAGGCCTCAAGACAACCAGCCGCGACCTCCAGCCAGTTGGCCGTCAGGCTGGGGGTGCATGGAGCCTGCATATCCGGCCAAAGGGCGGCGATCGCCTGGGCACCGATGCGCTGGAGCCGGTGCAGTATCCGGTGAGCCGGCCGGAGGCGAGCCTCGATGCTCAGGATGTGCTCGTCAAGAGTTCGGGGGGCATCGGCGGCGATCTCTACGCCCTCCGCCCTCCAACTCTCACGGTCAGCCTCGATGGCTTGGATGGCGGCCTGCGACTGCCCAGGGAAGAAGTCTACACAAACACGAAGAAACGAAGAAGCAAGTCAAAAACCAAGAGTCGACACGATTTAAATCAGCAGCTCAAGGAAAGAAAATAAAGAGACTCACCATCAACGATGTCTTCAATCTCGTGGAAGCCGGAGTACAGCAGCGCCTCCTTGTCTGACCAGGAGGAGCGCTCGCTCGCGAACTTGGCCAAGAGGGCGGTTTCCGTCTCCTCCGCCTCCCTCTGCGACTTCACAAGCAGCTCCTTCTGCTCTGCCAACTGAGTGGCCAGCAGATCATGCTCTGTGGCGAGCTTGCTGCACTCCTCCCCTTTGGCGCGCAGGGCGGAGTTGGCTTCGCTCAGCTGCTGTTGAAGAGTAGCGTTGGCTGCTGAAGGAAAGGAAGAAAGATAACAGTCGTCAATAAAGTAGGTGCCGGGGAGATTCGACCCGACTGCTCAGCAGTCGGCCCGAATCTCGAGGACTACAGCCCGCGGGTGCGCTAGCGCGCCCCCGTAGAGAAGAAAAAAGGACTTATTTCGGCTCTCCGTCAAGTCGGCAGTCCGCTTGCCCAGCTCTTCAACGTTACGGTTGAAGGCAGTGACGCGGAGGTTGTGGTAATCCTGCGACAAGCATTTCAGACAAAGTTAGTACCCAGAAGTTCATCAATTGGAGTTCCGGGCCGCCTGCTCAGCAGCCGGCCTGAAACTCGGGGACTACACCTAGTGGGTGCGCTGGCGCGCCCCCACAGAGAGGAGCAAGAAAACAAAGACCAAAGAAAAAAAACATACCCGGACGGTTGCCCGCGACGCTAGGAACGCCTTGGTGCAACTCTGGAGAGCGTCGCCCTCAGCACGGAGCTTCGCCTGGACGTCCAGGAGCGCCCGGTTCAGCGGCCCTGTGCCGCCTCCTCGCACCCACCCAACAGGTGCGGCGCTCGTCGCCTCGGCGTCTGGGGCCGCCGAGCTGGCGGTGCCGGCTTCCAGGGGGCGGGGTGCCGAAGTCACCTTCTCCAGACGACGGCGCGTTGGCGAGCCGACCTGGAGGAGTAGCCTCGCCACGGCCTCGTCTTCGGTCGGCGGCACTGGAGGGTCCGCTGGTTTCTCGCCTTGCGCGCCTTCAGACGGCGGCGGAGGCGGCGGCGGAACATTCGCGTCCGGAGTAGAGGGGTCGCCGCCTTCCCTTTCCTCAATGAGGTTCTCCCCGCCGGCTTCTCCAGTTGGTGGCGGACGTCTCCGCTGACCCCATAACGGAGGCGGCAGCGACCCGCTCAAGAGAGAGGGGAGCCTCGAAGAAAGAGGGGCAAGCAGAGACTCAGACAAATCACAAAGAAAGAATAGAACTTTGAAGACAGAATACTTACGCGGAGACCAACAATGACTTCTTCACTTCCTTACGGAAGCGGATGGCCTTCGCGGCTGCCTCATCCCGCCGGGTCGCTGCAGCCGAGCCCTTGGGCTTCTTCGGCCGACTGCCGAACAAGGTCGGCATGGCCTTGCGCTTCTTCCCGCCGCCTGGAGCGCCCGGCGCGGCAGAAGAGCCCGCGCCAGGCTGGCTGGCTCCTGGCCGATGGCGAGGGGCGACTTCTCCCTCGGCGCTGTCTTCAGGCCAGTCGGCGAAGGTAGCCGAAGGCCTGAAGTCGCCTGCAGTCCCTCCTCCTCCCTCGGCGTCGTCTTCCAGAGCCGCCGCCCCCAGATCGGGGTCGTCGACGTCGCTCTCCGCCCGGTCGACGAGGAACTCATGGGCCGGCCCCGAGGTGCCGGCTGGTGGGTGGAGAAGGGCATTCTAACCAAAGAAGACTAGTCAAAACAAAACTCGGCAAGAAGAAGACAATCTGAAAGAAAGAAAGGAAAGGCGACTCACCACGGACGGGGGGTTGGCGCGGGAGTACGGCTCGTTGCCGAATCGCCAGTCCTGCAGGAGCCTGCTGTCCGAGAGATGGTTCACCATGAAGGACACCTCTTCGTGAGGCATGTCCTTGGTGCACATCCGACTCAGGTCGCGGTGCCCGCTCATCTGGCATATCATGTGAGGGCGGCCTTGGAGCGGGAGAACTCGGCGCCAGACGAAGGCGGCCAGCAGGTCCGGACCAGTCAGACCCTCCGACTGCGTCAGCACTCGGAGTCGCGTGATGGCACCGGCTCCCGTAGGCGTCAGCGACCTGGCCCGGTACGACCAGTTGGGCAGTCTCCCAGCCGGCGGGCCGGCTTCGAAAGCCGGCAGATTGACCCAGTCGCCCCTCGTGGCGACGTTCCTGACGTAGAAGTAGGATCTCTGCCACATCTTCACCGACTTTATCAGCGAGATGGAGGGGAAGGGGTTGTCGGCTCCTGACCTTCGCACGGCGATGAAGGCACCGCATTGAGCCGGCAGGCCTGCGGCCTGGGTGCCGAGCTTGGAGAAGAAGAACTCCCCCCAGAGCTCGAGGGTGGCAAGGACTCCGAGGAAGCCTTCGCACAAGGCCACGAAGGCGGACAGCAGCACCACTGTGTTGGGGGTGAGGTGGTGCGGCTGGAGGCCGTAGAACTCCAAGAAAGACCGGAAAAAGCTACTCGCCGGCAGCCCCAGCCCGCGTAGGCAGTGCGAGCGGAAGATGACCTGCTCGCCCTCCTGCAGGGCAGGGGAAATCTCCCCCTCCGGCGCAAGACGCACCTGCACGCAATCCTCGCCGGGAAGCCGACGGGTCCGGCGGAGGAACTCAATATGGTCTTCATGGACCTCGGAACCGTCCCAGGTGCCGGAACGCACTGGGGGAGGCGCGGCAGCGGAGGAAGAACTCATCACGAGCTGTCACCGCGGCATTCGCCGGAGCTTGGGCGTGCGGCGGAGCGAGGAGGAGAGCGAGGAGCAGCACGGAGGAGGAGAGTGAGGAGCATCAAGGAGGAAGAGAGCCAGGGGTAGTGGGAAGGAGGGGCGCGCCTGCCCCCCTCTTCCCCCTACTTATAGCCCCATGGGCTGCGAAGCCGAGGGGGCAGACATGGCGATTTACTGCGCCCACAACCCCACGCCCCCCACGATCCACGTAAAGTTACTGCGCGCAGTAACTCCACGGGAATCCCAATCGTCCACCGGGGCCGCAGTGGATCCGCTCGGGCGCCGAGGCGCGGTAGTGGCGGGCCCCGCCTGTGGGCCTGTCCTGTCGCGCGCGTGGGCTGGCAGGACAGCCTAGCCATGTGCCCCCGCATGACAGGCCAAGAACGGGCGGCAGACTGGAGGCTACGCTGGCACGCCACTTAAAATCCCGCCACGATGTTTGAAATACCGAGCAAGTCGAAATTGAGTGAAGTCCGAGTTGAGCAAGTCCGACTCCTTCTAGACGGCCCAGCAGAAGTCAATCAAGACCATGTGTTGAGCACCCGGAAGGAGAAACTGCCGAGGCTTCTCGGCCGATCGTCCGTGGTGCCTCACCAGCTTCGGGGACTACTGTCGGAGTAATGGGCCATGGGTAGGCCAACCCGAGTCCCATGACCTTTCAAGACATCGGGGCAGGCTGCGCCCCTCAAAGACCCCGGGGTGAAGAGCCGTTTCCTGAGGAGTCGACGGCAGGGCGGCCGACTGCCCGCTCACGGCCGAGTCCCAGGGACGACTTTCAGAGAAGCCGGCTTTGGGGAGTCGGCCGGCGACTCCGACAAACCATGACCCCATCGAGGGGGACGGGGCAGAGGCGTGGCTACAGTGAACCCCACTCCGCCCCTTACCAAGGGCAGGCATGGCCACAGCACACCATACCCGGGAAGATCTCCGTGCGGCATTAATCAAGATGAGACGGGGAGTGGCCACAGTGATCGCCCGCCAGGCGGCGGGGCTGTTGCCACGACCCCATGACCAAGCCTGCGTTATCAGAAGCATGGCTACAGTAATCAGCGGCCGGCAAGACCTGCCCGTGGCGGACGCGACCTTTCGGCTCCGTACCAGACCAGTCGGCGGGGCCCACCAGTCGGTGGAGAAGTCGGAGGTCAGAGGCGCTGACGGCTAGGCCCGCGCCTAATCGAATTACCATTGTACCCCTGGGGGGTAGGCCTATATAAACCCCCCAAGGCACCCATGCAAAGGGTTGGATCCCAGTAGTTCTATACCATACCAGATAGAAGGAGAGAGCTAGCCTTGCCCTCTTCTACCACCACACACAGCTCAAGGAGCAACCGTGTAAACACTTGACCATAGTGATCATGCGGAGACCCCGCAGAGCAGCAGTAGGGGTATTATCTCCCCGGAGAGCCCCGAAGCTGGGTAAGATTCGCCGGCGTGCATGTCTTCGCCTCATCCCATTTCCAGGCACCGGCGATGTTCTACTTTCCCCCACCATGATAAGCCATCCGTTGGCATATGTCGCTCCAAACCCCCGACAAGATGAGTACTTATTGTATGCTTGCTTGTTTGTGATAGAGTTCCCGGAGTGCGCTGCTTGCTACTTTGAATCTCTAGGTTTCGTGGATCATCAGCAAGGCAAGTAACACTTTGATCATACATTTTTCATACCCAGTTTTATTGCATTAGATCAATACTCAAACATTGCGTGATTAGGATCTAATTAAATTGTGGGTTTTGGGAAGTAGATGAGGTGGTACCTATTTCCTGTTTTATTATCAAACCTTTGGGAGTTACTTCTACGTTTGCTTATATTGCCATGCTAAGCTAGTAGACGTGGATTGGGTGAGTGTATCCATGACAGATGTGAGATTGTCAAATTAATGGTTTATTTAAGGTGGCAACTTAAACACACATCTGGGTGGATTGAGGCACCTGGGTATTCTAGCGATTGCCTATTTTTCTTTATGAACTGCCACCCAGGCTCAAAGGGATCATGAGATTATTCATACTAGAAACTTCCGTGTGCAGCCACATGCTACTATGGGCTCTAGCATAGTTTACTAAGTCGTGCGAACTCTTACAGTGGTAGCCTAGCAGATGTAGTGTCGGGTGGTAGGTGCAACATATGCCAACGGGTGGCTTGTCATTGTGGGAGCCAGTAAGACGTAGCCGGTGCCTGGAAGCGGGATGGGGCGAAGACATGCACGCTAGCGAATCTTACCCAGCTTCGGGGCTCTCCGTGGAGATAACACCCCTACTGCTGCTCTGCGGGGTCTCCGCATGATCACTAGATGAACGAGTAGCTACAAGATGCTCCTTGAGCTGTTTTGCGAGAAGAAGAAGAAGGGCACGGCTAGCTCTCCTATCCTCTCTATGTGGTGTCTAAAACTAGCACCGATCAACCCTTTGCATGGGTGCCCCGGGGCGTTTATATAGGCTCACCCCCCGAGGGTACAATGGTAATCCGGCTGGGCGTGGGCCCCAGCCGTTTGTGTCTACGCTTGCCGGCTTCTGCGCCGGCTGCTGGGGCCCGCCGGCTGGTGGGTCCCACCGGCTGCCGGCTCCTTGGTCGACAGGCAGGCCCCATTGTCCAGGGCCTTGTCCGTGGCTGGTTGCTGTTGCCTCAACCTGGTGACGAGGGCTTCGCCGAGGTGGGCGTGGCTACAGTGTCGCTGCCCGGTGGGCGATCGCTGTAGCCTCACCGCGTCTTGTCTCCTTAATGGGGCGTCTCCTTCGAGGGAGGGGGCAAGCCGGCTGCGGGGAGCCGGCCCCGTCTCGGGCCGACTGGGGGAGGCCTGGCCGCCTTCGGGTGTCTCTCTGCCTGAAGGGGCCCACCGCCCGTGGGCCGCGCTGGCAGCCCGTCGTAGGTGACATCAGGGTCAACATGGCAACAGTGCCGCACCGGCGGGTCATGGCCACCCCGTACGGCGCACTGTGCCACGCGTGCTCCGGGATTCGGGGGTGGCAGGCTTTACTGTAGCCACGCCCCGTCACATCGCCGTTATGTGGATGCAGACTTCGAGGGTACGATCTTGACCGCTTTGTGGGAGCCGGCCTCTTGGCGTCGGCCTTCTCGTGGCCGGCTTCTTGGAGCCGGCCCTCCCGCGGGTTTCTTCATGAGGGCTAAAGCCGGGCCGCCTTCTGATAGTCGGCCTGGGAGACAGCCGGCAAGGGGAAGGCGGCCCCACGTCTTGGATTTTTGAGGGCCGGATCGGCTCGTAATTTTTTCAGAAGGGCCAGGGGGAGCCGGCTAGGCTACTCGTGGTCATTTACTCCGACAGTAGTCCCCGAAGCTGATCGAGCTTCGAGGCTGACAAAGGGACGAGAAGCTTGGTCAGCTTCCTATCCTGAGGAGCCGGCTTTGCTTATGCGTGCCGTCTTCGGAAAGCTCCGTTACTCGTAGGCGGGAACGTGGGTCGGCCTGTGAGCTGACCGCGCGCCATCCCGCCAGCCACGTGGCAAAGAAAACCTGCCAACGCACGCGCATGATGGGACGCCGCCGCAGGCCCGGGCCCGCCACTCCTAGGCCTCGTCCCGAGCGCGGATCTTCTGCGGCCCACACGGACCGCTCGCCTTCCCGCGGCGGTTTTATTACGCCATCAGGGCGCAATAATCGCAGGACGTGGGGGAGTGGGCGCAGTTGATCCCACGTTCCCCCACACCACGCCTCCTCGGCTCCGCCGCACGGGTCTAAAAGTAGGGGGAGGGGGAGCGGCAGAGGCTCGCACGCTCTCCCTTGCTCTGCCCCTTCTCACCTTCCTTCTTCTTCCCTTCACCGCCGCAGCGACCCATTGCCGCGCTGCTCCACCGTCGGACCTCTCGGTTCCTTTGGTCCCGCCGTAGCGGGGTCGTGCGCGTCTCCGCCGTCGCATCGTCTTGTTCCTCGCCGCGTCGTTCCCATGGCGTTATCGAGCTCGTGGGATGGCTCCAACGTCCACGAGGACCATGTTGAGTTCCTCCGCCGGACGCGGCGTCTCCCGGGTGAGAACTACGTGCGAGTTTGTCAGGCGCCGGTGAGGGAGATTTCGCCGGCACCGGAGGAGGGCAAGCGGGTAATCTTCCGCTCGCACTGCCTGCGCGGCTTCGGCCTCCCGGCGAGCGGATTCCTTCGAGCTTTTCTTGAATTTTACCACCTCCAGCCGCATCACCTCACGCCCAACGCGGTGATGCTGCTGTCGGCTTTCGTCACCTTGTGAGAGGGCTTTCTCGGGGTTCTCCCCACTCTCGAGCTCTGGGGAGAATTCTTCCAGAGCAAGCTCGGCATCGTTGTCGCGGGAGTGCCCGCCCCCTGTGGAGCCTTCATTGCCATGAGGCGGACGGGCGAGAACAATCCGTTCCCGCCCATCCCGCTGATCCAGTCGGTGAAGCTCTGGCAGAAGTCCTACTTTTACGTGAAGAACATCGCCTAGCAAGGCCACTACGTCAACATGCCGGCTGGGAGGCAACCCTCGTGGAGCTACCGGGCCAGGTCGTTGTCTCAGGCCGGGAATGCATCCGTCTCCCGGCTCCGGGTGATGATCCAGTCGGAGGGCCTGACCGGAGCCGACCTGGTGGCCACCTTCATGGAGCGCCGAGTACTTCCGCTCCAAGGCCGGCCTCACATGATTTGCCAGATGAGCGGCCGCTTCGACCCGTGCCGGCTGAGCACCAGGAAGATGCCTCATGCCGAGGTGTCTTACATGGTGAACTACATCTCCAACTGCAAGCTCGCCGAGGATTGGCGATATGGTAAGGGGCCGTATTCTCGCGCCAACCCTCCGCCTGCCGTAAGTTTTTCTTCTTTTCTTCCTTTTTGTAGCCGGCCTCATGATGGCCGACTTCTGATAAATTTGTTTGCCCTTAGCAGAACCCTCTTCTTCCGCTGACGGCCGGGGCCGCAGGGGTAGAGCACGAGCTCCTCCCCGACCGCACGGTGGAAGACGTCGATGATCCGGACCTGGGAGCGGCTGCCATGGAAGGTGACGAGGCAGGAGGCGTGGGGCTTGGGGCCGGCCTCGAGGACTGGGCGGACCATGACGAGGTCGAAGCCGCCCCGCATCGCCAGCCGGCGCCTGATCATCAAGGCGCGGGCCCGTCTGCCGCGCCGGCTGCCCGTGGCGGCGTGGAGAAACGCCGGGCCGCGTCGACCTTCTTCGGCAGCCGGCCGAAAAAATCCAAGGGTTCCACGGTGGCGACCAAGTGGGATGAGGTGGCCGTGAAGGCGGCCCGCTTCCGCAAGGCGGTGAAACAGCCGCAGGCGATCTCGGCGTAAGTCGTCAAATGTCTTGTATTATTTTTGTTGCCCTTTTCGATTGAGGATCTTCTAAACCTTTCTTTGCTCGTCGGGCAAGGCACCGCTTTCCCTCGAGCAAGGTCCTGGCGGCTCCGTAGTCGGGCCAACTGGAGGGTCCTCGGGCTCCTGCCGCGTGGATCCCCGCGCCGACCTCATGGAGGCCATGGAGCGGAATGCACGGGAGGCGCGGGAGGAGCGGGAGGCGGCGGAGCGAAGGACCGCCCAGGCGGCGAAGGAGCAGGCCGACGCGGCGGCCAAGGCCCGGGCGGAGGCGGCAGCCGCAGAGACGGAGGCGGAGGCCTCACACAACCAGCCTCCGCTGCTCGTCGTTCCCCTCCGCGCCGTGGCCCCCGACATCCCCGTGCCCCTGTCGGAGGAGGTTGACCAAGACCCGCCGGTGATGGAGAGGAGGGAGGACCACGAGGTCTACGTGGAGGAGGCGCCGCAGATGGCGCCAACTGGAACGGGCCAAAGCGGCCAACCAGCCGCGGTGCCAGAGCAGCCGGCCAGGGGCGAGCCGAAGGCAGGGGCCAGCCTCGAGGTGCAGCCAGCATTTCGCCGGTGCACAGGGGGAGCTACCTCCGCGCCGGAAATGCACCAAGCTGCGGGCACCAGCCAGACGGTGGAGGCCCTGGAGGCGGCTAGCGCCAGCACGTCCGAGTGGACGCTCAGTGGGGGGATAGCCGAGCTGAACACGGCGGCCCAGGAGGTCCGGAGCCGGCTTCAAGCCCAGGCCGCCTCGCTGCAGCGGTATACCCAAGAGTTCCTGGTGACGCAGGCCGTCATCCGGGTGAGCCCTCTGGCCTTGGTTTTTTTGCTTTTTTGATTTCTTCCGTGGGGGCGCGTCAGCGCACCCACTGGGTGTAGTTCCCGAGTTCCGAGTCGGCTGCTGAGCAGGCGGCTTGGAACTTGCTAGGTCCTGACAACTATCTTATCCTCGCCTCCTGTCTGATCTTCCAGGAGTACCATAACCTCCGCGCTGCTGCCTTCAACTCCCAGGCTCAGGAGCTGGGCCGGAAAATCGAGGACCTGACCAACAGCCAGAGTGCCTGCTTTGTCTCGTTCATCTCCTGTGGGGGCGCGTCAGTGCACCCACTGGGTGTAGTCCGCGAGATTCGGGCCGACTGCTGAGCAGTTGGGTTGGATCTTCCTTGACGACTTCTTCCTTATTGATTTTTCCTTTGTCTTCATGCTTGCAGGAGCCAATGCCGACTTGAGGGGGCAACTCAGCGGGGCCTAGGCTCCCCTTCGTGCCAAGGAAGCCGAGTATAACGCCTTGGTCCTGGAGTGTGACCGCCTGGCCAAGAAGTTGGCCGACCAGGAGGAGAGCCACAAGGCGGCCCTGAAGAAGGCGCAGGACAACGAGGACGCCCTCAAAGCTGAGTTCGAGACCGAAGCGGCGGGCTGGGCTGAGGCAAAACAAGCACTGAGCGAGGGCTTCGGCCGGATTGAGGATCTGATCGATGGTAAGCCGACTTCCTCACTCCTTGCTTGCCCCTTGCCCCCTGATTTGTGTTCTGACTTGTGCTGCTTTTTGTTCTTTGTGCAGACTACTTCCCTGGCTACTCCGTCTTCGCCACCCAGACCATCGAGGCCCACCGCGAGGCGCGCCGGCAGGCGGGGGCTGACATCGCGCCGGACGCGAGCCGGACACTTGAGGAGCAACTCTTGGCGGTCCAAGCCCGGCTGCAGCCGGCTCACCGCATGCTCCGTCGCCTCCAGCGCGTCGGGGCGTAGGTGTTGGCCACCCTCTGGCCAAGCGAAATGATTCCCCGCACCCCGAGTAGGACTGCCAACTGGCTGGAGATTGCGGTTGGCCGCTTCGAGGCCTGGAAGGCATCGGCGGCCCGGCTTGGAGCTGGGCAGGCGCTGGAGTTCGTCCGAGCCTAGTATCCCGGGCTGAACCTGGACCAGCTGCGCACCTGGCGGCTGGATGCCGACGAGGAGATGGAGGAGGTGCGGCCGGCTATCGCTCAGCGTGCCTCGACGATCGCCGAGTGCACTGACATCAACGTCTTTGCTCCTGAAATAAATGACGACGGCGTTGCCCAGCCGGAGGAATGGTTTGGGCTAGACCCGGTAGCGGGTGAGTACTCGGCGGAGGAGATCGCTTCCAGCGATGAAGGTGAAGACGACGAAGGAGAGGAAGGCGAAGACGTCGAGCCGGCCGGTGAAGCGGCCAGCCAGCCCCAGCCTAACCGTGCCTCCAGCAACGAGGCACGTGCTAGCGCGCCTTCTGCGGGAGGTGGTGATCATGCCGAGGTTCGCCAGCCGGCCACTCCTCCAGCCGGCACTGCCGTCTCTACCGACCTGCCCGACTCGCCAGTCGCTCCCTTGGCTTAATCTGCCGTCCTCGCTTTTCCTGCTTGTTACTTTTTGAACAACTTTTGTTAAACTTGCGCAGTTCCACCCACTGGGGGTGTATTCAAACTATGTTCAATGCTGGCCTTTCGAAGGCCTTTTGTGTAAATATGATCGTGTGTGTGTTTGGCTTCCATTCGCGTGTGCTTTTTATCTTTAGGCTGTTTCCTATGCCGCCTTCCCCTAGCTGTTGCCTTCCCAACCGGCAGCTGCTCTGCAGCCTGCGGCTAAGGAAGAACTTGGCTATATTTATTATTATTATTTTTTGTTGGGGAAGGCAAGTACTCGAGCTTTCTTAGATTGAAGCGAAGTGAATGGAAGCCGGCAGGCCGGCTACTCTGGTAGTCGGTCGGTCGTGGGAGAAAAACGGGCTTTTGTTATATTAGTCCGTTAGTCCCTAGCCGTTTTTCGTGTGGGCGTCCTTTCCTGCCTTTAACTCTTGCCAGCTGGACAGCCGGTTCTTTGAACTGTGACTTTTGGCAAGAGAAGGCTTGGGTGCCCGCACACTACTTGTCTGACCGCGGGTAGGACTTCTAATATAACTCAAGGCGGCCAGTCCCCGGGCCGACTAGTCGAACCCAGTGCCGGACGAAAAAAGTGAATGTAATGACATGATCATAAGCATGATACTCTTCATTTATAGATAAAAGATGGCAGTCCCTGAGCTCTCCTCGGGGGGCCTATTGTCTCATACTTAGTACAAAAGTTAGCGTGATACATACTGCGTTTCAACTGTAAAATCTTCGGAGGAGGTTGGCGTTCCATGGTCGTTCCGACTCTTTGCCGGAGTCGTCTCTCTTTCGTGCCTTCGGCTTCTGTGCGTCGATCAGGTAGTAGGAGTCATTTCCCAGCGCTCTACTGATGACGAAGGGGCCTTCCCAAGGGTCCGAGAGCTTGTGCTGGCCGGCTGTTCGCTGGATCAGCCGGAGCACGAGGTCGCCCTCTTGGAAAGATCTTGGTTTGACCTTCCGGCTGTGGTAGCGGTGCAAGCCCTGCTGGTAGATGGCGGACCAGCTGAGGGCTAACAGCCGGCTTTCTTCCAACAGGTCGACGCCGTCTTCTCGTGCTTCCTTGGCCTCCGCCTCTGTGTACATGGTTACCCGAGGCGAATCGAACTCGATGTCGGTTGGGATGACCGCCTCGGCACCATACACGAGGAAGAAAGGAGTGAAGCCGGTTGACTTGTTTGGGGTAGTGCGCAGGCTCCAGAGGACGGCCGGCAGCTCATCGAGCCAACAGCCGGCCGAACGTTCCAGTGGTACGACCAGTCGGGGCTTGATGCCGGAAAGGATGAGGCCGTTGGCTAGCTCGACTTGGCCGTTTGACTGCGGGTGGGCAACGGACGCTAAGTCCAACCGGATGCCCTGCATCGCGCAGAAACGTACCAATGCTCCCTTGGCGAAATTCGTGCCGTTGTTGGTGATGATGCTGTGTGGCACGCCGTACCGAGTTGTTATATCTGCAATGAATGTCATGGCAGTCGACCCATTCAGCTTCTTGATCGGCTTTGCCTCAATCCATTTGGTGAATTTGTCCATGGCGACAAGCAGATGTGTCATGCCGCCGCGCGCCGTCTTGAATGGGCCCACCATGTCCAGTCCCCAAACGGCGAAGGGCCAAGTGAGGGGAATGGTCTTGAGTGCCGAAGCCGGCATGTGTTGCTTGGAGCTGAAGACTTGGCACCCTTTGCAATGTTTAACTAACTCCTTGGCGTCATCCAAAGCAGTCGGCCAAAAGAACCCATGGAGGAAAGCTTTGGCGATGAGTGATCTTGAGGCTGCATGGTGGCCGCATTCTCCTTGGTGGATGTCTCTGAGGATTGCAATGCCCTTCTCTTGATCGACGCATCGCTGGAAGACTCCAGTGACACTGCGCCTGACGAGCTCTCTGTTGACGATTGTGTATGCTCCGGCTCGGCGTTGGACTTGTCTTGCCTCTGTTTCGTCAGCCGGCAGATCTTGGTTTATTAGGAAGTTGAGGATGGACTGAGCCCATGATGGAGCTGCGACTTCTTCTATTGCCAACACGGCTACTGCGACCAGGGCAGGCGGGCTGGGTGGTGAAATGCTGGAGTCCACCGTCGCCTGTTGCGTCGGTGCAGTCCCCGTCCGACTACCGCAGTCCCCGAGCCGGGTGTGGCAGTCCCCGGGTCGGGCGTAACTATGGAAGTCCTCGAGCCGCCTACTGACGTCCCCGGGCCGACTATCGAAGTCCCCGGGTTACCTGCTTGGTTCTTCGAGCCGGACCCGGCCGCGTCGGGGTCAGGCGGCACGAAGATGGAATCGGACTCTAGAGACGGCTTGATAGACGGCTTGAGGAGGCGTTGCAGAGAGACACCGGTTGGTATTGCCTGCCGAGTGGAGCCTATTCGAGCCAGGGTATCCGCTGGCTCGTTGTCGGCTCGCGGTACGTGGAGGAACTCGCATCCTTCAAAGTACCCGCTGATCTGCTGAACGAGGAAGCGATAGCTTGCCATATTTGCGTATGTGGCGTCCCAGTCGCCGGATGACTACTGGACTACCAAGTCCGAGTCGCCGTAACATAGGATCCGGTGAATGCCGAGTTCTTTGGCAAGTCGGAGCCCGTGTATGAGTGCCTCGTACTCGGCCACGTTGTTGGAGGCGGCAAAGTGAATTTGCAGCATGTATCTGAGCTTGTCGCCTTTGGGAGAGGTGAGGATGATGCCGACTCCCAAGCCGGTGCGCATCTTGGACCCGTCAAAGTGCATGTGCCAATGAGTGGAGTGGGGAGCTGGCGGTAGGTACTGGGTCTCGGCCTAGTCGACGAGGAAGTCGAACAATGCTTGGGACTTGATGGCGGTGCGAGGCTGGTAGAAGATCGTGTAGGGGGCCAGCTCGATGGCCCATTTCGCCACCCGGCTGGATGCATCCCAGCTGCCTATGATCTCGGCAAGCGGGGCGGTGCATACGACCGTGATGGGGTGCTCTTGGAAGTAGGGCTTCAGCTTCTTGGCAGCGAAGTACACGCCATAGCACATCTTCTGCTAGTGCGGGTAGTTCTGCTTCGAGGTAGACAGCACCTCGCTCAAATAGTACACCGGCCTCTGGAACGGCTGGGCTCGGCCCTCTTCTAGGCGCTGGACTACGATGACAGTGCTGACCACCCGGCTAGTTACAGCAATGTAGAGGAGCATGGGCTCTTTCTCAGTCGGCACCTCCAGGACAGGCGGCGTGGCTAGCATCTTCTTCAGCTCGTGAAAAGCTTGGTCGGCTTGGTCGTTCCACTCGAAGTGAGTGGTCTTCTTCATAAGGCGGTAGAGGGGGAGAGCTTTTTCTCCGAGCCGGCTGATGAAGCGGTTCAGGGAGGCCAAGCACCCGGTGAACTTCTGGACGTCTCGAAGTTTGGTGGGAATCGCCATTTTCTCAATGGACTTGATCTTTATTGGGTTGCATTCGATGCCGCGTTCGGAGACCAGGAGCTGGCCAGCTGGCACTCCAAACACGCATTTCTCGGGGTTGAGCTTGATCTGGAACCGGCGCAGGTTCTCAAATGTTTCCTTGAGGTCCCCCAGCAAGGTGTCGCGCTTCTCCGTCTTCACCACAATGTCGTCTACATAGACGTGGGCATTTCTGCCGAGCTTCTTGAGGAGGCACTTCTGCATGCAACACTGAAAAGTGGCACCGGCATTTCTCAAGCCGAATGTCATGGTCAGGTAGCAGAAAGCTCCGAATGGCATGATGAAGGCGGTCTTCAGGCGGTCAGCCGGATCTAGCTTTATCTGGTGGTATCCTGAGTAAGCATCCAAGAAACTCAACAGCTCGCATCCGGCCGTGGAGTCTATCACTTGATCAATCCTTGGCAGGGCAAAGGGATCTTTGGGGCAGGCCTTGTTGAGGCTCGTGTAGTCTATGCACATGCGCCACTTGTTGTTCTTCTTTAGCACGAGGACCGGGTTGGTGAGCCACTCTGGAAAGAAAACCTCCATAATGAAGCCGGCTGCCAGAAGCCGGGCTATCTCCTCTCCCACGATCCTTCTTTCCTCCTCCGACAGACGTGGAGGGGTTGTTTGACTGGTTTTGCGCCTTCTCGGACGTGTAGCTTGTGCTCAGTGAATTCCTTCGGAACACCCGGCATGTCCTTAGGGGACCATGCAAAGATATCCCGATTCTCACAGAGGAAGTCGGCGAGCTCGCCTTCCTATTTGCTGTTTAGGTTTGCCCCGATTACGGCAAACCTTTCTGGATGCTCGGGGTCAAGAGGTATCTTCTTTGTCTGCTTGGCCGGCTGGAAAGATCCTTGGGCATCACACTCCTTGGGATCGGGGGACAGGGCCGGCTGTTTGCTGGCCATGGCCACGACTCGGTCCAACATCTTCTTTTCTTCGGCAATCACAAGGGACTCGGCCAGCCGGCTGCTGGCTGCAGCGCACTCGGAAGATTTCTTGTAATCGCCGGCTATGGTGAGGATGCCCTTGGCGCTCGGCATCTTCATTTTGAGGTAAGCATAGTGGGGAACAGCCATGAACCTGGCCAAGGTAGGACGGCCAAGCAACGCATGGTAGGGGCTCTCCAGGTCCACCACTTCAAACCAGATCGCTTCCCATCGGAAATGATCCTTGTCCCCAAAGAGTACATCAATCTTGATCTTGCCAATGGGGGCGCAGGACAGGCCAGGTACAATGCCATGGAACACAGTCCGAGTAGGCCTGAGTTGCTTCGTCTTGATGTTCAGCTTCTCCAGGGTGTCACGGTACAGGATGTTGATGCTGCTCCTGCCGTCTATCAGCACGCGGGAGAAACGGGCGGCGCGTCTGTCCGTTGCAAGGGTGGGATCAAAAACCAATGCATAAGAGTCGGAGATGGCATCACCTCTGGGTGGTCGGCCCGGCTCTAGCTGATAGGTTTTTCTGACCAGTGCATGTGCTCGGCGGGGTTGGCAGCGACCATGTTGACTTCCTGGTGCTCTCGGCATCTGCTGTGCCGGTCTTCGGGCTGGCTCGTAAAGACGACATAAGCGGCATGCTCGTCGGGGAACTCATCGTGCACGGCTCCGACTGCAGGCCGACAGGTCGGCGGCTGCGGAGCCGGAGGCGGCAGACCGGCAGGCGGAGGCGGCGCGAGCCCTTCGCCTTTGGAGATTCGGGTGAGCCAGTGGAACTTCCGGGTTGTGTGGTTGGATGGCTTCGCGCCGCTGTGGAACTTGCATGGGGCGTCGGGAGTTTGCTAGAAGGCCCGCTGCCAAGCCGGCTTGCCGCCCCTCTGCTTCTTGGGTGCGGGCCGCCCTTCGGGCTGCTCGTCTTCGACTGTGGCCACCTGCCGACTGGTGGAGGGCGGCACGGTGCCCTTGCGCTTGTGGTCGTTCTGGTGTGGGCGTCGGCCGGAGTCCCCAGCCGGCGTCTTGGGCACCGGGTTGATTACCTTCCCAGACGCGTCTACTCGGAGTTCGGACTTCATTGAGGAGTCGGCGGTGGCGTACTTGTCCGCTATGACCAGAAGCTCGTCGAGGGTAGTCGGCTCGTTGCAGAGGAGCTTGTGCTTGAGGAGGGTGCCTTCTCGGCACCCGGCAGTGAAGTATTCTATGGCTTGCACCTCGTGCACCCCTTCGCAAGAGTTGCGGAGCTCGGCCCAATGCGTGAGGTAGTCGCGAGTGGACTCGGCGGGGCCTTGTACGCACAAGGAGAGCTGTCTGGGCTTGGGAGCCCGTTTGTAGGTGCTGGTGAAGTTGCGGACGAAGGCTTCTGTGAAGTCTAGCCAGCTGTTGATGCTGTATGGCTTGAGGCTGTTGAGCCAGGTCCGCGCCGTGCCTTGCAGCATGAGGGGCACGTACTTCACGGCAATGCGCCAGTTGCCGTTTTCTATCCTAACCGCCATGGAGTAGTCGATCAACCAATCTTCCGGCTTCACGGAGCCGTTGTACTTCGGCGTATCTCTTGGGAGCGAGAACCCTTTGGGGAAAGGCTCGTCGCGGATGCGGGGGCCAAAGCAAGGCGGGCCGACATCATCTTCTTCTTCTAGCGCCAGGGATCGCGCTAGGCGGTCGATCCGATGGCGGGCGTCGTTCTCACCGACTCCTTCGCGGCGACCTAGTCGGCCGCTGAGAGTCGAATGCGTGACAGGCGGTGGGGTGGGATATCTCTCCCCACGAAGCGGAGGCGGAGGCGGGTCGCCCCGCCGCTCCACAGCCCGGGGATGGCCTTCTGCGTCTCGCTCGATGGAGATTCGGGTTCGGCTTCGGCTGGCAGCCGGCTCTTTCTCGCGTCGCACGCGGGTTTTACCAATAGTCGGCGTCCGGCTCGTCGCGTCGTGCTCTCGGCGCGGGGAAGGGCTTTCCGCGCGGGCGTCGGCTTCGTGCCGCTGTGCGGCTGCATCGATTAGTTGCTGGATGCTTCTGGTCATGTGGGGGAGTTCTTCGGCCCCTAGTCCGTCTAGCTCGTCCACGGCCGCCTGGGCGGCGCGCAGGTTCTCGAGCGGAGTGGCGTAGACTGGGCGGTCGACTCCTAGCATGTCGGCGAGGGTAGCGCCGCACTGTCCGACAACGCCGGCCCGGCTTGGCCCGCCTGGGGGCGGCGTGCCAAAGGCGGCGCGGTCGGCTTCGCGCCGGTGGGCCTCAGTGAGGCTTCTCATGGAAGCCAACTTCCGGCCCTCCCCGAGGAGGGCGAGGCGGCGAGCCTCCAGTGCTTCGGCGTCGGCATCGGCCGGGAGGGGGATGGACAAGTCATGGGCCGCCGCATGCGCGGCGTTGTGGGCGTTCTCGCTAGAAGTGCCGCCGTGGCCGATGACCATCACCTCGGTGGTGATGGCGTCGCAGCCATCGGCCCGGGGAAGCGGGTCATTGTAGATCGCAACGTTGGTGGGGAAAGCGTCGAGCGAGGCCGTGTCGGAGTCGACAGGCATCGGATCGGTGGAGCCAACAGACTCCAAGTCCACAGCAGGCTCGCCGGAGACGTGGAGCTGGCCGAGGAGGTTGACGAGGTGGTCGGTGCCCGCGTCAGAGGCGAGCTCGTCGGAGATGAGGGTCTTGTCAAAGAGATCGGCGAGGTTGCTCGCCGCGCAGACGTTGGCGACGCCTTGCAGCGTGTCGCGGCAAGCGCCATCGGGCGTGCCGGGCTGGCTACGCTCGCTGGGGAGGAAGAGGGTTCCCGTCCAGAATAGGTCTCCGGACGACGATGCACGTGGCCCCACGGTGGGCGCCAAATGTCGGGTGGTAGGTGCGACATATGCCAACGGGTGGCATATCATTGTGGGAGCCAGTAAGACGTCACCGGTGCCTGGAAGCGGGATGAGGCGAAGACATGCACACCGGCGAATCTTACCCAGCTTCGGGGCTCTCGTGGAGATAACACCCCTACTGCTGCTCTGCGGGGTCTCCGCATGATCACTAGATGAACGAGTAGCTACAAGATGCTCCTTGAGCTGTTTTGCGAGAAGAAGAAGAAGGGCACGGCTAGCTCTCCTCTCCTCTCTATGTGGTGTCTAAAACTAGCACCGATCAACCCTTTGCATGGGTGTCCCGGGGGGTTTATATAGGCTCACCCCCCGGGGGTACAATGGTAATCCGGCTGGGCGTGGGCCCCATCCGTCTGTGTCTACACTCACCGAATTCTGCGCCGGCTGCTGGGGCCCGCCGGCTGCTGGGTCCCGCCGGCTGCCGGCTCCTTGGTCGACAGACAGGCCCCACTGTCCAGGGCCTTGTCGGTGGCTGGTTGCTGTAGCCTCAACCTGGTGACGAGGGCTTCGCCGAGGTGGGCGTGGCTAGAGTGCCGCCGCCCGGCGGGCGATCGCTGTAGCCTCACCGCGTCTTGTCTCCTTAATGGGGCGTCTCCTTCGAGGGAGGGGGCAAGCCGGCTGCGGGGAGCCGGCCCCGTCTCGGGCCGACTGGGGGAGGCCTGGCTGCCTTCGGGTGTCTCTCTGCCTGAAGGGGCCCACCGCCCGTGGGCCGCGCTGGCAGCCCGTCGTAGGTGACATCAGGGTCAACATGGCAACAGTGCCGCGCCGGACGGGTCATGGCCACCCCGTACGGCGCACTGTGCCAGGCGTGCTCCGAGATTCGGGGGTGGCAGGCTTTACTATAGCCACGCCCCGTCACATCGCCGTTATGTGGATGCAGACTTCGAGGGTACGATCTTGAGCGCTTTGTGGGAGCCGGCCTCTTGGAGTCGGCCTTCTCGTGGCCGGCTTCTTGGAGCCAGTCCTCCCGCGGCTTTCTTCATGAGGGCTAAAGTCGGGCCGCCTTCCGATAGTCGGCCTGGGAGACAGCCGGCAAGGGGAAGGCGGCCCCACGTCTTGGATTCTTGAGGTCTGCATCGGCTCGTAATTTTTTCAGAAGGGCCAGGGGGAGCCGGCTAGGCTACCCGTGGTCATTTACTCCGACATGTAGGGGATGTAGGTTGGTACTGTCTACCCGATTGTAAGGGGCTAGCACTTCTGAAAGACTATGTCTCGGTTATCCGTTTCTCAAACATCATGTAGTGCGAGAATCCCAACGGAGGAGATCGAGTCTTGTGGGGAAAAGTGCGCAAACCTCTGCAAAGTGTATAAACTAATCATGGTTAGCGCGTCCCCGGTTATGGACGTCTTGAGTATCTTGTACTTGGATTATCATGTGAATCTCATCATGTTACTTTAATTAATTTGTTGGTTTTTAATGTTGATGCTTAATTGGGATTGAGAGGGTGTCTACACTCTCAATATTTAACAACCACCATGATAGTTAAATAAAATTTATTCCTTTGCAGTAGGGAAAAATTGGCTTTATGCAAAAACTGTAACCATAGAGCTTTCCACCATCCATATATGCATGTAGTATAGCCTTACTCTTTCATTACTCCCTATGTGTTACTTTGCCAGCATATTCCATGTGCTGACCTATTTTCGGGCTGCAACGTTCATGTTATAGACTTTTCATACGATGAGTAATGTGCCTTTAGGTCGTGGTTCTATACTTAGTGATGCCGTTGGAGTTGATGGACTCACTCATCTTCCAAGCCTTCCACCGTTATCGTTATTAGATGGCCTTAAGCCATATTTATTGTAATAAGTTCTCTTTTGAGACATTCGATGTAATAAGTGTGTGATTGCTACTCTGTTATAAATACTTGAAGTACTGTGCGTGTCAGCATTACTGATCCAGGGATGACACTAATGCACAGAGATCAGACTGGTTGAGGTCTGGTCGCTACAAGATGGTATCAGAGCACACGCTGACTATAGGACACAACCACTAAGCTAAAGCCCTAGATCACTACTCACTCTTCTCATTTCTGACTTCTCATCTTTTCTACTCTTTTAGGATGGCGGATGTAAGGAATAAGTTCACGCAACCGGATGAAGATACACCCTTTGGACGCCACCTGAAGGAAGTCACTAAGTACCTGAACATCGGAGTACCAAGCTTCACCGGAACCTACAACTCCACTTTACCTGAAGAGGAGCGCTGGATGATTCAAGTTCAAGTTCCAGGAAGGACGTTCATGCCCGTCACTGAGCCCATAGAGTTTTCCTTTGATGCACCAACCTGGAGTCTAGGAAAGAGCATGGCAGCCCACATCACTATGGGACGCATTGGAGAAGTATACCGCAATGATCTCAAGGATACTATCTACCAAATTTGTGAGCGCTGAGATGAGCAATGGGAGATGATCAACACCAGGAAGGATAGATCAATTGCCGCTTTCATCCAGGAGTTAAATCAGCACATTCGACACCAGGAGAACCAGATGTGCGCAGGCATGTTAGATCTGAAGAAGGCGATGACGAGAATCACGGAGCTGGAGGAAGAACTCAAGGCTACACGTGAAGATTATATGGAGGAAATCGAAGTATTAGTGGAAAAGAATGACGACCTGACCAGGAAGCTAGGAGTTTTCATGGGAGATCCCGCGCCAGGAGGAGAAGATGACGATTCCACTTGCCTGGGGAACTATATCATCATCGACGACACCGACTCAGATCCAGATGACAGCGATGATGACTATGCTGATGAAGCTGGAGCGGATATCATGGAGTCTTCATCGGAGCAGTTTTTCTAATAGACCACCATAATAGTAGTAGTGTTCCACCATGTATATAGCATAGTCCAAGCACTTTTATAACGATAGTTCTAGACCGATTGTATGCCCTTGTTTGATTGAATGAAGTGATTTTGTGTGCATTTGCCTTATGTGCATTTGGGTAGTGTTTTCTCTCTAGACCTCATTCTATTCTATATTCTCATCTTTTCTAAACCCTCAGATGCCTCCGAGACGTGACAATGGATTTGCTTTCCCACCGGAGCTCACTCAGTTGATCCAGCAGCAGAATGTCTTGATGCAGTTGCTAGTTCAGAATCAGAATCAGGGGAACAACAATGACAACAACCCACCACCGCCACCATCTGTTGATCACTTAACCCGTTTTCTTAGGCTGAATCTGCCGGTGTTCTCCAGTAGCACCGAGCCGATTGTTGCTGATGATTGGCTCCGCAAGACAGCAAGGGAGATGACCACGGCAGGATGCATAGATGCGGAAAAGGTGAAATTTTCCGCACATCAGCTTGAAGGACCCGCAACATCATGGTGGGAGAATTTCACAGCCACTTACCCTATCGACACTATCACATGGGATCAGTTTCAGCAGGCTTTCCGTACTGCCCATGTTTCAGCAGGAGCTATGGCCATGAAGAAGCGTGAGTTTCGCAACTTGCACCAAGGAGGACGGACAGTTGGCCAGTATGTGGATGACTTTAGTAAGCTAGCACATTATGCCCCAGATGACGTTGCTACGGATGCAGCTAAGCAGGAGAAGTTTCTGGAAGGACTGAATGATGAGTTGAGCATGCAGTTGATGGTAGCAAGCTTCAACAACTACCAGGAGTTGGTAGATCGTGCTCTTATGATTAAAGGGAAGCAGCAGCAGATTGAGAGCCGCAAGAGGAAGTATGGACAAGGAAAGTACAATTCTGGAGCTCAGCAGAAGCGGCGTTTTACCCTGAAACCGGGAGGACCTTTTCAGCATACCCATGGGGGAGGAAGCTCGCACAATCATAATGGCCCCAAGAATGGTAATGGGAATGGAGGAAGCAACGGCCAGAACCGTACCAACCCATCAACACCAGCCAAGAGAGACTTGAGCCAAGTCACTTGCTTTAAGTGTCAAAAGACTGGACATTACGCCAATGAATGTCCTGAAGCCCAGAATGGAAATGGCAATGGAAGCTCTGGGAAGAAGCCGGACCCTTTCAATAGGGGACTGGTGAACCATGTTAACATGGAGGAGGTTGAAGCTCAGCCAGATGCAGTAATAGGTAAGTTTTGGTTAAGTCATTTACTGCACTCGTTCTTTTTGATACTGGTGCATCGCATTCATACATCTCAAGGGGATTTGTGGATAAGTATAAACTGCCAACCCAAGCCCTTAGGTCACCCATGTTAGTAACCTCGCCTGGAGCAGAGTATATGGCTAGTCTATGGTGTGATCGGTTACCATTAAGGATTGGTAACTATGTATTTCCCTTGGACCTAATAGTATTGGAATCTCAAGGATTGGATGTGATATTAGGCATGGATTGGTTATCGAAGTATGAAGGGAACATTGAATGCGCCAGTAAGTCAATTTTGCTTACGACGCCAGAAGGAAGAAGGATCAAGTATGTATCCCGGCATGTGCCGAAAAGGACTCAAGTAAATTCCTTATCAGGAGTTGTGCAGGAGGAAGTACCAGTGGTGAAGGATTTCCTGGCGTATTTCCAGAGGAGATGCCATGCGTGCCACCGGATAGAGATATTGAGTTTTTTATTGAGCTTTTGCCAGGCACATGGCCAATATCTAAGAGACCATACAGGATGCCCGCAAAGGATTTGGAGGAGGTTAAGAAGAAGATTAAAGAGTTACTAGATAAAGGTTATATTCGCCCAAGTTCTTCGCCTTGGGGATCGCCAGTACTTCTAGTGGAGAAAAAGGATGGATCGTTAAGGATGGTTGTTGATTATCGAGGATTGAATGAAGTAACAATCAAGAACAAGTACCCACTACCGATGATCAATGATCTGTTTGATCGATTGCATGGAGCTAAGGTATTTTCCAAGATCGATCTATGATCAGGATACCATCAGTTGAAGATTCCAGAATAGGATATACCTAAGACGGCTTTTACCACCAGGTATGGGCTGTACGAGTATACCGTTATGTCATTTGGTCTGACTAACACACCTGCCTATTTTATGAACATGATGAACAAAGTGTTTATGTAGTTTTTGGATAAGTTCGTCGTAGTGTTCATTGATGATATTCTGGTTTACTCGAAGAATGAAGAGGAGCATAAGGAGCATTTGCGTTTGGTACTTGAGAAGCTCAGAGAACATCAGTTATATGCCAAGTTTAGCAAATGTGAGTTTTGGTTGAAGGAAGTTGGATTCCTTGGACATGTTATATTCGGAGAAGGTATAGCAGTAGATCCCACCAATGTTGTCACGGTGACAAATTGGGAAGCCCCAACAACAGTTGGAGAGATCCGGAGTTTTCTTGGACTCGGAGGATACTACCGGAGATTCATTGAAAATTTCTCGAAGATTGTGAAGCCTATGACGGAGTTATTGAAGAAGGATACCAAGTTCAAATGGACTGAGGAATGTGAGGCCAGTTTCCAGGAGTTGAAGAAACGTTTGGTTACATCACTAGTGTTGATTTTGCCGGATCAGAACAAGGATTATGCGGTGTATTGCGACGCTTCATGTCGAGGACTTGGAGCAGTGCTTATGCAGGAGGGAAGAGTTGTTTCATATGCCTTATGACAGCTTAAGCCTCATGAGTTGAATTATGCCACACATGATTTGGAGTTAGCAGCCGTAGTGCATGCATTAAAGACTTGGAGACATTTTCTCATTGGAAACCATTGTGAAGTGTACACGGATCACAAGAGTTTGAAGTATATTTTCACGCAGAAGGAGCTAAATCTCAGGCAAAGGAGATGGTTGGAGCTCATCAAGGATTATGACATGATATTGCATTATCATCCCGGAAAGGCTAACATAGTAGCCGATGCGCTTGGCCGTAAAAGCCATGTCAACACACTAATGACGGGAGATTTACCGAAGGAGTTAGCCGAGGACCTTCGTGAGCTATGTTTGGAGATAGTTCCGAGAGGCTATGTAGCAGCATTGGAGATTCAGTCTACTTTGATGGATAAGATCAGAGAAGCTCAGAAGACTGACAAGGAGGTTGCCTCTATAAAGGAGAAGATGAGCAAAGGAAAAGCTAAAGGATTTCGTGAGGATGAGCACGATACCCTATGGTTTGAAGACCGTGTTTTTGTGCCCACCCGGAGATCAGGAAGTTAATTCTGCAGGAGGCCCATGATTCACCATATTTGATTCACCCAGGAAATACCAAGATGTATTTGGATTTGAAGGATACTTTCTGGTGGACCGGAATGAAGAAGGATATTGTGGAGTATGTAGCAGTTTGTGATGTATGTCAGAGAGTAATGGCAGAGCATCGGAAGCCAGCAGGATTGCTACAGCCATTGCCAATACCCGAGTGGAAGTGGGATAAGCTAGGCATGGATTTTATCACATGTTTGCCCAGAACTCGTTCAGGCTATGACTCGATTTTGGTTATAGTCGATCGTTTGACAAAGGTAGCTCATTTCATCCCAGTGAAGACTACTTACACCAGTGCTAAGTTGGCAAAGATATACATGACCAGGATCGTATGTCTGCACGGAGTTCCGAGGAGCATTGTATCAGATAGAGGAACCCAGTTTACCACAAAGTTCTGGAATCAATTGCACGAAACTTTGGGTACAGGCTAGAGTTCAGCACAGCTTTTCATCCACAGACAGATGGACAGACCGAGAGGGTCAATCAGATTTTGGAGGATATGCTGAGAGCTTGCGCGCTAGATTACGAATCTAGTTGGGACGACAATTTGCCATATGCAGAGTTCTCTTACAATAACAGTTATCAATCCAGTTTGAAGATGGCCCCTTTCGAAGCCTTGTACGGAAGGAGGTGCAGGACCACATTGTCATGGGATGAAGTTGGAGACCGCCAGTTGTTTGGACCGGATTTGATTAAGGAGTCTGAACAGAAGGTGAAATTGATTCGCGACAGGCTTAAGGTAGCCTAGTCCAGGCAGAAGAGCTACGCAGATTCTAAATGCCAGGAGATAGTTTACGAAGTCGGAGACCGAGTTTATCTTCGAGTATCTCCACTTCTAGGAGTTAAGCGCTTTGGAGTTAAGTGAAAGTTAGCGCCACGTTTTGTAGGACCATACAAGTAGCCTACAAGTTGGAATTGCCCGAAGGATTGTCAGGAGTTCACGATGTATTCCACGTTTCCTAGTTGAATAAGTGTCACGCTGAGATGGCTGATATACCGCTAAGGGATACAGTGCCGCTAGAAGTGATCCAGTTGGACAGTGATTTGACCTATGAGGAGAAACCAATCAAGATTCTGGAGTATGCCAGCCGAGTCACCCGCAGCAAGGTTATCAAGTTTTGCAAAGTTCAGTGGAGCCACCACACCGAGGATGAAGCCACCTGGGAGCGAGAGGAAGATTTGCTAAAGGACCACCCTCACCTATTTTCTAGCCAACCCGAATCTCGAGGGCGAGATTCATCTTAAGGGGGGTAGGTTTGTAACATCCCAAATTTTCAATTTGGAATGTTATACAGTAGATCATCACTACATATCATATTTTATTTACTTTTGGGTTTGATCCTAAGAATTTCTACGCAACTCAAGGACCCTTGGAGAGAGTTGGGGATTTCGTTATTTTCATAGTTTTCTCAAATTTTGAAAATAGGATCATTTGATTTTATTTATTTTATCTTCAATTATTTCTATTATAAAAATATGAGAGAGGGAATAAAATGACTTTCCCAAAATAAAGAAATATTGAGGATTTAATAAAAATTAAATAAGATTTTATTTTGGAGTTATTGCTATTTTATTTGATTTTAGGAAAAATGCACGTTTTTTAAAATTGCATTTAGGCCCCAAATAAATGTTCATATTGTCCGGCTTGATTTTAGAAGTCGGGGAAAATTTATTTCGGGATTTTTGGAGTCCGTTTAGTGTTTCTTTTATTTCTTTTCCTACGTGTTATTATTTAAAAAAACCGCGAACCGAATTTTGGCCGTGTTCGGCCAGGACTCCGTCCGGCCGGGCCTTTATAAGGCGCCACCCCCGAGCCCGTCAGCCCAAGCCGTGCCGCGGCAGAAACCCTAACCCTAGCCCTGCCGCCGCCGCGTGCCGCCGCCAGACCCCGCCGCCCGCCGTCCTGCCACCCGCTGCCGGACCCCGCCGCCCGAGCCACCGCCACCCGCCCTGCCGGAGCCGCCGCCGCCCCGCCGAGGTTGACCACCGCCCCGCCACCGGCGGTTTTCCTCGAGAAAACCGTTCGGTTTTCCGTTTGGTTTTCGTTCGGTTTTTAGATTCGTTTTTTTAGATCGGTTTATTTCCGGCTTAGTTTATTTAGCGAGCGTTCGCTCGTTCGTTCGTTTTAACGGATGCGTTCACCGTTTAGTTCCAGAAAAACTAACATTCGTTCGTTAATCTATTCGTCGTTTTTCTTTTTCTCGGATTTTCCGCGATTATTTCTGATCGCGATTTCTGATCCGATTTTCATTTTAGTATAACTCTTCGCTCGTTTATCGGAATCAGGCGATTCAAGCGCCTGGAGTTTTGTCTCGAAACCGTCTTTCCGTTTAACCAACTCAAACAAGTTTTTGCTTCTGTAAAATTTGACCTAGATCCAGATTAGTAAACGAAGTTTGATTCTTTCGCCGTTTGACTTTCGTTGCTTCATTCGATTTGATTCTTTTTGCAAAGCGGAGTTCTTAAGTTGAACTTTCTGGTTAGATCTCTTATTTGAGTTTTACCTGTGCATTACATGAGTACTTATTGTATGCTTGTTTGTTTGCGATAGAGTATCCGGAGTGCGCCGCTTGCTACTTTGAATCTCTAGGTTTCACGGATCATCAGCAAGGCAAGTAACACTTTGATCATACCTTTTTCAGACCCAGTTTTATTGCATTAGATAAATCCTCAAACATTCCATGATTAGGATCTAATTAAATTGTGGGTTTTGGGAAGTAGATGAGGTAGTACCTATTTCCTGTTTTATTATCAAACGTTTGGGAGTTACTTCTATGTTTGCTTATATTGCCATGCTAAGCTTGTAGACGTGGATTGGGTGAGTGTATACATGACAGATGTGAGATTGTTAAATTAATGGTTTATTTAAGGTGGCAACTTAAACACACATCTGGGTGGATTGAGGCACCTGGGTATTCCAGCGATTGCCTGTTTTTCTTTATGGACCGCCACCCAGGCTCAAAGGGATCATGAGATTATTCATACTAGAAACTTCCGTGTGCAGCCACAAGCTACTATGGGCTCTAGCATAGTTGACTAAGTAGTGCGAACTCTTACAGTGGTAGACTAGCAGATGTAGGGGATGTAGGTTGGTACTGTCTACCCGATCGTAAGGTGCTAGCACTTCTAAAAGACTATATCTCGGTCATCCGTTTCTCAAACATCATGTAGTGCGAGAATCCCAACGGAGGAGATCGAGTCTTGTGGGGAAAAGTGCGCAAACCTCTGCAGAGTGTATAAACTAATCATGGTTAGCCGTGTCCCCGGTTATGGACGTCTTGAGTATCTAGTATTTGGATTATCATGTGAATCTCATCATGTTACTTTAATTAATTTGTTGGTTTTTAATGTTGATGCTTAATTGGGATTGAGAGGGTGTCTACACTCTCAATGTTTAACAACCATCATGATAGTTAAATAAAATTTATTCCTTTGCAGTAGGGAAAAATTGGCTTTATGCAAAAACTATAACCATAGAGCTTTCCACCAGCCATATATGCATCTAGTATAGCCTTACTTTTTCATTACTCTCTATGTGTTACTTTGCCAGCATATTCATGTGCTGACCCGTTTTCGGGCTGCAACGTTCATGTTGCAGAATTTTCAGACGAGGAGTAAGGTACCTTTAGGTCGTGGTTCTATACTCAGTGATGTCGTTGGATTTGATGGACTCACTCATCTTTCAAACCTTCCGCTGTTATCGTTATTAGATGGCCTTAAGCCATATTTATTGTAATAAGTTCTCTTTTGAGACATTCGATGTAATAAGTGTGTGATTGCTAATCTGTTATAAATCCTTCAAGTACTGTGTGTGTCAGCATTACTGATCCAGGGATGACACTGATACACAGAGATCAGACTGATTGAGGTCTGGTCGCTACACAGATATAGTCAGACCCGAAGTTATACTCCCTCCGTCCCAAAATAAGTGTCTCAAGTTTAGTACAACTTTGTACTAAAACTAGTACAAATTTGAGACACTTTTTTTGAGACGGAGGAAGTATTTAAGAAGAAATCTTTTGTTTTAAGGGATAAGACTCTAGCAAAGTAGATACCCTAAACGGTTAGTACAGACTCCAGAACCACTATACCGAGAAGCCAAGCTTATTAAATATCAGAAACGAGATATATTTGACCCTTCTTCTAGAGAAATATTATATACCAAGAATTAATTATTTGAAAAAGTAATTCACAAACAAACCATGAGTTCGGAAAAAAGGTTCGTGAAAGTGGGAGAAGTTCATCAATTTTGAAAAAACGTTCATCCATTTGAAAATAAAATATCCATTCACAGATTTGAAAAAAAAAGTTCACTCTTTTTGAGAAACTTTTAAACATTTTCAAAGGAAAGTTCATCCAATTAAAAAAAAGTTCATCGAATTTCAAAAAAAGTTCATCAAATTTCAAAAAGTTCATCGATTTTCAAAAAACTTAATCAAAATCCAAAAGTTCATGGATTCCTAAAAAAGTTCATAAAATTTGAAAAGGTTCATCAATTTTTTTTAAAAAAAATCAGCGATTTGAAGAAAACGTTCACGTATTTGCAAACAAATCATCGAACCAGTAAGAAGAAAAAAACAGAAAATGGAAAAGGAAAACAAGAAAAAAGAAAACATAAGGAATGAATAAAAGAGGAGGCGAGATAAACATTAGCAGATACTAGTTGTGGCGTGGTGGTTAGACCAGCTTACCTGATGGGCCGAGCCCAGTTAAAGTGGCTGCGGGCGCCAGTTTACAGAAACAGTAATACGCCTGCAGCCCTAAATAGGATTCGCCTTTTGTTTTTACATTTTTTGCACCGCGTATGAGCTGGGTCATTCTGCTGAGCAGGTGCCTTGGGCCATCATTCTGCTGTTTTGCATGGACCATCTTCTTTCTTTCTTTTTTGGAGGGAGGGGAATGACGAAATACTTCTCTATTACTAGTATTTTGTCTAAAAAAGGAACTTCTTTACTAGTACTTCCTTCAGAGTTTTTACTTCTCATATTAGTTTCTTTCTTAGTTAGATTTTGTAATGTTTGATCAACTTTAGATAAAAAGTAACAACACCTATGATACCAAATACATACAACATAAAAATATTACCAGATGGATCTAATTATATGTATTTATTCCGAATGGTGTTATTTTACCTATAAATGCGGACAAATTTAAAAGCTTAACTTAATACAAAGCTAGTATGTGAAATAAAACCCAAGTAAAAAAAGTGAAATAAAAAGAAGTGGAGGGAGCATTGGTAACACAAGCTTAGTCTTTTTTAGGGGTAACACAAGCTTAGTCAAGCTGGGTAAATGAGCAGGTGCTTTGGACCGTCATTCTGCTGTTTTGCATGGGCCATCTTCTTTCTTCCTTTTTTGGAGGGAGGGGAATGACGAAATACTTCTCTATTACTAGTATTTTGTCTAAAAAAGAAACTTCTTTACTAGTACTTCCTTCAGAGTTTTTACTTCTCATATTAGTTTCTTTCTTAGTCAGATTTTGTAATGTTTGATCAACTTTAGATAAAAAGTAACACTTATGATATCAAATAGATACAACATAAAAAATATTACCAGATGGATCTAATTATATGTATTTATTCCGAATGGTGTTATTTTACCTATAAATGTGGACAAATTTAAAAGCTTAACTTAATACAAAGCTAGTATGTGAAATAAAACCCAAGCAAAAAAAGTGAAATAAAAAGAAATGGAGGGAGCATTGGTAACGCAAGCTTAGTCTTTTTAGGGGTAACACAAGCTTAGTCAAGCTGGGTAAATGAGCAGGTGCTTTGGACCGTCATTCTGCTATTTTGCATGGGCCATCTTCATTTCTCTTTGAAGGATGGGGAATGGTGAAAAACTCCATTATTAGTACATCGTCTAAAAAAACTTCTTTTTAGTACTTCCTTTTTTTTGCTTCTCATATTTTGTTTTTTAATGTCAAACTTTGTAAAGTTTGATCAAATTTAGATAAAAAGTATCAACATCTATGATGTCAATAAATGCAATTAAAAAAATATATTACGATGATATTGACTTTTTTATGAATGGTGATATTTTTCCCCATAAATGTGGGTAAACTTTAAAAGGCTTAGGTAATACGTGAAATAGAAAGAAGGGAGCATTGCGTAGCACAAGCTTAGTCAGCTAGGCTAATTTGGTTGTTATGGAAGCGAGATACTAGTGATCATACACTCGCGGTTTCCTCTTTTAAGATTGTAGCATTTCATTAAAAAGTTTGTGCACTGTAAATTCCCTCAAAAACTGTACACTGTAAAAACGGTTCTCACTCCGGCGTCGCTCCCCACAAGCGGCTCGGGCGGATATTAAAACCGCCGCCTCCTACTACAGGGCTGGCATCATTCACGTGGTAGTGGAGCAGAAGAATGTGGGGAGTCCATTTCAGCCCGTATCGAAAATAAACCGGTTTCCACCCTATATGGGACACTTTTCAATTTCCTTGAAATGCTTCATTATTATTGGTTAGGACAAGCGACTAAAAGCATCTCGAGCAGTTTGTGTATATTTGGTTGCCTACATCTCTTTATAGACAATGGTCTAAAAAGAAGAATGAATCAAGTCGAGGCGCGCTAGTTACGAGTGTGTTGCAGTAGTTGCAATTGAACATAAGGTGTGTCATATGCAGTTGCCCAAGAACTAATAATTATACAAGAAGAAACAAATAAAATTTGAAAAAACCAATGTGACAAAGAAAAAACATTTGTCTTTACCCTATGCAATAATATCTATTTTCTAATTGATTAGAAAAAATATACCAAAAACAGCACACCATGCAATAAACAAACACACACAAACTTGATGTCCAGAATCCATGGCTACTGAATCGACAGAGATTTAACCAATTCTCTATCGATCTAGAAAAGGAAATAAAAAATAGTTTGGCAAAAGAATGGGAAATCTACCAGAAAACCAATAGGGAGAAAATAAAAAACAAAAATGAAATAAAAATAAAAGGAAAGAAAATGGAAATAACAAAAAAATAGGGGAGATGAACTGACACGAATGGACGCGCACCCCTCTCCCGTGAGATAAATGTTTCTAAAGCACTTCCGCCTATTGACAAAAGTCGCAGTCCAAAAAAGACAAAACAAAGGGAAAAGGCCAACTAGACAAAGGAAAGCCCTAGAGCCGACAACTCAAGCCCATTCCAGTTTGGCTAGCCCACACGAGAAAGCCGGACACAGAAATGGAAAAATGATCACGAGCCTAAACAGGCCAATCTAAAACAAAGACAACCAGGTGCATGAATCTTGACACATGAAACGATCCAGCGGCCAGGTTCCAACTGCAGCTTCGGGCCGGTGATCCTTAGGGGCACATGCATAAATACTTCCCGGCTATAATCAACAAGGTCATGTCGGCTCCATCGGCGGCTACTTCTAGCGGCGACAATGGTTGGTCTGAGGTCCATCGGCGGCTACTTCTAGACCCCGCATCCGGCCGGCGCCCAAACCGCATTTGCAGTTCGCGGAAAAAATGATTTGCGGGCCGGCGCGGAGGGCCGCAGATACAGACACCGCATAACAGACCGTAAAAAAGGATATTCGCGGAGTATGCTCTTTTACGGGTCAGCTTTGCAGGGTCTGATCTGGCCCAGCTACTCCCTGTTGGGGAGCGTAGTATTTCAAAAAAAATCCTACGATCAGGCAAGATCTATCTAGGAGAAGCATACCAACGAGCGGGAAGAGTGTGTCCACTTACCCTCGTAGACCGTAAGCGGAAGCGTTTAGTAACGCGGTTGATGTAGTCGAACATCTTCGCGATCCAACCGATCCAAGTACCGACCGTACGGCACCTCCGCATTCAGCACACGTTCAGCTCGATGACGTCCCTCGATCTCTTGATCCAGTTGAGGATGACGGAGAGTTCCATCAGCACGATGGCGTGGAGACGGTGATGAGGAAGTTACCGACGCAGGCTTCACCTAAGCACTACGACGATATGACCGAGGTGTGTACCTCTGGTGGGAGGCACCGCACACGGTTAAGAGAAACTTGTGTGTTCTAGGGTGCCCCCTGCCCCGTATATAAAGGAGGGGAGGGGGAGGCCGGCCGGCCCTGTAGGGCACGCCAGGAGGAGGGAGTCCTACTAGGACTCCAAAGGAAGAGAGGCAAGGGAAGGAAAGGGGGCACCGCCCCCTTCCTGTCATGGAATTGTCACGGCAGATGTCCTAGTGTGAGGACTTAGTCGTGAGGCCAACGCATCTATGTGGTAGCTTGAGAGGGGTTGAGCGGAATCGAGAGACGCAACACAAGACAAGGATTTAGACAGCTTTCGGCCCTGGGAAATATCATCCGGTAACAACCCTACATGTTGTTTGTGGCTAGGTCTCATTATCATCATGAAGGAGTCGCCGTAAACCGGCTCTCCCAGTTATGTCTAGCCCTAAGATTATCTCTCCCCCCTCTTGGGGTGCCCTGCCACTCCTTATATATGTTGAAGGGGCGGGTTACATGTAGAGTCCTATTCGGATTAAGACTTAAACTATTCTGACTTCTCTTCATGGGCTTCATAATGTCTCGGGCTTCATAACGTCTCGGGCTTACTAACCCCTGGTGACTCTGTCTGCCGGATTATGACTCCTGCCGATTTATGATTGTCTGCCGGGTTATGACTCCTGATGGTTTATGATTGCCTTCCGAGTTATGACTCCTGCCGGTTTATGATTGCCTGCCGAGTTATGACTCCTGCCGGTTTATGATTGTCTGCCGGGTTATGACTCCTGTCGGGTTATCATCTGACTTAACACCTGCCGGGTTAACAGGTCCCAGCCGGGTTATAACTCCGGTCGGGTCATACCGCGGGGTATATCCCCGACATTAGCCCCCAGTTTAATTTAGATTTATAAATGTTAAACTGATCCTGATCATCCTTAAGTACTTGTCATTTCCTTCTTCTAGAAATCCGGGTCAATAGACTAGCTTCATAATCAATTTGCTGACATTGGTTTGTCATAGAAAAATATTATGAAGAATAATTCATTTGGCTCATCTCCCAATGCTTAACAAAAATATTGGTCCTTGAAATACTCATCTGATCTTGAGCCAACTTGCCGATTTATCATTGCCAAGATTGTCGGTTTATAAATATTGATAGCACCGGGTCATAATTGTAGTTAACATCAGGCTTGAAAATATACCTCTTATATGCCTATCACTTGTAGCCCCCAAGTCTTAAGAAGGTAATGTAGTAACAGCTTAAGATTTGCTTCAATATGAATGTCACAAGCTTGAAGAAATCCAGGTTGTTCATCTCAATCACTAGTCAGAACTGAGTATTCCACATATATAGCCCCAAGTGTCGGGTTGTCATGCTTGCAGCAACCTGTGACTTGTAATTGCCTGATGCTCATAAAAACTTCAACCAGTGTAGCCCCCAAGGGCCGGGTCATTATGCAATAATGAGCAAGGACTTTGTAAATATAATCATGTAAACTTTGAACAGCAACGTATATCCCCCAAGGGCCGGCTCAGTAAGATAATATTGAGCTGGGACTTGATATATACTTCAATGAAAATAACATCATATGATGTAACCCCCATCATGGCGCTTAAACCCACGTCCACAAGGTTAAGAGCCTTGTGCTTTACCAACTGAGTAGTGGACCCTTCAATATAATGGATTAAAAGCTTTGTACCTTGAATTGTTGACATGAGCAATTGGTAGCCCCCAAGGGCCGGCTCATTATGATGTGATGAGTCGGGTCTTCAATAAGGTGATGAAAAAATGACTTTGCATTAGCCCCCAAGTGCCATGGTGCATGCTGGCAGTGGCATGGGACTTGCATATTTGATGTAATCTCAATTTGAATAATGTAGCCCCCAAGTGTCGGGTCGTAAGCCCGCAGTGACTTGGGACTATTCCTTCCATTGTAGAATAAATCATATCCATCAATAAAATAATATCCATTGCGCTAAAGAGACTTTGAAAACCTCAATCACAATACTGGTTATTGATAACCATCGTAAAAATCCAGCCGTGTTGGCTATTAAAGATTTGAATAACATAACCTGGTTTGAAAACCGATTCCTGCTATATAAACCGGTATATCCAAGCCCATATGATACATGCTATGATGATGCAATGTATGACACAATGATGACCCACAAGTATAGGGGATTTATCGTTGTCCTTTCGATAAGTAAGAGTGTTGAACCCAACGAGGAGCAGAAGGAAATGATAAGCGGTTTCCAACAAGGTATTCTCTGCAAGTACTGAAATCAGTGGTAATAGATAGTTTTGTGATAGGATAATTTGTAACGAGCAACAAGTAACAAAAGTAAGTAAAGTGCAACAAGGTGGCCCAATCCCTTTTGTAGCAAAGGACAAGTCTGGACAAACTCTTATATAGAGAAAAGCGCCCCCGCTGACACATGGGAATATCATCAAGCTAGTTTTCATCACGCTCATATGATTCGCGTTCGGTAATTTGATAATTTGGTATGTGGGTGGACCGGTGCTTGGGTACTGTCCTTACTTGGACAAGCATCCCACTTATGATTAACCTCTATTGCAAGCATCCGCAACTACAACAAAAGTATTAAGGTAAACCTAACCATAGCATGAAACATATGGATCCAAATCAGCCCCTTACGAAGCAACACATAAAGTAGGGTTCAAGCTTCTGTCACTCTAGCAACCCATCATCTACTTATTACTTCCCAATGCCTTCCTCTAGGCCCAAATAATGGTGAAGTGTCATGTAGTCGATGTTCACATAACACCACTATAGGAGAGACAACATACATCTCATCAAAATATCGAACGAATACCAAATTCAAATGATTACTAATAGCAAGACTTCTCCCATGTCCTCGGGAACAAACGTAACTACTCACAAAGCATAATCATGTTCATAATCAGAAGGGTATTAATATGCATATAGGATCTGAACATATGATCTTCCACCAAATAAACCAACTAGCATCAACTACAAGGAGTAATTAACACTACTAGCAACCTACTAGCACCAATCCCAGACTTGGAGACAAGAATTGGATACAAGAGATGAACTAGGGTTTTGAGAGGAGATGGTGCTGATGAAGATTTTGATGGAGATTGCCCTCTCCCGATGAGAGGAGCGTTGGTGATGGCGATGATTTCCCCCTCCCGGAGGGAAGTTTCCCGGCAGAACAGCTCCGCCAGAGCCCTAGATTGGTTCCGCCAAGGTTCCGCCTTGTGGCGGTGGAGTTTCGTCTGAGAAGATGGCTTCTTATTTTTTTCATCGAAAGACTTCATATAGCAGAAGATGGCCACCGGAGGGCCACCAGGGGGCCCACGATGTAGGGGGCGCGCCCAGGGGGTAGGGCGCGCCCACACCCTCGTGGGCAGGGTGTGGCCCCCCTGGTGAATTTCTTCCGCTGAGTATTTTTTATATATTCTGAAAATGTCTTCCGTGAAGTTTCAGGACTTTTGGAGCTGTGCAGAATAGGTCTCTAATATTTGCTCCTTTTCCTGCTCAGAATCCCAGCTGCCAGCATTCTCCTTCTTTATATAAACCTTGTAAAATAAGAGAGAATAGGCATAAGTATTGTGACATAATGTGTAATAACAGCCCATAATGCAATAAATATCGATATAAAAGCATGATGCAAAATGGACGTATCAACTCCCCAAGCTTAGACCTTGCTTGTCCTCAAGCGAAAGCCGAAATCGAAAAATATGTCCACATGTTTAGAGATAGAGGTGTCAATAAAAATAAAATACGGACATGAAGGCATCATGATCATTCTTAGAACAACAACTTATATAGTTCTTGTCATATGATTTCTTATGTTAGAGTAATAATTCAATCACAATTTCAAGTATGAATCGTAAACTTCATTGAAAACTAACAAACTATAATCTCAGTCATTGGAGCAATTGCAATTTATCATAACATAGGAAAGAGTCAATGTATAAGAGCTTTTCAGCAAGTCCACATACTCAACTATCATATATGTTGGGGAACGTAGTAATTCAAAAAATTCCTACGCACACGCAAGATCATGGTGATGCATAGCAACGAGACGGGAGAGTGTGATCTACGTACCCTTGTAGATCGACAGCGGAAGAGTTAGCACAACGCGGTTGATGTAGTCGTACGTCTTCACGGCCCAACCGATCAAGCACCGAAACTACGGCATCTCCGAGTTCTAGCACACGTTCAGCTCGATGACGATCCCCGGACTCCGATCCAGCAAAGTGTCGGGGAAGAGTTCCGTCAGCACGACGGCGTGGTGACGATCTTGATGTACTACTGTCGCAGGGCTTCGCCTAAGCACCGCTATAATATTATCGAGGACTATGGTGGCAGGGGGCGCCGCACACGGCTAAGAATATGATCACGAGGATCAACTTATGTGTCTCTGGGGTGCCCCTGCCTCCGTATATAAAGGTTCAAGAGAGGAGGAGGTCGGCCGGCCCCTATGGCGCGCCAAGGAGGAGTCCTCCTCCTAGTAGGAGTAGGACTCCTACTAGGAGGGGGAAAGAAGTGGGGAAGGAGAAGGAAAGGGGGGCGCCGCCCCCCCTCTCCTAGTCCAATTCGGACCAGGGGGGAAGAGGCGCGCGACCCACCTTTGGCTGCCCCTCTCTCTATCCAATAAGGCCCATATGGCCCATTACTTCTCCCGGGGGGGTTCCGGTAACCCTCCGGCTCTTCGGTTTTCTTTGAAATCATCCGGAACACTTCCGGTGTCCGAATATAGCCGTCCAATATATCAATCTTTATGTCTCGACCATTTCTAGACTCCTCGTCATGTCCGTGATCACATCCGGGACTCTTAACAACCTTGGGTACATCAAAACGTATAAACTCATAATATAACTGTCATCGAAACCTTAAGCGTGCGGACCCTACGGGTTCGAGAACAATGTAGACATGACCGAGACATGTCACCGGTCAATAACCAATAGCGGGACCTGGATGCCCATATTGGCTCCTACATATTCTACAAAGATCTTTATCGGTTAGACCGCATAACAACATACGTTGTTCCCTTTGTCATCGGTATGTTACTTGCCCGAGATTCGATCGTCGGTATCCAATACCTAGTTCAATCTCGTTACCGGCAAGTCTCTTTACTCGTTCCGTAATACATCATCTCGTAACTAACTCTTTAGTTGCATTGCTTGCAAGGCTTAAGTGATGTGCATTACCGAGAGGGCCCTGAGATACCTCTCCGACGATCGGAGTGACAAATCCCAATCTCGAAATGCGTCAACCCAACATGTACCTTTGGAGACACCTGTAGAGTACCTTTATAATCACCCAGTTACGTTGTGACGTTTGGTAGCACACAAAGTGTTCCTCCGGCACGCGGGAGTTACATAATCTCATAGTCATAGGAACATGTATAAGTCATGAAGAAAGCAATAGCAACATACTAAACGATCGGGTGCTAAGCTAATGGAATGGGTCATGTCAATCAGATCATTCAACTAATGATGTGATCCTGTTAATCAAATAAAGACTCTTTGTCAATGGTTAGGAAACATAACCATCTTTGATTAACGAGCTAGTCAAGTAGAGGCATACTAGTGACACTCTGTTTGTCTATGTATTCACACATGTATTATGTTTCCGGTTAATACAATTCTAGCATGAATAATAAACTTTTATCATGATATAAGGAAATAAATAATAACTTTATTATTGCCTCTAGGGCATATTTCCTTCAGTCTCCGACTTGCACTAGAGTCAATAATCTAGATTACACAGTAATGATTCTAACACCCATGGAGCTTTGGTGCTGATCATGTTTTGCTCGTGGAAGAGGCTTAGTCAACGGGTCTGCTACATTCAGCTCCGTATGTATCTTGCAAATCTCTATGTCTCCCACCTGGACTAGATCCCGGATGGAATTGAAGCGTCTCTTGATGTGCTTGGTTCTCTTGTGAAATCTGGATTCCTTTGCCAAGGCAATTGCACCAGTATTGTCACAAAAGATTTTCATTGGACCCGATGCACTAGGTATGACACCTAGATCGGATATGAACTCCTTCATCCAGACTCCTTCGTTTGCTGCTTCCGAAGCAGCTATGTACTCTGCTTCACATGTAGATCCTGCCACGATGCTTTGTTTTGAACTGCACCAACTGACAGCTCCACTGTTTAATGTAAACACGTATCCGGTTTGCGATTTAGAATCGTCCGGATCAGTGTCAAAGCTTGCATCAACGTAATCGTTTACAATGAGCTCTTTGTCACCTCCATATACGAGAAACATATCCTTAGTCCTTTTCAGGTACTTCAGGATGTTCTTGACCGCTGTCCAGTGATCCACTCCTGGATTACTTTGGTACCTCCCTGCTAAACTTATAGCAAGGCACACATCAGGTCTGGTACACAGCATTGCATACATGATAGAGCCTATGGCTGAAGCATAGGGAACATCTTTCATTTTCTCTCTATCTTCTACACTGGTCGGGTATTGATTCTGACTCAACTTCACACCTTGTAACACAGGCAAGAACCCTTTCTTTGCTTGATCCATTTTGAACTTCATCAAAATCTTGTCAAGGTATGTGCTTTGTGAAAGTCCAATTAAGCGTCTTGATCTATCTCTATAGATCTTTATGCCTAATATGTAAGCAGCTTCACCGAGGTCTTTCATTGAAAAACTCTTATTCAAGTATCCCTTTATGCTATCCAGAAATTCTATATCATTTCCAATCAGTAATATGTCATCTACATATAATATCAGAAATGCTACAGAGCTCCCACTCACTTTCTTGTAAATACATGCTTCTCTGAAAGTCTTTATAAAACCAAATGCTTTGATCACACTATCAAAGCGTTTATTCCAACTCCGAGAGGCTTGCACCAGTCCATAAATGGATCGCTGGAGCTTGCACACTTTGTTAGCTCCCTTTGGATCGACAAAACCTTCCGGTTGCATCATATACAACTCTTCTTCTAGAAATCCATTCAGGAATGCAGTTTTACATCCATCTGCCAAATTTCATAATCATAAAATGCGGCAATTGCTAACATGATCCGGACAGACTTGAGCATCGCTACGGGTGAGAAGGTCTCATCGTAGTCAACCCCTTGAACTTGTCGAAAACCTTTTGCGACAAGTCGAGCTTTGTAGACAGTAATATTACCGTCAGCGCTAGTCTTCTTCTTGAAAATCCATTTATTCTCAATTGCTTGCCGATCATCGGGCAAGTCAACCAAAGTCCATACTTTGTGCTCGTACATGGATCCCATCTCAAATTTCATGGCTTCAAGCCATTTTGCGGAATCTGGGCTCACCATCGCTTCTTCATAGTTCGTAGGTTCATCATGATCTAGCAGCATGATTTCCAGAACAGGATTACCGTACCACTCTGGCGTGGTTCTCACTCTGGTTGATCTACGAGGTTCAGTAGTATCTTGTCCTGAAGTTTCATGATCATTATCATTAGCTTCCTCACTAATTGGTGTAGGTGTCGCAGAAACAGTTTTCTGTGATGTACTACTTTCCAATAAGGGAGCAGGTACAGTTACCTCATCAAGTTCTACTTTCCTCCCACTCACATCTTTCGAGAGAAACTCCTTCTCCAGAAAGTTTCCGAATTTAGCAACAAAAATCTTGCCTTCGAATCTATGATAGAAGGTGTATCCAATAGTTTCCTTTGGATATCCTATGAAGACACATTTCTCCGATTTGGGTTCGAGCTTATCAGGTTGAAGCTTTTTCACATAAGCATCGCAGCCCCAAACTTTCAGAAACGACAACTTTGGTTTCTTGCCAAACCATAGTTCATAAGGTGTCGTCTCAACGGATTTCGATGGTGCCTATTTAATGTGAATGCGACCGTCTCTAAAGCATAACCCCAAAATGATAGCGGTAAATCAGTAAGAGACATCATAGATCGCACCATATCTAGTAAAGTACGATTACGACGTTCGGTCACACCATTACGCTGTGGTGTTCCAGGTGGCGTGAGTTGCGAAACTATTCCGCATTGCTTCAAATGTACACGAAACTCGTAACTCAAATATTCTCCTCCATGATCAGATCGTAGAAACTTTATTTTCTTGTTACGATGATTTTCAACTTCACTCTGAAATTCTTTGAACTTTTCAAATGTTTCAGACTTATGTTTCATTAAGTAGATATACTCATATCTGCTTAAGTCATCTGTGAAGGTGAGAAAATAACGATATCCGCCACGAGCCTCAATATTCATCGGACCACATACATCTGTATGTATGATTTCCAACAACTCTGTTGCTCTCTCCATAGTACCGGAGAACGGTGTTTTAGTCATCTTGCCCATGAGGCACGGTTCGCAAGTACCAAGTGATTCATAATCAAGTGGTTCCAAAAGTCCATCAGTATGGAGTTTCTTCATGCGCTTTACACCGATATGACCTAAACGGCAGTGCCACAAATAAGTTGCACCATCATTATCAACTCTGCATCTTTTGGCTTCAATATTATGAATATGTGTATCACTACTATCGAGATTCAATAAGAATAGACCACTCTTCAAGGGTGCATGACCATAAAAGATATTACTCATATAAATAGAACAACCATTATTCTCTGATTTAAATGAATAACCGTCTCGCATTAAACAAGATCCAGATATAATGTTCATGCTCAACGCTGGCACCAAATAACAATTATTTAGGTCTAATACTAATCCCAAAGGTAGATGTAGAGGTAGCGTGCCGACCGCGATCACATCGACTTTGGAACCGTTTCCCACGCGCATCGTCACCTCGTCCTTAGCCAATCTTTGCTTAATCCGTAGTCCCTGTTTCGAGTTGCAAATATTAGCAATAGAACCAGTATCAAATACCCAGGTGCTACTGCGAGCATTAGTAAGGTACACATCAATAACATGTATATCACATATACCTTTGTTCACCTTGCCATCCTTCTTATCCGCCAAATACTTGGGGCAGTTCCACTTCCAGTGACCAGTCTGCTTGCAGTAGAAGCACTTAGTTTCAGGCTTAGGTCCAGACTTGGGTTTCTTCTCTTGAGCAGCAACTTGCTTGCCGTTCTTCTTGAAGTTCCCCTTCTTCTTCCCTTTGCCCTTTTTCTTGAAACTAGTGGTCTTGTTGACCATCAACACTTGATGCTCCTTTTTGATTTCTACCTCCGCAGCTTTCAGCATTGCGAAGAGCTCGGGTATAGTCTTATTCATCCCTTGCATATTATAGTTCATCACGAAGCTCTTGTAGCTTGGTGGCAGTAATTGGAGAATTCTGTCAATGACGCAATCATCTGGAAGATTAACTCCCATCTGAATCAAGTGATTATTATACCCAGACATTTTGAGTATATGCTCACTGACAGAACTGTTCTCCTCCATCTTGCAGCTATAGAACTTATTGGAGACTTCATATCTCTCAATCCGGGCATTTGCTTGAAATATTAACTTCAACTCCTGGAACATCTCATATGCTCCATGACGTTCAAAACGTCGTTGAAGTCCCGATTCTAAGCCGTAAAGCATGGCACACTGAACTATCGAGTAGTCATCAGCTTTGCTCTGCCAAACGTTCATAACATCCGGTGTTGCTCCAGCAGCAGGCCTGGCACCCAACGGTGCTTCCAGGACGTAATTCTTCTGTGCAGCAATGAGGATAATCCTCAAGTTACGGACCCAGTCCGTGTAATTGCTACCATCATCTTTCAACTTTGCTTTCTCAAGGAACGCATTAAAATTCAATGGAACAACAACACGGGCCATCTATGTACAATCAAACATACATAAGCAAGATACTATCAGGTACTAAGTTCATGATAAATTTAAGTTCAATTAATCAAATTACTTAAGAACTCCCACTTAGATAGACATCCCTCTAATCCTCTAAGTGATCACGTGATCCAAATCAACTAAACCATGTCCGATCATCACGTGAAATGGAGTAGTTTCTTTGGTGAACATCACTATGTTGATCATATCTACTATATGATTTACGCTTGACCTTTCGGTCTCCGTGTTCCGAGGCCATATCTGTATATGCTTGGCTCATCAAGTATAACCTGAGTATTCCGCGTGTGCAACTGTTTTGCACCCGTTGTATTTGAACGTAGAGCCTATCACACCCGATCATCACGTGGTGTCTCAGCATGAAGAACTTTTGCAACGGTGCATACTCAGGGAGAACACTTCTTGATATTTTTAGTGAGAGATCATCTTATAATGCTACCGTCAATCAAAGCAAGATAAGATGCATAAAGGATAAACATCACATGCAATCAATATAAGTGATATGATATGGCCATCATCATCTTGTGCCTGTGATCACCATCTCCGAAGCACCGACATGATCACCATCGTCACCGGCGCGACACCTTGATCTCCATCGTAGCATCGTTGTCGTCTCGCCAATCTTATGCTTCCATGACTATCGCTACCGTTTAGTCATAAAGTAAAGCATTACTGCGCGATTGCATTGCATACAATAAAGCGACAACCATTTGGCTCCTGCCAGCTGCCGATAACTCGGTTACAAAACATGATCATCTCATACAATAAAATCTGAAGGAAATATGCCCTAGAGGCAATAATAAAGTTATTATTTATTTCCTTATATCATGATAAATGTTTATTATTCATGCTAGAATTGTATTAACCGGAAACATAATACATGTGTGAATACATAGACAAACAGAGTGTCACTAGTATGCCTCTACTTGACTAGCTCGTTAATCAAAGATGGTTATGTTTCCTAACCATGGACAAAGAGTTGTTATTTGATTAACGGGATCACATCACTAGTTGAATGATCTGATTGACATGACCCATTCCATTAGCTTAGCACCTGATTGTTTAGTATGTTGCTATTGCTTTCTTCATGACTTATACATGTTCCTATGACTATGAGATTATGCAACTCCCGTTTGCCGGAGGAACACTTTGTGTGCTACCAAACGTCACAACGTAACTGGGTGATTATAAAGGAGCTCTACAGGTGTCTCCAAAGGTACATGTTGGGTTGGCGTATTTCGAGATTAGGATTTGTCACTCCGATTGTCGGAGAGGTATCTCTGGGCTCTCTCTCGGTAATACACATCACATAAGCCTTGCAAGCATTGCAACTAATGAGTTAGTTGTGAGATGATGTATTACGGAACGAGTAAAGAGACTTGCCAGTAACGAGATTGAACTAGGTATTGAGATACCGACGATCAAATTTCAGGCAAGTAACATACCGATGACAAAGGGAACAACGTATGTTGTTATGCGGTCTGACCGATAAAGATCTTTGTAGAATATGTAGGAGCCAATATGGGCATCCAGGTCCCGCTATTGGTTATTGACCGGAGACGTGTCTCGGTCATGTCTACATTGTTCTCGAACCATAGGGTCCGCACGCTTAAGGTTTTGATGACAGTTATATTATGAGTTTATGAGTTTTGATGTACCGAAGGAGTTCGGAGTCCCGGATGAGATCGGGGACATGACAAGGAGTCTCGAAATGGTCGAGACGTAAAGATCGATATATTGGATGACTATATTCGGAGATCGTAAAGGTTCCGAGTGATTCGGGTATTTTTCGGAGTACCGAGTAGTTACGGGAGAAACAATGGGCCATTATGGGCTTTAGTGGGAAGAGGAGAAAGGGCCAAGGGGCTGCTGCGCCCCCCCTCCCCTCTAGTCTGAATTGGACTAGGGAAAATGGGGCCGGCCACCTTTCCTTCTCCTCCACTTCCTTCTCCCTTCCTCCCCTCTTGGTGGACTCCTACTAGGACTTGGAGTCCTAGTAGGACTCCACATCCTGGCCGCACCAAGCCTTGGCCGGCCTCCTCCTCCTCCATCCTTTATATACTGAGTCAAGGGGCACCCCATGGACACACAAGTTGATCTTCATGATCGTTCATTAGCCGTGTGCGGTGCCCCCTCCATCATATTCCACCTTGGTCATATTGTAGCGGTGCTTAGGCGAAGCCCTGCGACGATAGAACATCAAGATCGTCACCACGCCGTCGTGCTGACGGAACTCCTCCCCGACGCTTTGGTAGATCGGAGCCCGGGGATCGTCATCGAGCTGAACGTGTGCCAAGAACTCGGAGGTGCCGGAGTAACGGTGCTTGGATCGGTCGGATCGTGAAGACGTACGACTACATCAACCGCGTTGTCACAACGCTTCCGCTGTCGGTCTACAAGGGTACATAGATCACACTCTCCCCTCTCGTTGCTATGCATCACCATGATCTTGCATGTGCGTAGGAATTTTTTTTGAAATTACTATGTTCCCCAACAAAATCAGCATCATGTCTTGACCATATCACATCACAACATGCCCTGCAAAAACAAGTTAGACGTCCTCTACTTTGTTGTTACAAGTTTTACGTGGCTGCTACGGGCTTAAGTAAGAACCAATCTTACCTACGCATCAAAACAACAACGATAGTTTGTCAAGTTGGTGCTGTTTTAACCTTCGCAAGGACCGGGCGTAGCCACACTCGGTTCAACTAAAGTTGGAGAAACTGTCACCCGCAAGCCACCTATGTGCAAGGCAGGTCGGGAGAACCGATCTCGCGTAAGCGTACGCGTAATGTCGGTCCGGGCCGCTTCGTCCAACAATACCGCCGAACCAAAGTATGACATGCTGGTAAGAAGTATGACTTATATTGCCCACAACTCACTTGTGTTCTACTCGTGCATATAACATCAACACATAAAACCTGGCTCGGATGCCACTGTTGGGGAACGTAGTAATTTCAAACAAAATTCCTACGCACACGCAAGATCATGGTGATGCATAGCAACGAGAGGGGAGAGTGTGATCTACGTACCCTTGTAGATCGACAGCGGAAGCGTTAGCACAACGCGGTTGATGTAGTTATACGTCTTCACGGCCCAACCGATCAAGCACCGAAACTACGGCACCTCCGAGTTCTAGCACACGTTCAGCTCGATGACGATCCCCGGACTCCGATCCAGCAAAGTGTTGGGGAAGAGTTCCGTCAGCACGACGGCGTGGTGACGATCTTGATGTACTACTGTCGCAGGGCTTCTCCTAAGCACCACTATAATATTATCGAGGACTATGGTGGCAGGGGGCGCCGCACACGGCTAAGAATATGATCACGAGGATCAACTTATGTGTCTCTGGGGTGCCCCTGCCTCCGTATATAAAGGTTCAAGAGAGGAGGAGGCCGGCCGGCCCCTATGGCGCGCCAAGGAGGAGTCCTCCTCCTAGTAGGAGTAGGACTCCTACTAGGAGGGGGAAAGAAGTGGGGAAGGAGAAGGAAAGGGGGGCGCCGCCCCCCTCTCCTAGTCCAATTTGGACCAGGGGGGAAGAGGCGCGCGGCCCACCTTTGGCTGCCCCTCTCTCTCTCTCCACTAAGGCCCATATGGCCCATTACTTCTCCCGGGGGGTTCCGGTAACCCTCCGGCTCTCCGGTTTTCTCCGAAATCATCCAGAACACTTCCGGTGTCCGAATATAGCCGTCCAATATATCAATCTTTATGTCTTGACCATTTCGAGACTCCTCGTCATGTCCGTGATCACATCCGGGACTCCGAACAACCTTCGGTACATCAAAACGTATAAACTCATAATATAACTGTCATCGAAACCTTAAGCGTGCGGACCCTACGGGTTCGAGAACAATGTAGACATGACCGAGACATGTCTTCAGTCAATAACCAATAGCGGGACCTGGATGCCCATATTGGCTCCTACATATTCTACGAAGATCTTTATCGGTCAGACCGCATAACAACATACGTTGTTCGCTTTGTCATCGGTATGTTACTTGCCCGAGATTCGATCGTCGGTATCCAATACCTAGTTCAATCTCGTTACCGGCAAGTCTCTTTACTCGTTCCGTAATACATCATCTCGTAACTAACTCTTTAGTTGCATTGCTTGCAAGGCTTAAGTGATGTGCATTACTGAGAGGGCCCAAAGATACCTCTCCGACGATCAGAGTGACAAATCCCAATCTCGAAATACGTCAACCCAACATGTACCTTTGGAGACACCTGTAGAGTACCTTTATAATCACCCAGTTACGTTGTGATGTTTGGTAGCACACAAAGTGTTCCTCCGGCAGACGAGAGTTACATAATCTCATAGTCATAGGAACATGTATAAGTCATGAAGAAAGCAATAGGAACATACTAAACGATCGGGTGCTAAGCTAATGGAATGGGTCATGTCAATCAGATCATTCAACTAATGATGTGATCCCGTTAATCAAATAACAACTCTTTGTCAATGGTTAGGAAACATAACCATCTTTGATTAACGAGCTAGTCAAGTAGAGGCATACTAGTGACACTTTGTTTGTCTATGTATTCACACATGTATTATGTTTCCGGTTAATACAATTCTAGCATGAATAATAAACTTTTATCATGATATAAGGAAATAAATAATAACTTTATTATTGCCTCTAGGGCATATTTCCTTCAATATAGTCTTTCACAATTGCTGACACTCATGCAATACTTATGGGTATGGAGTTTTAGTCGGACACAGAGAAAGATAGGGGCTTATAGTTTTGCCTCCCAACGTTTTACCTCAAGGGTAATGTCAACAATAATAGTTTGTGAAAACACACATCAAATTAGCCATATATACCAGGATCTTTCCAACATACTGTGCTTGCCAAAGGATAAAATGTAAAAAGGATGGGTGAAGATCACCATGACTCTTATGCAAGGTAGGAGATAAAAGTAAAAGATAGGCCCTTCGCAGAGGGAAGCAGAGGTTGTCATGCGCTTTTATAGTTGGATGCACAAAATCTTAATGCGAAAGAACGTCACTTTATATTGCCACTTGTGATATGGACCTTTATTATGCACTCTGTCGCTTTTATTTCTTCCATATCACACGATCGTATAAAGCTTATTTTCTCCCACACTAATAAGTCATACATATTTAGAGAGCAATTTGTATTGCTTGCACCGATGACAACTTACTTGGAGGATCTTACTCAATCCATAGGTAGGTATGGTGGACTCTCATGGCAAGACTAGTTTAAGGGTATTTGGAAGCACAAGTAGTATCTCTACTTGGTGCGATGAATTTGGCTAGCATGAGGGGGAAAGACAAGCTCAACCATGTTGGATGATCCATGAAAATATAATTTATCTCGGATGTAAGAAAACATAACCCATTACGTTGTCTTCCTTGTCCAACGTCAACTCTTTAGCATGTAATATTTTAATGAGTGCTCACAATCATAAAAGATGTCGAAGATAGTATATTTATATGTGAAGACCTCTCTTTCTTATTACTTCCTATTAATTGCAACGATGACCAAAACTATGTTTGTCAACCCTCAACAACTTTTATTCATCATACTTTTTCTATGTGAGCTCATTACTCTCCATAAGATTCACATGATCTCTTTGTTTCTTTTTATTTATTTCTCTTTTCTCTTATTCCCTTGGATCATGGCAAAATAATCAAGCCTTTGACTCAGCACTAATCTTTATTATATAGCTCACGGACTCGATTACATAGAGGAATTATAAAGCAAAACTCAAAACTAGATCATGCCATAAACTTTTATTCTACTGTTGGAAATATGCCCTAGAGGCAATAATAAATTGATTATTATTATATTTCCTTGTTCGTGATAATCGTTTATTATCCATGCTAGAATTGTATTGATAGGAAACTCGGATACATGTGTGGATACATAGACAAGACCATGTCCCTAGTAAGCCTCTAGTTGACTAGCTCGTTGATCAATAGATGGTTACGGTTTCCTGACCATGGACATTGAATGTCATTGATAACGGGATCACATCATTAGGAGAATGATGTGATGGACAAAGACCCAATCCTAAGCCTAGCACAAGATCATGTAGTTCGTATGCTAAAGCTTTTCTAATGTCAAGTATCATTTCCTTAGACCATGAGATTGTGCAACTCCCGGATACCGTAGGAGTGCTTTGGGTGTGCCAAACGTCACAACGTAACTGGGTGGCTATAAAGGTACACTACAGGTATCTCCGAAAGTGTCTGTTGGGTTGGCACGAATCGAGACTGGGATTTGTCACTCTGTGTAAACGGAGAGGTATCTCTAGGCCCACTTGGTAGGACATCATCATAATGTGCACAATGTGATCAAGGAGTTGATCACGGGATGATGTGTTATGAAACGAGTAAAGAGACTTGCCGGTAACGAGATTGAACAAGGTATCGGGATACCGACGATCGAATCTCGGGCAAGTATTGTACCGATAGACAAAGGGAATTGTATACGGGATTGATTAAGTCCTTGACATCGTGGTTCATCCGATGAGATCATCGTGGAACATGTGGGAGCCAACATGGGTATCCATATCCCGCTGTTGGTTATAGACCGGAGAGTCATCTCGGTCATGTCTGCATGTCTCCCGAACCCGTAGGGTCTACACACTTAAGGTTCGGTGACGCTAGGGTTATAGAGATATTAGTATGCGGTAACCTGAAAGTTGTTCGGAGTCCCGGATGAGATCTCGGACGTTACGAGGAGTTCCGGAATGGTCCGGAGGTAAAGATTTATATATGGGAAGTCTTGTTTTGGTCGCTGGAAAAGTTTCGCGCATTATCGGTATTGTACCGGGAGTGCCGAAAGGGGTCCGGGGGTCCACCAAGGGGGTCCACCTGCCCCGGGGGCCACGTGGGCTGTAGGGGTGTGCGCCTTGGCCTATATGGGCCAAGGGCACCAGCCCCAAGAGGCCCATGAGCCAAGAGATAAGGGAAAGGAAGAGTCCTAAAGGGGGAAGGCACCTCCTAGGTGCCTTGGGGAGGATGGACTCCTCCCTTGGCCGCACCCTTCCTTGGAGGAAGGGCCAAGGCTGCGCCCCCCCTCTCCCTTGGCCCTATATATAGTGGGGGAAGGGAGGGCAGCAACACCTCTACCTTGGTGCCTCCCTCTCTGTAGCGACCCGACTCGGTAAGAGTCGAAGTCTCTGTGCTTACCGTGCTAGTCCCTGGATCGACTTGCTAGCACACACAGTACTCGATGAAATAACAGAAATAACACACATCTCTTTATTACATCGATAGTCCAGGAGCAATACATTTATTACCAAATAGGGCATAGAGCCAATAAACAAATACTGCGGAAGCAAAGTAGTAAATGAGTCCAACTCCACGAGCAAGGTTGAGTGTAGAACATCGACCTATAGCACCTTAATCCTCGTCGGATATATCTGCAACGTGATAAGTTGCAGCCATATAGGTCAGTACATTGAATGTACTGGCAAGTCACATCATAAGGGTAATGAACCTACTTGTACATGCAATTTGGCTGGTGGAAAGCTCTAAGTTTAATTTTTGCATAAAGCTAGTTTTTCCCTATTAGAAAAGATGTTATTCTACTACTACACATTTGCATAGGATGAGTTGGCAAACCCAACTCCATCCGTTCCCAAGTTTCATTTAAATCCCAACTGTTTAATTAAAGGTGAGGAGATCTCCCAGCATTTTCACTACTAGAAGCTCAAGATGTCCGTAACCGGGGACACGGCTAATCGATTAGGTTGACACTCTGCAGAGGTTGCGCACTTTTCCCCACAAGACTCGACCACCTCCATGATTCGGAAAATCGAGACATAGTCTTTCGAAAATGCTCCCCCTTAACCCACGGATAGGCCGGTACACCTACATCCTTCTACATCTGCTAGCCCATCCCGGAAGGGGGTCACACTAACTACTCAACTAAGCCAGAGCCCATATTGGCTTGTGGCTGCACACGTAAGCTTCTAGTCATGAGAATACGATTGATCTCGTTGAGCCTGAGCGGACGGTCCACTAGCGGTGCACCACCATGGATTTCCCATGCGTGCCCCACTGTACTTCGCCACCATTCCATCAAGTTTCCGCCCAGGTAGTTCATTAATTATCTTAGGTCCTACTTACTACATTGTTACTCACACTTTACAATGTTCACTCCCCAATCCACGTCTACTTAGCGAAGCAACATAATGTAAAACGATGGCGACAATGTCATATGGTTCAGACCTACCTCAATGAACTACTGGGTGAAAAGCATAGTCATGCGGCATCAATTCCTACCATGCAGTCCTACCACAAAGAACTAAGTGCATAAAAAAACATAGGTAAGGAAACATGATCAAGATGCAACTTGCCTTGGTACTGCTGGTTGAACTCTAAAGACTGAAAATATTCTGCTTCGCACTCCGGGCAATCTATCGCAAAGGAGATAAACAAACATAAACAAACATTCAAGAGAACCAAGAAGAACATGCAAAGCAAAAGTCTCGGAAAACCAAATGAACAAACATCACACTTAACTAGCATGAAAAATATTCTAGATGCAAAACAACATAGGCCTATGGTTCAAAGAGTGATGTGAACTATAGTGCGTACTACGCATACTAGTAAAAATATTAATGGGCAGATTCTAGTGTGTGAAAGTTATTGTGACAAAGGTCCAGGTGATAGGGTTTGGCTACGGTGACAAAGTGCAAAAAGAATCAACTTAATCGGAGTTACGGTTTGGGAGATATGGCCATTTGAAGTTCGAATTCAAATCTGAATAAATTCAAATTTGAATCTGTCAAAAGTTTGCAAAAAGGATACCACTGGATAGATCTAAACAATACGAAGAATTTGCCGCTGGTTTCATCGAGTTTGGATCTACGGTTAAAAAGTTGTGGCTACGCGAAGTTTAGGGACTAATCTGCTAATTACAGGGACTAAACAGAGAAGAAAACTATCGCAAACAAGTCCCTGGCCACGTGGTGGCTCGTGGCTGGCCGAGCAGCGTCCGCTGCGGAGGCTATACGGCGAACGGCCGCTAACTAAGAAAAACAGTGGCGGCGGCTAACTAAAAAAAAACCGACGCTCGGTTTAAATAAAACCGGCCGGTCTAAGGGAACCGCGGTTAACCGCGTACCTCTTCGCAAAATAAAAAAAACCGAACCTAATCTAATCTGGACCGTTGGGGTCCGATCTAACGGGCGAGGGTGGGGCGGCGGCTTACAGTGGGCTGGAGTGGTGGCCGGCAACGACGAAGACGGCGGCGCGGCGTCGGTGGCGGAGGGGACGGCGGCTACGGCGGTCCTCGGCGTCGGGGAAGAAGACGGGGAGGTGCGGCGCGTCGAGGGCGTCGCGAAGGTGGTGGCGGCGTGCGTCGGCGACGTCCGGACGGGGCGGGGCGAGGACGGCGGGGCTCGGAGCTCCGGCGAGATGCGAACGGCGACGACGAGCGGTAGGGGCGGCGTGGGAAGATGCGGGACGGCGAGGATGGAAGAGGGGGGGTCTTGGCCTTTATATAGGCGAGGGGAGGGCGTCGGGGAGCAGCGGGATAGCTCTATCCCGAGAGCTTCGGCCGGCGGGTTCGGGAGTGCGTGCGCGTGTTTATCCTGCGGGAGAAGCGGGAGGTTGGGGAAGAAGACGTGGAGCGGGGCCCACCAGTCAGTGGCGGCGGCGGTAGCGAGCGAGGGCGGGCGCGGGCGGTCGACCGGGCGGAAGGCGTCGGCGCTGGGGCTGGCCTGGGGCCGAATGGCCAGTGGGCTGGCTGGCCTGGCCTGGCTAGGCGCGCGCGTCCCTGGGCCGAACTGGTTTCGGTCCAGGCGGGTGAGTGCGTGCGTGTGTGTGTTTTTTTTTAAACAGAACACTACAGTGGTCATAATTAATTCAAAAGAATTAATAAAAACACCACAATAATTTATAAAATAACTATGCAATATTTAGAGCCTAATGAACATTAACTTAAGCACAGAACATTTTGAAAATATTTCCTAATGCAATTAATGCACTTTTTGCAGATAAAATAAATACCAAATAAACTCCAAAACTTCAAATAATATTAAAAATAAAATTTCCCACTCTTTTATATTTTGAGGAAGTCATCTTATCCCCTCTCATTTGTTTTTCTCGAGTGGAAAGTATTATTTGAATATTTTTTTTTAAACTGCAAAAATGCAAAGAACTATGATATGCATTGAATGATTCTATTAACATCCGAATTTAATAAAAATTGGGATGTTACAAACCTACCCCCCTTAAGATGAATCTCGTCCTCGAGATGCGGGTTGGCCAGCAAAAAGGTGTGGATGGTCCTGCCTGAGATCTTCTTCTCTTTCCCAGGTAGCTTCCTCCTCGGTGTGGTGACTCCACTGAACTTTGCAGAACCTGATGATCTTGGTTCGAGTGATCCTCTCTGCAGTCTCAAGAATCTTAATAGGCTTCTCCTCATAAGTCAGATCGCTCTCTAACTGAATTGCCTCGAGTGGCACTGTATCCCTCAAAGGAATATCCGCCATCTCTGCATGACACTTCTTCAGCTGGGAAACATGGAACACATCATGAACTCCTGTCAAAGCCTCTGGTAATTCCAACTGGTATGCAACCTCTCCTCTGCGTTCCAGAACTCTATATGGTCCCACAAATCGTGGTGCTAACTTTCCTTTGACTCCAAATCTCTTAATACCTCGAAGTGGAGACACTCGAAGATATGCTCTATCTCCCACTTCATAGATCACTTCCTTGCGTTTAGCATCAGCATAGCTTTTCTGCCTTGACTGGGCTATCTTGAGTCTGTCACGAATCAACTTGACCTTCTCCTCTGAATCCCTGATCAAATCAGGTCCAAATAATTTGCGATCTCCAACTCCATTCCACATCAAAGGTGTCCTGCATTTCCTGCCATACAATGCCTCGAAAGGGGCCATCTGCAAACTGGCTTGGTAGCTGTTGTTGTACGAGAACTCTGTGTAGGGTAAGTTATCATCCCAACTAGACCCATAGTCTAGCGCACAAGCTCTCAGCATGTCCTCCAGAATCTGATTGACTCTCTCTGTCTGCCCATCAGTCTGTGGATGGAAGGCTGTACTAAACTCTAGCCTGGTACCCAAAGTTTCATGCAACTGATTCCAAAACTTTGAGGTAAACTGTGTTCCTCTATCTGATACGATGCTCCTCGGAACTCCATGCAGACATACAATCCTGGTCATATATATCTTTGCCAGCTTAGCACTTGTATAGGTGGTCTTCACTGGAATGAAGTGAGCAACCTTGGTCAAACGATCCACTATCACCCAAATGGAATCATAACCTGAACGGGTCCTGGGTAACCCCGTGATAAAGTCCATACCAAGTTTATCCCATTTCCAATCAGGTATTGGCAACGGCTGAAGTAAACCTGCTGGTTTCTGATGCTCTGCCTTTACTCTCTGACATACATCACATATTGCTACATACTCGGCAATCTCTCTCTTCATACTGGCCCACCAAAAACTTTCCTTCAAGTCCAAATACATCTTGGTGTTGCCTGGGTGTATCGAATATGGTGAGTCATGAGCCTCCTGAAGAATCAACTTCCTGATCTCTGGATCATTGGGTACACAAATTCGTTGCTCAAACCATATGGTTCCATTTTCATCCTCACGGAATCCTTTTGCTTCCCTTTTCTCATCATTTCCTTTATCTCAGCAATACCTTGGTCCAACTTCTGGGCTTCTCTGATTCTGCCCAACAAGGTGGACTGTACCTCGAGTGCGGCAACATAACCTCTTGGAACTATTTCTAACTGAAGGTCTCTAAGCTCATCACATAACTCCTGAGGTAAATCTCCTGCTGTAAGGGTGTTAACGTAACTCTTACGGCTCAAAGCATCCGCCACAACATTGGCTTTTCCTGGATGATAATGCAGACTCATGTCATAATCCTTTATAAGTTCCAACCATCTCCTTTGCCTGAGATTCAACTCCTTCTGCGTGAAAATGTACTTCAAACTCTTGTGATCCGTGTAAACATCACAACGATTCCCAATAAGATAGTGTCTCCATGTCTTGAGTGCATGCACAACGGCTGCTAACTCCAAGTCATGCGTGGCATAGTTCAACTCATGAGGTCGAAGCTGTCGTGAAGCATAAGCTACAACTTTTCCCTCCTGCATAAGAACACCTCCAAGTCCCTGACGTGAAGCATCACAATACACCTGAAAGTCCTTGTGTACGTCAGGTAGGATTAGCACTGGGGCTGTAACCAAACGCTTCTTCAACTCTTGAAAGATGGCTTCACACTCTTCAGTCCAAACAAACTTGGTGTCCTTCTTCAACAACGTTGTCATGGGCCTTGCAATCTTAGAGAAATTTTCAATAAATCTCCGGTAATATCCTGCAAGTCCAAGGAAACTGCGAATCTCGCCAACTGTGGTGGGTGCATTCCATTCTGTGACTGACTCTACCTTGGTAGGGTCCACTGCAATCCCTTCACCTGACACAACATGTCCAAGGAATCCGACTTCCTTGAGCCAAAACTCACACTTGCTGAACTTGGCATAAAGTTGATGTTCTCTGAGCTTCTCCAGAACCAAGCGCAGATGTTCAGCGTGTTCCTCCTCATTCTTGGAGAAAACCAATATGTCATCAATGAATACCACAACGAACTTATCCAAGAACTCCATGAACACCTTGTTCATCATGCTCATAAAATAGGCAGGGGCATTAGTCAAACCAAAGGACATGACTGTATACTCATAAAGCCCATACCTTGTAGTAAAAGCTGTCTTGGGTATATCCTTCTCACGGATCTTCAATTGGTGATAACCCGATCGAAGATCGATCTTGGAGAAAACACTAGCTCCTTCTAGCTGATCAAACAAGTCATTGATCATCGGTAGGGGATACTTGTTCTTGATGGTCACCTCGTTCAAAGAGCGGTAATCCACACACATCCTCAAGGTTCCATCCTTCTTCTCTACTAAGAGTACTGGGGCTCCCCAAGGTGATGAACTCGGGCGAATATACCCTTTCTCTAGCAACTCCTTAATCTGTTTCTTGACTTCCTCCAAATCATTAGCGGGCATCCGATACGGCCTCTTGGAGATAGGTCCTGTACCTGGCAGCAACTCAATCAAAAACTCAATCTCCCGATCTGGCGGCATACCTAGTAGCTCCTCCGGAAATACATCGGGATAATCCTTCACCACTGGTACTTCTTCCTGGACAACTCCCGTAAGAGAGTTCACCTGAGTCCTCTTAGGTTTAAGCCTGGATACATACTTGATCCTCTTCTTCTCTGGGGTGGTGAGAAAAATCGATCTACTAGCACAATCGATGGTCCCCTCATACTTGGACATCCAATCCATCCCTAGGATTACATCCAACCCTTGTGACTCTAGTATGATCATATCTGTAGGGAAAACATGTCCCCCTATGTTCAAAGGCAACTGGAAACATCCCTGACTAGCCATAGACTCGGCTCCTGGGGAACTCACTAGAATGGGTGCCTTAAGAGCTACGGTAGGCAACTTATGTCTATCCACGAATCCCCTCGATATGAATGAATGCGATGCACCAGTGTCAAAAAGAATGAGTGCTGGAAATAAATTAACCAAGAACTTACCAATCACTGCGTCAGGCTGTTCATAGACCTCTTCCACATTGACATGATTCACATGCCCCTTAGTGAAAGGATTAGGCTTCTTGCCTCCAGAATTCCCATTGCCATTTCCATTTCCATTCTGCGCCTCAGGACACTCATTGGAGTAGTGCCCTGTCTTCTTGCATTTGAAGCAAGTGATGTGACTCAGATCTTTCTTCATTGGTGTAGAAGAGTTGAAATGCTGCTGGTTGCCATTCCCTCCATTGCCATTTCCATGCTTGTGACCATGGTGGTTGTGTCCATTTCCTCCATGCTGAATGTGGCCCCCATGGTTATGATGATTCCCTCCAAACTTGCTAGTTCCTGATCCAGAACTTCCTGAGTACTGGCTATAGCGGGGTTTTTGTTGAACTCCAGAGTTATACTTCCCATGACCGTACTTTCTCTTACGATTCTCCATCTGCTGGTGCTTGCCCTCGAGAATGGTAGCCTTATCAACCAACTCCTGATAGTTCGCAAAGGTCACCACAGTCAACTGAACTCCCAACTCATCGTCCAGTCCCTCCAGAAACTTCTCCTGCTTGGCTGCATCAGTGGCCACGTCCCCTGGTGCATAACGGGCCAACTTACTGAACTCCTCAGCATACTGGGATACCGTGCGTCCTCCCTGGCGCAAGCTGCGGAACTCCTTCTTCTTCAGACTCATGGCTCCAGCTGAGACATGAGCAGTGCGGAATGCCTGCTGGAACTGAGTCCAAGTCACATTCTCCAAGGGGTATGTGGTGGTGTAGTTCTCCCACCAAGCAGCGGCCGGGCCATCCAGCTGATGGGCGGCAAACTTCACCTTCTCAGCATCATTGCATCCTGCCGTGGCTAGCTCCCTTCCTATCTTGCGGAGCCAGTCATCTGCGACGATTGGCTCCGTGCTGCTGGAGAACACGGGTGGTTTCAGCCTCAGAAAACGGGTAAGACTATCAACTGGGGGTGGCGGCGGTGGGTTGTTGTTGTTCTGGTTCTGGTTCTGAATGAGCATCTGCATAAGAGCATTCTGCTGCTGGATCAATTGCGTGAGCTCCGGCGGAAAGTTGAATTCTGGGTCACGTCTTGAAGGCATCTGATGGGTTTAGAGTGGATGAGAAGTCAGAAGAGAATAAGGCCTAGGGAGTAAAATCATACTACCCATATGCACATGTTAGTAATAAAACTTCAAATCACTCCAATTCAATTTCACTCAAAGGGGTTCACATGAACAATCAAACCTAAGGTAAGCCATGTCACAAGATTTGACAAGGTCTCACAAATGAAATAAAACTAATCGGATAACGAAATCAAATTTCTAACTCTCATGGTGGTATAAAATCTAACTCTCGTCGGATGAAGACCAGTCAACCATGTTGACATCAGGTGTCCTTGCATCACTGTCGGTGTCATCATCTCTAAGCTCATCACCCTGGTCCTTGTCCTGGCTGACATAGGCACCATACGAGTGATCCTCCTGAATGTTTTCTCCCTCATCCAGCTTCTCCTCGGCCTCCTCAAGCTCAAGCTTCAGATCGTCGATCTTCTCCTGTAGTGCGTCCAGCTCTCCCTCATGCTCGATGCGAGCGTCTTGGAGTTCCTCCTCGAGATCGGCCTTGCGAGTCATGAGGTTCTTGATGACGATCATGTTGTCAGACAGCTCCAGCTCCATCATACGAATGTGATCCTCCATGTCCTGGATATGGGACGCTATCGTCTCGTCCTCCAGGGTACGCACCACATCTCCTTTTGCGTCACGGCGTCCGTACATCACGAAGGAGGTCCTCTTGAGGTCTTCGTCATACTCCTCCCGAATGCGTCCGAGAGCAATGTGAGCAGCGATGCCCCTGCCCAAGCCCCATGTTGCAGTATCCACATGGAAATCAATGGGCTTGGTGCGGTTTCCGAGGATGCGTCCAGGGATATGGGCATCGATCCTCCAACATGTCTCCTCGGGCAGGGTGGCGGTGAAGGTTCCAGTGAATGTGGGAAGCCCAATCTTCAGGTGCTTCACGATCTTCACCAGCTGTCGTCCAAAAGGCATGGCCTCATCGGGCTGCTCAAACTCGACAATGGCGGACGACATCTAAATTTTGAAAGAGGGAAGAAATTAGTACAGAAGTAAAGAAGGTACGAGACCAAAGGATATATAGGGAAAGTGAAAAATAAAGTTTTATCCTATGGCTTTTCCATTTTCTAGGGGTCGCGTCCTACAGTCAACGTGTGCTCTGATACCATCTTGTAGCGACCCGACTCGGTAAGAGTCGAAGTCTCTGTGCTTACCGTGCTAGTCCCTGGATCGACTTGCTAGCACACACAGTACTCGATGAAATAACAGAAATAACACACATCTCTTTATTACATCGATAGTCCAGGAGCAATACATTTATTACCAAATAGGGCATAGAGCCAATAAACAAATACTGCGGAAGCAAAGTAGTAAATGAGTCCAACTCCACGAGCAAGGTTGAGTGTAGAACATCGACCTATAGCACCTTAATCCTCGTCGGATATATCTGCAACGTGATAAGTTGCAGCCATATAGGTCAGTACATTGAATGTACTGGCAAGTCACATCATAAGGGTAATGAACCTACTTGTACATGCAATTTGGCTGGTGGAAAGCTCTAAGTTTAATTTTTGCATAAAGCTAGTTTTTCCCTATTAGAAAAGATGTTATTCTACTACTACACATTTGCATAGGATGAGTTGGCAAACCCAACTCCATCCGTTCCCAAGTTTCATTTAAATCCCAACTGTTTAATTAAAGGTGAGGAGATCTCCCAGCATTTTCACTACTAGAAGCTCAAGATGTCCGTAACCGGGGACACGGCTAATCGATTAGGTTGACACTCTGCAGAGGTTGCGCACTTTTCCCCACAAGACTCGACCACCTCCATGATTCGGAAAATCGAGACATAGTCTTTCGAAAATGCTCCCCCTTAACCCACGGATAGGCCGGTACACCTACATCCTTCTACATCTGCTAGCCCATCCCGGAAGGGGGTCACACTAACTACTCAACTAAGCCAGAGCCCATATTGGCTTGTGGCTGCACACGTAAGCTTCTAGTCATGAGAATACGATTGATCTCGTTGAGCCTGAGCGGACGGTCCACTAGTGGTGCACCACCATGGATTTCCCATGCGTGCCCCACTGTACTTCGCCACCATTCCATCAAGTTTCCGCCCAGGTAGTTCATTAATTATCTTAGCTCCTACTTACTACATTGTTACTCACACTTTACAATGTTCACTCCCCAATCCACGTCTACTTAGCGAAGCAACATAATGTAAAACGATGGCGACAATTTCATATGGTTCAGACCTACCTCAATGAACTACTGGGTGAAAAGCATAGTCATGCGGCATCAATTCCTACCATGCAGTCCTACCACAAAGAACTAAGTGCATAAAAAAAACATAGGTAAGGAAACATGATCAAGATGCAACTTGCCTTGGTACTGCTGGTTGAACTCTAAAGACTGAAAATATTCTGCTTCGCACTCCGGGCAATCTATCGCAAAGGAGATAAACAAACATAAACAAACATTCAAGAGAACCAAGAAGAACATGCAAAGCAAAAGTCTCGGAAAACCAAATGAACAAACATCACACTTAACTAGCATGAAAAATATTCTAGATGCAAAACAACATAGGCCTATGGTTCAAAGAGTGATGTGAACTATAGTGCGTACTACGCATACTAGTAAAAATATTAATGGGCAGATTCTAGTGTGTGAAAGTTATTGTGACAAAGGTCCAGGTGATAGGGTTTGGCTACGGTGACAAAGTGCAAAAAGAATCAACTTAATCGGAGTTACGGTTTGGGAGATATGGCCATTTGAAGTTCGAATTCAAATCTGAATAAATTCAAATTTGAATCTGTCAAAAGTTTGCAAAAAGGATACCACTGGATAGATCTAAACAATACGAAGAATTTGCCGCTGGTTTCATCGAGTTTGGATCTACGGTTAAAAAGTTGTGGCTACGCGAAGTTTAGGGACTAATCTGCTAATTACAGGGACTAAACAGAGAAGAAAACTATCGCAAACAAGTCCCTGGCCACGTGGTGGCTCGTGGCTGGCCGAGCAGCGTCCGCTGCGGAGGCTATACGGCGAACGGCCGCTAACTAAGAAAAACAGTGGCGGCGGCTAACTAAAGAAAAACCGACGCTCGGTTTAAATAAAACCGGCCGGTCTAAGGGAACCGCGGTTAACCGCGTACCTCTTCGCAAAATAAAAAAAAACCGAACCTAATCTAATCTGGACCGTTGGGGTCCGATCTAACGGGCGAGGGTGGGGCGGCGGCTTACAGTGGGCTGGAGTGGTGGCCGGCGACGACGAAGACGGCGGCGCGGCGTCGGTGGCGGAGGGGACGGCGGCTACGGCGGTCCTCGGCGTCGGGGAAGAAGACAGGGAGGTGCGGCGCGTCGAGGGCGTCGCGAAGGTGGTGGCGGCGTGCGTCGGCGACGTCCGGACGGGGCGGGGCGAGGACGGCGGGGCTCGGAGCTCCGGCGAGATGCGAACGGCGACGACGAGCGGTAGGGGCGGCGTGGGAAGATGCGGGACGGCGAGGATGGAAGAGGGGGGGTCTTGGCCTTTATATAGGCGAGGGGAGGGCGTCGGGGAGCAGCGGGATAGCTCTATCCCGAGAGCTTCGGCCGGCGGGTTCGGGAGTGCGTGCGCGTGTTTATCCTGCGGGAGAAGCGGGAGGTTGGGGAAGAAGACGTGGAGCGGGGCCCACCAGTCAGTGGCGGCGGCGGTAGCGAGCGAGGGCGGGCGCGGGCGGTCGACCGGGCGGAAGGCGTCGGCGCTGGGGCTGGCCTGGGGCCGAATGGCCAGTGGGCTGGCTGGCCTGGCCTGGCTAGGCGCGCGCGTCCCTGGGCCGAACTGGTTTCGGTCCAGGCGGGTGAGTGCGTGCGTGTGTGTTTTTTTTTAAACAGAACACTACAGTGGTCATAATTAATTCAAAAGAATTAATAAAAACACCACAATAATTTATAAAATAACTATGCAATATTTAGAGCCTAATGAACATTAACTTAAGCACAGAACATTTTGAAAATATTTCCTAATGCAATTAATGCACTTTTTGCAGATAAAATAAATACCAAATAAACTCCAAAACTTCAAATAATATTAAAAATAAAATTTCCCACTCTTTTATATTTTGAGGAAGTCATCTTATCCCCTCTCATTTGTTTTTCTCGAGTGGAAAGTATTATTTGAATATATTTTTTTTTAAAACTCCAAAAATGCAAAGAACTATGATATGCATTGAATGATTCTATTAACATCCGAATTTAATAAAAATTGGGATGTTACACTCTCCCTCCCATGACACATCTCCCTCCTCCCGCAGCGCTTGGCGAAGCCCTGTTGGAATCCCGCTACTTCCACCACTACGCCGTCGTGCTGCTGGATCTCCATCAAGCTCTCCTCCCCCCTTGCTGGATCAAGAAGGAGGAGACGTCGCTGCTCCGTACGTGTGTTGAACGCGGAGGTGCCGTTCTTTCGGCGCTAGGATCATCGGTGATTTGGATCACGACGAGTACGACTCCATGAACCCCGTTCTCTTGAACGCTTCCGCGCGCGATCTACAAGGGTATGTAGATCCACTCCTCCCTCGTTGCTAGATGACTCCATAGATAGATCTTGGTGATACGTAGGAAAATTTTGAATTTATGCTACGTTCCCCAACAGTGGCATCATGAGCTAGGTCTATGCGTAGTTTCTATGCACGAGTAGAACACAAAGTAGTTGTGGGTGTTGATTTTGTTCAATATGCTTACCGTTACTAGTCCAATCCTGATTCGACGGTATTGTGGGATGAAGCGGCCCGGACCGACCTTACACGTACTCTTACGTGAGACTGGTTCCACGACTGACATGCACTAGTTGCATAAGGTGGCTAGCGGGTGTCTGTCTCTCCCACTTTAGTCGGATCGGATTCGATGAAAAGGGTCCTTATGAAGGGTAAATAGCAATTGGCATATCACGTTGTGGTTCTTGCGTAGGTAAGAAACGTTCTTGCTAGAAACCCATAGCAGCCACGTAAAACATGCAAACAACAATTAGAGGACGTCTAACTTGTTTTTGCAGGGTATGCTATGTGATGTGATATGGCCAAGAAGAATGTGATGAATGATATATGTGATGTATGAGATTGATCATGTTCTTGTAATAGGAATCACGGCTTGCATGTCGATGAGTATGACAACCGGCAGGAGCCATAGGAGTTGTCTTTATTTATTTATGACCCGCGTGTCAACATAAACGTCATGTAATTACTTTACTTTATTGCTAACCGTTAGCTGTAGAAGTAGAAGTAATAGTTGGCGAGACAACTTCATGGAGACACGATGATGGAGATCATGATGATGGAGATCATGGTGTCATGCCGGTGACGGTGATGATCATGGAGCCCCGAAGATGGAGATCAAGAGGAGCAAAGTGATGATGGCCATATCATGTCACTATTTGATTGCATGTGATGTTTATCATGTTTATGCATCTTGTTTACTTAGAACGACGGTAGTAAATAAGATGATCCCTCATAATAATTTCAAGAAAGTGTTCCCCCTAATTGTGCACCGTTGCGACAGTTCGTTGTTTCGAAGCACCACGTGATGATCGGGTGTGATAGATTCTAACGTTCACATACAACGGGTGTAAGACAGATTTACACACGCGAAACACTTAGGTTGACTTGACGAGCCTAGCATGTATATACATGGCCTCGGAACACAAGAGACCGAAAGGTCGAGCATGAGTCGTATGGTAGATACGGTCAACATGAAGATGTTCACCGATGATGACTAGTCTGTCTCACGTGATGATCGGACACGGCCTAGTTGACTCGGATCATGTAATCACTTAGATGACTAGAGGGATGTCTATCTGAGTGGGAGTTCATAATATGAACTTAATTATCCTAAACATAGTCAACAGGTCTTCGCAAATTATGTCGTAGCTCGCGCTTTAGTTCTACTGTTTAGATATGTTCCTAGAGAAATTTTTTAGTTGATAGTATCAATTATGCGGACTAGGTCCGTAAACTGAGGATTGTCCTCATTGCTTCATAGAAGGCTTATGTCCTTAATGCACCGCTCAGTGTGCTGAACCTCGAACGTTGTCTATGGATGTTGCGAACATCTGACATACACATTTTGATAACTACGTGATAGTTCAGTTAAACGGCTTAGAGTTGAGGCACCGAAGACGTTTTGAAATGTCGCAAAACATATGAGATGTTTCGAGGGCTAAAATTGGGATTTCAGGCTCATGCCCACGTCAAGAGGTATAAGACCTTCGACGATTTTCTTAGCCTGCAAACTAAGGGAGAAAAGCTCAATTGTTCAACTTGTGCTCAGATTGTCTGAGTACAACAATCGCTTGAATCGAGTGGGAGTTGATCTTCCAGATGAAATAGTGATGGTTCTCCGAAGTCATTACCACCAAGCTGCTTGAGCTTCGTGATGAACTATAATATATCAGGGACATATATGATGATCCTTGAGATATTCGCGATGTTTGACACCACAAAAGTAGAGATCAAGAACGAGCATCAATTGTTGATGGTTGGTGAAACCACTAGTTTCAAGAAGGGCAAGGGAAAAAATGGATGCTTCATGAAACGGCAAATCAGCTGCTGCTCTAGTGAAGAAACCCAAGGTTGAACCCAAACCCGAGACTAAGTGCTTCTGTAAGAAAGGGAACAGCCACTGGAGCAGAATTACCCTAGATACTTGGTAGATAAGAAGGCTGGCAAGGTCAATAGAAGTATATTGGATGTATTATGTTAATGTGTACTTTACTAGTACTCCTAGTAGCACCAGGGTATTAGATACCGGTTCGGTTGCTAAGTGTTAGTAACTCGAAATAAAAGCTACGGAATAAACGGAGACTAGCTAAAGGTGAGATGACGATATGTGTTGGAAGTATTTCCAAGGTTGATCAAATATCGTACACTCCCTCTACCATCGAGATTGGTGTTTGCGTTGAGCATAGACATGATTGGATTATGTCTATCGCAATACGGTTATTCATTTAAAGAGAATAATGGTTACTCTGTTTATTTGAATAATACCTTCAATGGTCTTACACCTGAAATGAATGGTTTATTGAATCTCGATCGTAGTGATACACATGTTCATGCCAAAAGATAGTAATGATAGTACCACCTACTTGTGGCACTGCCACGTAAGTCATATCGGTATAAAACGCATGAAGAAGCTCCATGTTGATGGATCTTTGGGCTCACTTGTTTTGAAAGGTTTGAGACATGCGAACCATGTCTATTGGTGTATATGCATGAAGAAACTCCATGCAAATGGACCGTTTGGACTCACTTGATTTTGAATCACTTGAGACATGCAAATCATACCACATGGGCAAGATGACTGAAAGCCTCGTTTTCAGTAAAATGGAACTAGAAAGCAACTTGTTGGAAGTAATACATTTTGATGTGTGCAATCCAATGAGTGCTGAGGCATGTAGTGGATATCGTTATGTTCTTACTTCACAGATGATTTGAGTAGATGTTGAGTATATTTACTTGATGAATCACGAGTCTGAATTATTGAAAGGTTCAAGTAATTTCAGGGTGAAGTTGAAAGATTGTCGTGACAAGAGGATAAAATATCTATGATATGATCATAGAGATGAATATCTGAATTACGAGTTTGGCACAGAATTAAGACATTGTGGAAATTGTTTCACAACTAATACAGCCTGGAACACCATAGTGTGATGGTGTGTCCGAACATCATAACTGCACCCTATTGGATATGATAAATACCATGATGTCTCTTATCGAATTACCACGATAGTTTATGGATTAGGCATTAGAGACAACCACATTCACTTTAAATAGGGCACCACGTAATTCTGATGAGATGACACCGTATGAACTATGGTTTAGAGAAACCTAAGCTGTCATTTCTTAAAAGTTTGGGGCTGCGACGCTTATGTGAAAAAGTTTTAGGCTGATAAGCTCGAACCCAAAGCGGATAAATGCATCTTCATAGGACACCCAAAACAGTTGGGTATACCTCCTGTCTCAGATCCGAAAGCAATAAGGGATTGTTTCTAGAATCGGGTCCTTTCTCGAGGAAAATTTTCTCTCGAAAGAATTGAGTGGGAGGATGGTGGAGACTTGATGAGGTTATTGAACCGTCTCTTCAACTAGTGTGTGGCAGGGCACAGGAAGTTGTTCTTTTGGCACCTACACCAATTGAAATGGAAGCTTATGATAGTGATCATGAAACTTCAGATCAAGTCACTGCCAAACCTCATGGGATGACAAGGATGCGTACTACTTCAGAGTGGTACGTAATCCTATCTTGGAAGTCATGTTGCTAGACAACAATGAACCTACGAGCTATGGAGAAGCGATGATGGGCCCGGATTCCGATAAATGGCTCGAGGCCATAAAATCCGAGAGAGGATCCATGTATGAAAACAAAGTGTAGACTTTGGCAGAACGGCTCGATGGTCGTAAGGCTATTGAGTACAGATGGGTTTTAAAAGGAAGACGGACAATGATGGTAAATATCACCATTAAGAAAGCTCGACTTGTCATTAAGTTTTTTTTCCGACAAGTTCAAGGAGTTCACTATGATGAGACTTTCTCACTCGTAGCGATACTAAGAGTCTGTTGGAATTATATTAGCGATTACTGCATTATTTATGAAATCTTGCAGATAGGATGTCAAAACATTGTTGCCTCGACGATTTTACGGAGGAAAGGTTGTATGTGATACAACCGGAAGGTTTTGTTAATCCTGAAAGATGCTAATAAGTATGCAAAGCTCCAGCAATCCTTCTAAGGACTGGAGTAAGCATCTCAGAGTTGGAATGTATGCTTTGATAAGATGATCAAAGTTTTGGGTGTATACAAAGTTTATGAGAAACTTGTATTTCCAAAGAAGTGAGTGGGAGCACTATAGAATTTCTGATGAATATATGTTGTTGACATATTGTTGATCAGAAATGACGTAGAATTTCTGGAAAGCATATAGGGTTATTTGGAAAGTGTTTTTCAATGGAAAGCCTGGATTAAGCTACTTGAACATTGAGCATCAAGATCTATAAGGATAGATCAAAACTCTTAATGGTACTTTCAAATGAGCACATACCTTGACAAGATCTTGAAGGTGTTCAAGATGGATCAGTCAAAGAAGGAGTTCTTGCCTGAGTTGTAAGGTATGAAGTTAAGACTTAAAGCTCAACCACGGCAGAAGAAAGAGGAAGGACGAAGGTCGTCCCCTACGCTTTTATCATAGGCTCTCTACAGTATGCTATGCTGTGTACCGCACCTGAAGTGTGCCTTGCCATGAGTCAGTCAAGGGGTACAAGAGTGATCCAAGAATGGATCACAGGACAGCGGTCAAAGTTATCCTTAGTAACTAGTGGACTAAGGAATTTTCTCGATTATGGAGGTGGTAAAAGAGTTCGTCGTAAAGGGTTACGCCGATGCAAACTTTGACACTAATCCAGATTATTCTGAGTAGTAGACTGGATTCGTATAGTAGAACAGTTATTTGGAATAGCTCCAAATAGAACGTGGTAGCTGCTTCTGGGAGATGACATAGAGATTTGTAAAGCACACACGGATCTGAAAGATTCAGACCCGTTGACTATAACATCTCTCACAAGCATAACATGATCAAACCCAGAACTCATCGAGTGTTGATCACATGGTAAAGTTGAACTAGATTATTGACTCTAGTAAACTCTTTGGGTGTTAGTCACATGGGGATGTGACCTTGAGTGTTAATCACATAGCGATGTGAACTGGATTATTGACTCTAGTGCAAGTGGGAGACTGTTGGAAATATACCCTAGAGGCAATAATAAATTGATTATTATTATATTTCCTTGTTCGTGATAATCGTTTATTTTCCATGCTAGAATTGTATTGATAGGAAACTCGGATACATGTGTGGATACATAGACAACACCATGTCCCTAGTAAGCCTCTAGTTGACTAGCTCGTTGATCAATAGATGGTTACGGTTTCCTGACCATGGACATTGGATGTCATTGATAACGGGATCACATCATTAGGAGAATGATGTGATGGACAAAGACCCAATCCTAAGCCTAGCACAAGATCATGTAGTTCGTATGCTAAAGCTTTTCTAATGTCAAGTATCATTTCCTTAGACCATGAGATTGTGCAACTCCCGGATACCATAGGAGTACTTTGGGTGTGCCAAACGTCACAACGTAACTGGGTGGCTATAAAGGTACACTACAGGTATCTCCGAAAGTGTCTGTTGGGTTGGCACGAATCGAGACTGGGATTTGTCACTCCGTGTAAACGGAGAGGTATCTCTGGGCCCACTCGGTAGGACATCATCATAATGTGCACAATGTGATCAAGGAGTTGATCACGGGATGATGTGTTACGAAACGAGTAAAGAGACTTGCCGGTAACGAGATTGAACAAGGTATCGGGATACCGATGATCGAATCTCGGGCAAGTATTGTACCGATAGACAAAGGGAATTGTATACGGGATTGATTAAGTCCTTGACATCGTGGTTCATCCAATGAGATCATCGTGGAACATGTGGGATCCAACATGGGTATCCAGATCCTGCTGTTGTTTATTGACCGGAGAGTCATCTCGGTCATGTCTGCATGTCTCCCGAACCCGTAGGGTCTACACACTTAAGGTTCGGTGACGCTAGGGTTATAGAGATATTAGTATGTGGTAACCCGAAAGTTGTTCGGAGTCCCGGATGAGATCCCGGACGTCACGAGGAGTTCCGGCATGGTCCGGAGGTAAAGATTTATATATGGGAAGTCTTGTTTTGGTCGCCGGAAAAGTTTCGCGCATTATCGGTATTGTACCGGGAGTGCCGAAAGGGGTCTGGGGGTCCACCAAGGGGGTCCACCTGCCCCGGGGGCCACGTGGGCTGTAGGGGTGTGCGGCTTGGCCTATATGGGCCAAGGGCACCAGCCCCAAGAGGCCCATGCGCCAAGAGATAAGGGAAAGGAAGAGTCCTAAAGGGGGAAGGCACCTCCTATGTGCCTTGGGGAGGATGGACTCCTCCCTTGGCCGCACCCTTCCTTGGAGGAAGGGCCAAGGCTGCGCCCCCCTCTCCCTTGGCCCTATATATAGTGGGGGAAGGGAGGGCAGCAACACCTAAGCCCTGGCGCCTCCCTCTCCCTCCCATGACACATCTCCCTCCTCCCGCAGCGCTTGGCGAAGCCCTGTTGGAATCCCGCTACTTCCACCTCCACGCCGTCGTGCTACTGGATCTCCATCAACCTATCCTCCCCCCTTGCTGGATCAAGAAGGAGGAGACGTCACTGCTCCGTACGTGTGTTGAACGCGGAGGTGCCGTCCGTTCGGCGCTAGGATCATCGGTGATTTGGATCACGATGAGTACGACTCCATCAACCCCGTTCTCTTGAACGCTTCCGCGAGCGATCTACAAGGGTATGTAGATCCACTCCTCCCTCTTTGCTAGATGACTCCATAGATAGATCTTGGTGACACGTAGGAAAATTTTGAATTTATGCTACGTTCCCCAAAATCTACTAGATCAAGATATTACCAAAATGATCGAACTAAGAAAAACGGTAAAGATAAAAGTGGTGGTGATACGATACTGGGGCATTCCCCCAAGCTTGGCAGTTGCCAAGGGGAGTGCCCATACCAGATTCTCAATTCTTCTTTGTTGGTGAAGAAGGTGGAGTTGTTGATGATGGGTAATATGTATTTTCGGAGTCTGAAACGTTCCGAAAAGTGTCCCTTATGTATTCCTCCGGGGTTACGGTTTCAATAACATTGGTTTCAACATTTATGGGATTACCTGAGATATAATGTTTGATTCTTTGACCGTTCACTACCTTCGGATTTGTGCCTTCGAAGTTGTTGATTTTTATGGCATCGGAACGATAGACCTCCTCGATAACGTAAGGACCTTCCCATTTAGAGAAGTTTTCCTGCAAAAAATCTTAAACGAGAGTTGTATAGCAATACATAATCACCTACCTTAAACTCATGCTTTTGTATCCTTTTATCATGCCATCTTTTAACTTTTTCTTTAAACAACTTGGCATTTTCGTAGGCTTGGGTTCTCCATTCATCGAGTGAGCTAATATCAAATAACCTATTCTCACCGGCAAGTTTAAAATCATAATTGAGCTCTTTAATAGCCCAATATGCCTTGTGTTCTAGTTCGAGAGGTAAGTGACATGCTTTTACATAAACCATTTTATACAGAGACATACCCATAGGATATTTATATGCAGTTCTATAGGCCCATAATGCATCGTCAAGTTTCTTGGACCAATTCTTTCTAGATCTATTAATAGTATTTTGCAAAATTAATTTGAGCTCTCTATTACTCAATTCTATGATTAACATCATATTTAGCAAGCATTTTACGGAAAGCACCATGAATAAAATGTGAACCACCATCAGTCATTAAATATCTAAGGACTCCAAATCTTGGAAAAATAACTTCTTTAAGCATTTTAATAGAAGTGTTATGATCAGCACTTCTAGTTGGAATAGCTTCTACCCACTTAGTAACGTAATCATCAGCAACTAGAATATGTGTATATCCATTAGAGGAAGGAAAAGGCCCCATATAGTCAAAGCCCCAAACATTCATCACAAGATAAGACAAACTTACGAGCATCCTTGAAGAGAGTAGGCCAATAAAAACCAGATTGCAATACCTTATGTGCAGTTCTATCTCCAGCATGGTGTCCTCCATAAGCTTCGGAGTGACACTTGCGTAGGATCTGTTCCTGTTCATGCTCAGGTACACAATTTCTAATAACACCATCTACTCCTTCTTTATAAAGATGTGGGTCATCCCAAAAGTAATGCCTCAAATCATAGAAGAACTTTTTCTTTTGCTGGTATGTGAAACTAGGTGGTATAAACTTAGCAACAATGTAATTAGCATAATCAGCATACCATGGAGCAGTATGAGAAGCATTTATGACATTTAATTGCTCATCAAGAAAGCTATCATCAATAGGTAGTGGGTCATCAAGCACATTTTCTAACCTAGACAAGTTGTCTGTAATGGGGTTCTCAGCTCCCTTTCTATCAACATTATGTAAGTCAAATTCTTGTAGCAAGAGAACCCATCTAATAAGTCTAGGTTTAGCATCTTTCTTTTCCATGAGATATTTAATAGTAGCATGATCAGTGTGAATAGTTACTTTAGAATCAACAATATAAGGTCTCAACTTATCACAAGCAAATACAACTGCTAAGAATTCTTTTTTCAGTAGTAGCATAATTTCTTTGAGCATTGTCTAGGGTTTTACTAGCATATTGAATAACATGTAATTTATTATCAACTCTTTGCCCTAGAACAGTGATACGTCTCCAATGTATCTATAATTTTTGATTGCTCCATGCTATATTATCTACTGTTTTGGACATTATTGGGCTTTATTATCCACTTTTATATTATTTTTGGGACTAACCTACTAACTGAAGGCCCAGCCCAGAATTGCTGTTTTTTTGCCTATTTTAGGGTTTTGAAGAAAAGGAATATCAAACGGAGTCCAAACGGAATAAAACCTTCGGGAACGTGATTTTCTCAACGAACAAGACCCGGGAGACTTGGACCCTACGTCAAGAAACTAAAGAGGAGGCCACGAGGTAGGGGGCGCGCCTCCCCCCCAGGCACGCCCTCCGCCCTCGTGGGCCCCCTGTTGCTCCACCAACGTACTCCTTCCTCCTATATATATGTACGTAACCCAAACGATCAGAAACGGAGCCAAAACTCTAATTCCACCGCCGCAACTTTCTGTATCCACGAGATCCCATCTTGGGGCCTGTTCCGAAGCTCCGCCGGAGGGGGCATCGATCACGGAGGGCTTCTACATCATCACCATAGCCCCTCCGATGAAGTGTGAATAGATTACCTCAGACCTACGGGTCCATAGTTATTAGATAGATGGCTTCTTCTCTCTTTTTGGATCTCAATACAATGTTCCCCCCTCTCTTGTGGAGATCTATTCGATGTAATCTTCTTTTTGCGGCGTGTTTGTTGAGACTAATGAATTGTGGGTTTATGATCAAGTCTATCTATGAACAATATTTGAATCTTCTCTGAATTATTTTATGTATGATTGGTTATCTTTGCAAGTCTCTTCGAATTATCAGTTTGGTTTGGCCTACTAGATTGATCTTTCTTGCAATGGGGAAGTGCTTAGCTTTGGGTTCAATCTTGCGGTGTCCTTTCTCAGTGACAGTAGGGCCAGCAAGGCACATATTGTATTGTTGCCATCGAGGATAACAAGATGGGGTTTTCATTATATTGCATGAGTTTACCCCTCTACATCATGTCATCTTGCTTAAGGCGTTACTCTGTTTTCATTAACTTAATACTCTAGATGCATGCTGGATAGCGGTCGATGAGTGGAGTAATAGTAGTAGATGCAGGCAGGAGTCGGTCTACTTGTCTCAGACGTGATGCCTATATACATGATCATACCTAGATATTCTCATAACTATGCTCAGTTCTGTCAATTGCTCAACAGTAATTTGTTCACCCACCATAGAATACTTATGCTCTTGAGAGAAGCCACTAGTGAAACCTATGGCCCCCAGGTCTATCTTCATCATATTAATCTTCCAATACTTAGTTATTTCCTTTGCTTTCTACTTTTCTTTTATTTTACTTTGCATATTTATCATAAAAATACCAAAAATATTATCATATCATATCTATCAGATCTCACTCTCGTAAGTGGCCGGTTAGGGATTGACAACCCCTTATCGCGTTGGTTGCGAAGATTTATTTGTTTTGTGCAGGTACGAGGGACTCGCGCGTAGCCTCCTACTGGATTGATACCTTGGTTCTCAAAAACTGAGGGAAATACTTACGCTACTTTGCTGCATCATCGTTCCACTTCGGGGAAAACCAACGTAGTGCTCAAGAGGTAGCAAGAAGAATTTCTGGCGCCGTTACCGGGAAGTCTACACAAAAGTCAATATACCAAGTACCCATCATAATCCCTATCTCCCGCATTAAATTATTTGCCATTTGCCTCTCGTTTTCCTCTCCCCCACTTCACCCTTACCGTTTTATTCGCCCTCTGTGTCTATCCTCTCTGTCTTTCTCTATTTGCTTCTTTTTGCCCGCTTGCTTTTTGTTTGCTTGTCACGATGGCTCAATATAACACTAAATTGTGTGACTTTACCAATACCAACAACAATGATTTTATTAGCACTCCGATTGCTCCTCTTACCGATGCTGAATCTTGTGAAATTAATACTGCTTTGCTGAATCTTGTCATGAAAGATCCGTTTTCCGGCCTTGCCGCTACCCATATAAATAGCTTCGTTGATTTGTGTGATATGCAAAAGAAGAAAGATGTGGATAACGATATTGTTAAATTGAAGCTAATTCCTTTTTCGCTTAGAGATCGTGCTAAAGCTTGGTTTTTGTCTTTGCCTAAAAATAGTATTGGTTCATGGAATAAGTGCAAAGATGCTTTTATCTCTAAGTATTTTCCTCCCGCTAAGATCTTCTCCCTTAGAAACGATATTATGAATTTTAAGCATCTTGATCATAAACATGTTGCACAAGCTTGGGAGAGGATGAAATTAATGATACGTAATTGCCCTACTCATGGTTTGAATTTGTGGATGATTATACAAAAATTTTATGCCGGATTGAGTTTTGCTTCTAGAAATCTTTTAGATTCAGCCGCGGGAGGCACTTTTATGGAAATCCCTTTAGGAGAAGCTACTAAACTCCTAGATAATATTATGGTTAATTATTCTCAATGGCATACTAAAAGATCCACTAATAAAAAGGTGCATATGATAGAAGAAATTAATGTCTTGAGTGGAAAGATGGATGAACTTATGAAATTATTTGCTAGTAAAAGTGTTTCTTCTGATCCTAATTATATGCCCTTGTCTACTTTGATTGAGAATAATAATGAATCTATGGATGTGAATTTTGTTGGTAGGAACAATTTTGGTAACAACGCGTATAGAGAAAATTTTAATCCTAGGCCTTATCCTAGTAATCCCTCTAATAATTATGGTAATTCCTACAACAATTCTTATGGAAATTATAATAAGATGCCCTCTGATTTTGAATCTAATATTAAAGAATTTATTACTTCACAAAAAAAATTCAATGCTTTGATTGAAGAAAAATTGCTTAAGATTGATGAGTTGGCTAGGAACGTTGATAGAATTTCTCTTGATGTTGATTCTTTGAAACTTAGATCTATTCCACCTAAGCATGATATCAATGAGTCTCTCAAAGCCATGAGAATTTTCATTGATGAGTGCAAAGAAAGAACCGCTGGGATGCATGCTAAAAAAGATGCCTTTATAAGAGCGTGTTCCTCTCGTTCCTATGAAAATAAAGATGAAGATCTAAAAGTTATTAATGTGTCCCCTATTAAATCTTTGTTTTTCAATATGAATCTTAATAATGATGGGACTGAATATGATCCACCTTTACCTAGAAGACGTTCCAAGAATTCAGAGGTTTTAGATCTTGATGCTAAAATTGATGAAAGTGGGATCGAAGAAATTAAAACTCTAGATGTTGCTAAACACACTATTTTGGATTTCAAGGAATTTAATTATGAAAATTGCTCTTTGATTGATTGTATTTCCTTTTTGCAATCCGTGCTACATTCTCCTCACGCTTATAGTCAAAATAAAGCGTTCACTAAGCACATCGTTGATGCCTTGATGCAATCTTATGAAGAAAAACTTGAGTTAGAAGTTTCTATTCCTAGAAAACTTTATGATGAGTGGGAACCAACTATTAAAATTAAAATTAAAGATCATGAATGCTATGCTTTATGTGATTTGGGTGCTAACGTTTCCACGATTCCAAAGACTTTGTGTGATTTGTTAGGTTTCCGTGATTTTGATGATTGCTCTCTAAACTTGCACCTCGCGGATTCCACTATTAAGAAACCTATGGGAATAATTAACGATGTTCTTATTGTTGCAAATAGGAATTATGTGCCCGTATATTTTATTGTTCTTGACATAGATTGCAATCCTTCATGTCCTATTATTCTTGGTAGACCTTTCCTTAGAACGATTGGTGCAATTATTGATACGAAGGAAGGAAATATTAGATTCCAATTTCTGTTAAGGAAAGGCATGGAACAATTTCCTAGAAAAATATATAAATTACCCTATGAATCTATTATGAGATCCGCTTATGGATTGCCAACCAAAGATGGCAATACCTAGATCTATCCTTGCTTGCTATGCCTTGCTAGGGTCGTTAAACGATAGCGCTTGTTGGGAGGCAACCCAATTTTATATTTATTCCTTGCTTTTTGCTCCTGATTAGTAATAAATAATTTATTTAGCCACTGTTTAGGTTGTGTTTTTTGTGTTTAATTAGTGTTTGTTCCAAGTAGAACCGTTGGGAAGACTTGGGGAAAGTCTTGTTAATCTTGCTGTCAAAAACAGAAACTTTAGCGCTCACGAGAACTGCTGCCATTTTTATTTGGAAAGTGCTATTTAGTTAATTATTTTTGAAGATGATTAATAGATAAATTCCTCACGTCCAGAAATTTATTTTAGAATTTTTGGGGTTCCAGATCTTGCGCTAGCTACAGATTACTACACACTGTTCTGTTTTTGACAGATTCTGTTTTTCGTGTGTTGTTTGCTTATTTTGATGAATCTATGGCTAGTAAAATAGTTCATAAACCATAGATAAGTTGGAATACAGTAGGTTTAACACCAATATAAATGAAGAATGAGTTCATTACAGTACCTTGAAGTGGTATTTTTTTTTCTTTCGCTAACGGAGCTCATGAGATTTTCTACTTTAAGTTTTGTGTTCTGAAGTTTTCAAGTTTTGGGTAAAGATTTGATGGATTATGGAATAAGGAGTGGCAAGAGCCTAAGTTTTGGGATGCCCATGGCACCCCCAAGATAATCTAAGGACACCTAAAAGCCAAAGCTTGGGGATGCCTCGGAAGGCATCCCCTCTTTTCGTCTACTTCTATCGGTAACTTTACTTGGAGCTATATTTTTATTCACCACATGATATGTGTTTTGCTTGGAGCGTCTTGTATTATTTGAGTCTTTATTTGTTATTTTACCACAATCATCCTTGCTGTACATACCTTTTGAGAGATCCATACATGATTTGGAATTTTTTAGAATACTCTATGTGCTTCGCTTATATCTTTTGAGTTATATAGTTTTGCTCTAGTGCTTCACTTATATCTTTTAGAGCACGATGGTGGATTTGTTTTATAGAAACTATTGATCTCTCATGCTTCACTTAGATTATTTTGAGAGTCTTAAATAGCAAGGTAATTTGCTTAAATAATCATAATATGCTAGGTATTCAAGATTAGTAAAAAAATCCTAGGAGTGTTTTGAATACTAAGAGACGTTTGATGCTTGATGATTGTTTTGAGATATGGAGGTGATAATATCAAAGTCGTGCTAGTTGAGTAGTTGTGAATTTGAGAAGTGCTTGTGTTGAAGGTTGCAAGTCCCGTAGCATGCACGTATGGTAAACGTTATGTAACAAATTTGAAACATGAGGTGTTTTTTGATTGTCTTCCTTATGAGTGGCGGTCGGGGACGAGCGATGGTCTTTTCCTACCAATCTATCCCCCTAGGAGCATGCGCGTAGTGCCGAGGTTTTTGATGACTTGTAGATTTTTGCAATAAGTATGTGAGTTCTTTATGACTAATGTTGAGTCCATGGATTATACGCACTCTCACCCTTCCATCAGTGCTAGCCTCTTCGATACCGTGAATTGCCCTTTCTCACATTGAGAGTTGGTGCAAACTTCGCCGGTGCATCCAAACCCCGTGATATGATACGCTCTTTCACACATAAACCTCCTTATATCTTCCTTAAAACAGCCACCATACCTACCTATTATGGCACTTCCATAGCCATCCCGAGATATATTGCCATGCAACTTTCCACCATTCCGTTTATCATGACACATTCATCATTGTCATATTGCTTAGCATGATCATGTAGTTGACATAGTATTTGTGGCAAAGCCACCGTTCATAATTCTTTCATACTTGTCACTCTTGGTTCATTGCATATCCCGGTACATCGCTGGAGGCATTCATATAGATTCATCTTTTGTTCTAGCATCGAGTTGTAATCATTGAGTTGTAAATAAATAGAAGTGTGATGATCATCATTTTCTAGAGCATTGTCCCAAGTGAGGAAATAAATAAAAAATTAAAAAAAGAGAGAAACGCCATATAAAAAAGGAGAAAGGCCTAAATAAAAAAATGAGAGAAAAAGAGAGAAGGGACAATGTTACTATCGTTTGCCACACTTGTGCTTCAAAGTAGCACCATGATCTTCATGATAGAGAGTCTCTTGTTTTGTCACTTTCATATACTAATGGGAAATTTTCATTATAGAACTTGGCTTGTATATTCCAACAATGGGCCTCCTCAAGTGCCCTAGGTCTTCGTGAGCAAGCAAGTTAGATGCACACCCACTTAGTTTCTTTTGTTGAGATTTCATACATTTATAGCTCTAGTGCATCCGTTGCATGGCAATCCCTACTCCTTGCATTAACATCAATCGGTGGGTATCTCCATAGCCCATTGATTAGCCTCGTTGATGTGAGACTTTCTCCCTTTTTGTCTTCTCCACATAACCCCCATCATCATATTCTATTCCACCCATAGTGCTATGTCCATGGCTCGCGCTCATATATTGCATGAAATTTATAGGTTTGAGATTGCTAAGGTATGAAACAATTGCTTGGCTTGTCATCGGGGTTGTGCATGATGAGAGAATTCTTGTGTGACGAAAATGAAGCATGACTAAACTATATGATTTTGTAGGTATGAACTTTCTTTGGCCATGTTATTTTGAGAAGACATAATTACTTAGTTAGTATGCTCGAAGTATTATTATTTTTATGTCAATATGAACTTTTGTCTTGAATCTTTCAGATCTGAATATTCATACCACAATTAAGAAGAATTACATTAAAATTATGCCAAGTAGCACTCCACATCAAAAATTCTGTTTTTATCATTTAACTACTCGAGGACGAGCAGGAATTAAGCTTGGGGATGCTTGATACGTCTCCAACGTATCTATAATTTTTTATTGCTCCATGCTATATTATCTACTGTTTTGGACATTATTGGGCTTTATTATCCACTTTTATATTATTTTTGGGACTAACCTACTAACCGGAGGCCCAACGTAGAATTGTTGTTTTTGGCCTATTTTAGGGTTTCGAATAAAAGGAATATCAAATGGAGTCCAAACGGAATGAAACCTTCGGGAACCTGATTTTCTCATCGAACAAGACCCGGGAGACTTGGACCCTATGTCAAGAAACAAAAGAGGAGGCCACGAGGTAGGGGCGCGCCTCCCTCCCCCCCCAGGCACGCCCTCTGCCCTCGTGGGCCCCCTGTTGCTCCACCAATGTACTCCTTCCTCCTATATGTACGTACGTACCCCCAAACGATCAGAAACGGAGCCAAAACTCTAATTCCACCGCCGCTACTTTCTGTATCCACGAGATCCCATCTTGGGGCCTGTTCCAGAGCTCCGCCGGAGGGGGCATCGGTCACGGAGGGCTTCTACATCATCACCATAGCCCCTCCGATGAAGTGTGAATAGATTACCTCAGACCTACGGGTCCATAGTTATTAGATAGATGGCTTCTTCTCTCTTTTTGGATCTCAATACAATGTTCCCCCCTCTCTTGTGGAGATCTATTCGATGTAATCTTCTTTTTGCGGCGTGTTTGTTGAGACCAATGAATTGTGGGTTTATGATCAAGTCTATCTATGCACAATATTTGAATCTTCTCTGAATTATTTTATGTATGATTGGTTATCTTTGCAAGTCTCTTTGAATTATCAGTTTGGTTTGGCCTACTAGATTGATCTTTCTTGCAATGGGAGAAGTGCTTAGCTTTGGGTTCAATCTTGCGGTGTCCTTTCTCAGTGACAGTAGGGGCAACAAGGCACATATTGTATTATTGCCATCGAGGATAACAAGATGGGGTTTTCATCATATTGCATGAGTTTATCCCTCTACATCATGTCATCTTGCTTAAGGTGTTACTCTGTTTTCATTAACTTAATACTCTAGATGCATGCTGGATAGCGGTCGATGAGTGGAGTAATAGTACTAGATGCAGGCAGGAGTCGGTCTACTTGTCTCCGACGTGATGCCTATATACATGATCATACCTAGATATTCTCAGAACTATGCTCAATTCTGTCAATTGCTCAACAGTAATTTGTTCACCCACCATAGAATACTTATGCTCTTGAGAGAAGCCACTAGTGAAACCTATGGCCCCCGGGTCTATCTTCATCATATTAATCTTGCAATACTTAGTTATTTCCTTTGCTTTCTACTTTGCTTTTATTTTACTTTGCATCTTTATCATAAAAATACCAAAAATATTATCTTATCTTATCTATCATATCTCACTCTCGTAAGTGGCCGTGTAGGGATTAACAACCCCTTATCGCATTGGTTGCGAGGATTTATTTGTTTTGTTCAGGTACGAGGGACTCACGCGTAGCCTCCTACTGGATTGACACCTTGGTTCTCAAAAACCGAGGGAAATACTTACGCTACTTTGCTGCATCATCCATTCCTCTTCGGGGAAAACCAATGCAGTGCTCAAGAGGTAGCAGACAACACCTACACCATAATCACTAGCATCACACATAATTTCAAAGGCTAAATTCCAATCAGGTGGCTGAACAACAGGTGCAGAGATTAATGCTTTCTTAAGTATTTCAAACGCTTCTACACAATCATCATAAAAAACAAATGGTATATCTTTTTGTAATAAATTATTCAGAGGCCGAGAAATTTTTGAGAAGTCCTTAATGAACCTCCTATAAAATCTGGCATGACCAAGGAAACTTCTTATACCTTTGATGTCCTTGGGACATGGCATCTTCTCAATAGAATCAACCTTGGCTTTATCAACCTCAATACCTCTTTCAGAAAATTTGTGCCCCAAGACAACACCTTCATTAACCATAAAGTGGCACTTTTCCCAATTCAAGACAAGATTAGTTTCTTCACATCTCTGCAAAACTGGATCAAGGTTGCTCAAGCAATCATCAAAAGAAGATCCATAGACGGAGAAATCGTCCATGAAAACCTCACAAATCTTTACACAAAAGTCAGAGAATATAGCCATCATGCATCTTTGAAAGGTAGCAGGTGCATTACATAAACCAAAAGGCATACGTCTATAAGCAAAGGTACCAAAAGGGCAAGTAAAAGTAGTCTTTGATTGATCTTTGGCTGACACAGGTATTTGAGAGAAGCCAGAATAACCATCTAGAAAGCAAAAATGTGTATGTTTGGATAATCTTTCTAGCATTTGATCGATAAAAGGTAAGGGGTAATGGTCCTTTTTAGTAGCCTTATTTAATTTGCGGAAATCAATTACCATCCTATAACCTGTAATAATTCTTTGAGGAATCAATTCATCTTTATCATTAGGAACGACAGTAACACCTCCCTTCTTAGGGACACAATGGACAGGACTTACCCACTAACTATCAGCAATGGGATAGATTATACCTGCCTCAAGGAGGTTTAGTATTTCCTTTCTTACCACTTCTTTCATTTTAGGATTCAGCCGTCGTTGATGATCACGAACTGGTTTAGCATGTTCTTCCAAATTTATTTTATGTTGACATAGAGTGGGACTAATGCCCTTAAGATCATCAAGAGTATACCCAATAGCAGCACTGTGCTTCTTCAGAGTTTTCAATAATCTCTCTTCCTCATGCTCTAAAAGGTTAGCACTAATAATAACAGGAAATATCTTTTTCTCATCAAGATAAGCATATTTAAGAGTATCAGGCAACGGTTTGAGCTCAAACACGGGATCACCCTTGGGTGGAGGAGGATCCCCAAGGATTTCAATAGGAAAATTGTGTTTCAGAATAGGTTCCTCTTTAAAGAATACTTCATATATTTCCCTTCTTTCATTCATAAACATATCATTTTCATGGTCTAGCAAATATTGTTCTAAAGGATCACTATGAGGTAAGACAATGGAAGCAAGACCAATAATTTCATCCTTACTAGGTAATTCTTCTTCACGGTGTTGTCTACTGAATTTAGAGAAATTAAATTCATGAGTCATATCATCTAAACCGATAGTAACAACATCCCTTTTGCAATCTATGGTAGCATTAACAGTATTTAAGAAGGGTCTACCAAATATAATGGGATGAAAGCTATCTTGTGGGGAACCAAGAACAAGAAAATCAGCAGGATATTTATTTTTCCCACACAAGACTTCAACATCTCTAACAATTCACATTGGTGAAATAGTATCTCTATTGGCAAGTCTAATTGTGACATCAATATCTTCTATCTCAGCAGGTGCAATATCATGCATAATTTCTTTGTATAAGGAGTAAGGTATTGCACTAGCACTAGCACCCATATCACATAATCCATGATAACAATGATCTCCTATTTTAACAGAAATAACAGGCATGCCTACCACATGTCTGTTTTTATCTTTAGCACAAGGTTTAGCAATTCTAGCGGTCTCATCTAGGAAATGAATAACATGCCCATCAATATTATCAGACAAGAGATCTTTAACAATAGCAATATCAGGTTCAACTTTAATTTGCTCATGAGGTGTATAATTTTTAATATTGCTTTTACGAACCATAGTTGAAGCTTTAGCATGATCCTTTATCCTAATAGGAAAATATGGTTTCTCAACATAAGAAGTAGGAACAATAGGATCATTATAAGTGATAGTCTTTTCTTCAACTTTAATAGGTGCATCTACTTTTGCTTCTTTGGGAGGATGATATTTAAACCACTTCTCCTTGGGGAGATCAACATAAGCAGCAAAAGATTCACAGAAAGAAGCTACTATCTCAGAGTCAAGTCCATATTTAGTGCTAAATTTACGGAAAACATCAGTATCCATAAAAGATTTAACACAACCAAACCTAGGTTTCATACCTGACTCCTTACCTTTGTCGAGGTCCCAATCTTCAGAGTTGCGTTTAACTCTTTCCAATAAATCCCATTTGAATTCAATAGTCTTCATCATAAAAGAGCCAGCACAAGAAGTATCAAGCATGGTGCGATTGCTATCAGAAAGCCGAGCATAAAATTTTTGAATAATCATTTCTCTTGAGAGCTCATGATTGGGGAATGAATATAACATTGATTTAAGCCTCCCCCAAGCTTGAGCGATGCTTTCTCCTTCATGAGTCCAAAAATTATATATATAATTGCGATCACGATGAACAAGATGCATAGGATAAAACATCTGATGAAATTCAAATTTCAATTGTTTGTAGTTCCATGACCCCATATCATCACATAGCCTATAACATGTTGATGCATCTCCCTTCAAAGATAAAGGGAAGACCTTCTTCTTAACAACATCTCCGGGTACACCTGCAAACTTAAATAATCCACAAACTTCATCCACATATATTAGATGCTCATCAGGATGCTTTGTTCCATCTCCTACAAAAGGATTAGCTAGCAGTTTTTCTATCATACCCAAGGAATTTCAAAGCAGACATTTTCATTTTCAGTAGGTTCAGTAGGTTGACGAGCAACTCTTTGCTCTACTGGTCAGGGTGAAGATACCCCGAACAAGCCCCTCAGAGGATTACTTTCCATAGTAACAAGTGACAGTAAATTTTAGCACACTATATAAATTTTCCTTACCAAATTCCACCTACCAAAGGCACTTCACTCCCCGGCAACGGCGCTAGAAAAGAGTCTTGATGACCGATAAGTATAGGGGATCTATCGTAGTCTTTTCGATAAGTAAGAGTGTCGAACCCAACAAGGAGCAGAAGGAAATGATAAGCGGTTTCCAGCAAGGTATTCTCTGCAAGTACTGAAATAAGTGGTAACAGATAGTTTTGTGATAGGATAATTTGTAACGAGCAACAAGTAACAAAAGTAAATAAAGTCCAGCAAGGTGTCCCAATCCCTTTTGTAGCAAAGGACAAGCCTGGACAAACTCTTATATAGAGAAAAGCGCTCCCAAGGACACATGGGAATATCATCAAGCTAGTTTTCATCACGCTCATATGATTCGCGTTCGGTACTTTGATAATTTGGTATGTGGGTGGACCGGTGCTTGGGTACTGTCCTTACTTGGACAAGCATCCCACTTATGATTAACCTCTATTGCAAGCATCTGCAACTACAACAAAAGTATTAAGGTAAACCTAACCATAGCATGAAACATATGGATCCAAATTAGCCCCTTACGAAGCAACGCATAAACTAGGGTTTAAGCTTTTGTCACTCTAGCAACCCATCGTCTACTTATTACTTCCCAATGCCTTCCTCTAGGCCCAAATAATGGTGAAGTGTCATGTAGTCGACGTTCACATAACACCACTAGAGGAGAGACAACATACATCTCATCAAAATATAAAACGAATACCAAATTCACATCACTACTAATAGCAAGAGTTCTCCCATGTCCTCAGGAACAAACGTAACTACTCACAAAGCATAATCATGTTCATAATCAGAGGGGTATTAATATGCATATAGGATCTGAACATATGATCTTCCACCAAATAAACCAACTAGCATCAACTACAAGGAGTAATTAACACTACTAGCAACCTACTAGCACCAATCCCGGACTTGGAGACAAGAATTGGATACAAGAGATGAACTAGGGTTTTGAGAGGAGATGGTGCTGATGAAGATGTTGATGGAGATTGCCCTCTCCCGATGAGAGGAGCGTTGGTGATGACGGTGGCGATCATTTCCCTCTCCCGGGGGGAAGTTTCCCCGGCAGAACAGCTCCGCCAGAGCCCTAGATTGGTTCCGCCAAGGTTCCGCCTCGTGGCGGCGGAGTTTCGTCCGAGAAGATGGCTTCTTCTTTTTTCATCGAAAGACTTCATATATCAGAAGATGGCCACCGGAGGGCCACCAAGGGGCCATAAGGTAGGGGGCGCACCCAGGGGGGTAGGGCGCGCCCCCACCCTTGTGGGCAGGGTGTGGCCCCCTGGTGAATTTCTTTCACTGAGTATTTTTTATATATTCTGAAAACGTCTTCCGTGAAGTTTTAGGACTTTTGGAGCTATGCAGAATAAGTCTCTAATATTTTCTCCTTTTCTAGCCCAGAATCTCAGCTGTCGGCATTCTCCCTCTTTATATAAACCTTGTAAAATAAGAGAGAATAGGCATAAGTATTGTGACATAATGTGTAATAACAGTCCATAATACAATAAATATCGATATAAAAGCATGATGCAAAATGGACGTATCACGCAATATATGATGATATATGTGTATGATCAAGAGGGTTTAAGCTATGGTTCGGATATGACCAGAGCCCCCAAGTAGTCATAATTATGGCATTGTGCCGATCAAGAGGTGTAGCTATGGTTCGAATACGACCAAACCCCCAAGTGATTTCCCTAGTGGCCTTATGTCTACCAAGAGGTGTAGCTATGGTTCGAATATGACCAAGCCCCCAAATGATTTCCCTGGTGCCCTTATGCCTATCAAGAGGTGTAACTATGGTTCGAACCCATAGCCCCCAAGTGATTTCCCTGGTGGCCTTATGCCTATCAAGAGGTGTAGCTATGGTTCGAATACGACCAAGCCCCCAAGTGATTTCCCTGGTGCCCTTATGCCTATCAAGAGGTGTGACTATGGTTCGAACATAGCCCCCAAGTGATATTGTGAGCTGTGCTCAAGGGACACCCATGTTTGAGCTGTGTTGTGCAGCAGACTCTCTTTTGCCCCTTATGATAATATTGACTTGATAGCCGGATTACCGAAGTAACCAGAGCTGTGCTCTTATGATAATATTGGCTTGATAGCCGGATCAAGAGGTGTAGCTATGGTTTGAATACGACCAAGCCCCCAAATGATACTGTGAGCTGTGCTCGAGGGGCACCTATGTTTGAGCTGTGCTTTTGCGACAGACTCTCTTTTGTCCCTTTAATTTTTCCTGAGAACTCGAACTTGCGAGAGATTATTCTTTTTGAACTGGAAATTCTTAAACCGGATACTGAGGGCTTCAAAGCTTTGTGGGGGATAGCTTCCCCTTGAGCCAGATTTCAAACCGGAATCCTTCTTTTTAAGCCGGAAATTTTCTGACGGCCTTTTAATTTTCACCAATATGGCGGTTTAGGGTCCTGCATTGGATAACTTTGCAAGCCGAAGTAATTGCACTTTTAAAGAAAGCAATATATAATATAAAATATACTGGATGGATTTCACCTGATATGTCAGGCCAGTTAATATCCACCGCGGTTTTGATGATCACCATGGTGAAGCTGAAATCAACCACGACCGAGTCGGCCGCGGGAGCAGATAGATGTGCTGGCCACGATGTTGTAAGCTAGCACGGATGGCGAGTTGATGTAAACCGGGCCACAGGGACGGCGACTTGCGCATGTTCACACACCGGGTGGTATGACATAGAGGAAACGTCGGTGCAAAATGCTGCTATCGCATACTCCGCACCCGCCGTATAACACCTCATTTGTAATGAACAACTGCCCTGCATCAAAAAGTATCGCAAACCACAAAACTTGTTTCACAAAAATTGATATGTGCTGAAATAAACCGGACGGATATAACCTGGTAGTTTTTACTTGCAGGCTAGGAGAGCTTTCTCTACATTATATGCATACTTGCATTGTGCACTTAGTGGTACTCCCTCCGGTTTTGCTTATACATCACTCATGTGATTGAAGTGCCACCGAGGCTGCGCACACATGCACAGTTTCCTGGCGACGTGCAAACCCTGACCTCGGGATTTGGAGCGGCCGATTCGCTATTGTCCCCGCCTGCTGTCCTTTTTTTTTCTTCTTAATGACTTTCCCTTTAGTGAGTCTGTCAGATTGGTCAGGTAGCAAACACAAAAACTGTGGTATTAACGAATGTATGCCGCTGTTTCAGGAGTTTGTCGCGTATATGACATCCATCCTTTCTTTTTCTTATGAGCAGGGCGACATAGGTAACACTTTATTCCCTCCAAAGTGAAACACATCCCCTTACCACCAATGACAAATAAGCTGACACCATTATTATGAACTTCAGAATTTGCAGCCAACTCTTTCTGACCATATCCAACAAATATTGAGGGCGATCCACGAAGGACAAAGGCACGAGGTGAAAGGAAACCGGCTTGACTGCACTCAGGGATACTAGTCTCCTTCCCACATTTTCCTGTGTTTGACTCAGTCTATTGCCTGCATTTCTTTGACAGTATAATGGACTGATGTTTTTGATTTCGACATTGGAGTGGAGGGTGTTGTCATCTTTAAAAGAAATGGCTGAAGCTGCAGCTCGCCCTCGCCGGTGCGATGGCTTCAAAAGCGAAGTTTGCAGAGGTGAACCGGCACGGGAACAGCTAGCGGGAGCGGCAGCGGTGAACCGGCACCGGTCGGAACAAGCCAGATCGCGGCTGCGACGGCTCAAAGGCGTGGTTGCAGCTAAAGAAGCCGCGAAAGTGCAACCAACGACAATAGAGGCGTGGGGATCCGCAGCACCGCAGGGCGAAGGACAACGACCCGCAGCGATGCCGGCAAGTCGGCTGCTCAACAGGCAAGCAACCGTGTCCACAGTGGTGACTTGTCCGCAGATGTGCAACTGAACGGCGGTGGTTTGGCTGTAGTTTGATGGCGACGGGAACTCAGGGCCGGGGCATGTTGAGGTAAAACGGCTCAGCAACGCCGGATCCCAGCCAAACGACACAACACACGACGATTCACAGTTGTACAAAAGGCAGCAGCAGGGCGGCTCACAACAGAAGAGGCGATGGTGACCCGGAGTCATATCCGGAATGGCTTAACACTGAAACGAAGTACACCACGGCAGTGGCGGTTCAGGCAAGCAAGTCCACGCTGCGCGGCGCAGCCGTCAGGGGTGGACGGCGGTTTAGAGACGGGGTCGCGGACATGGGAACCAACAGGTGGGTCAGCGGGGCACGGGCAGTTTAGAGAGATGCAGCCATGGCCAGTTCATCTGCGTCAAAGGTGGAGCAGCCATAGCCGGTTCATGAGAAGGTGGTGCGACGAGGCCGGGTCACAGTGAGCGGACGACCCAATGGCGGAGCAAGCGAACCACCAGGCGGCCGGTCCAAGCGCGAAGTGACCCGGATGGATGTCATAGTAGAAGCGGAGGCAGCCCGCCAAAGCCACGGTGGTGGCGGAAGTGGCAACTTGACGGAGGCCACGGGTATAGGAAGTAGGCCGGAAGAGTGGCTGAAACCACGACGTTTCGGAGGTGAGCGACCCGGCTCGGAGGTGAGCAACCCGGCTCGAAGGTGAGCGACCCGGCTCGGGGCGAGGGGTGGCGACTCGTCCGTGGCGGAGTGAGGTCGAGGCCGGCTCTGGTGAGGCGGGTGGTTTGTGGTGCTCAACGGCGATTTACGGCAGGGCGTGGCCTGCTTAGCCCGGAGCAGAGGCGGAGACACGGCGGCAGCTCGTCCACGGCGGAAGGTGGAGATGGAACCACCGCGGTAAAGCCTGATGAAGACTGCAGAGGGGCGTTGGTGTCAACGGCAGGCGGGGCCCTCGGACCGTGGCGGCTCGGCGTCGGGGGGCGAGCTTAACGGCTGACAGGGCGGTTTGGAGGCGGCCACTTGGAATAGGTGACTCGTCGCAGCGGCAAGGCAGCGGAGATGAAAACCGGTGACCCGTCGGACCGCTTGCGGAGGTGGCGAAGAGGGCGGCCGACCCAGAGGCGAAGTGGTTTTAACGGGGTCCGCGGGCACAATGACCTCGAGGACCGCAGACTGGCAGGTCGGAGGTGCGGCTGGTCATCTCAATCGCAGTGACAGCAAGCAGAATAACGCCGAGGTACCGGGTCGACACGGCGGAGGCCACAGCGGTTTAGCAGCGGAGATGGCTCGGAGATTTGATGATGTGGAAACGGCGTGAGGCAGCAGCGAGGCGCTCGGCCGGGCGACTCAGGGTCCGGATCATGGTTGTTTTCCCTTCCTGGATTGGGATTGACTTGTCAAGTTTTAGTGTATCACCGTTGGACCATGGATTCAATCCTCCTTTTCTTTTTCTAGCGGATCAGCTTTCTAGCAGTAGTACAAGTTGATACGGACTGATCTTGACGCGGCGTGTGGCGGCTCAAGATTTTTGTCTACCTTGGTGACGCGTATCGCGCTGATAACACACAAACCGCCAAACCCTAATTTCCTTTGAACTTAACTTGAACTGACCTTCGATCTGACTGTTTGCCTTCGAAAATACAAATCCTTCCTTGATGACTCTTCTTCATCCGAAATTGCGAACCTCTCGGTCCTCCAGAGAGATCCCTCCAAGAACTCAACACCAACGTGCGACGGCCCCACGGTGGGCGCCAATTGTCGTGAAATTGTCAAGGCAGATGTCCTAGTGTGAGGACTTAGTCGTGAGGCCAACACATCTATGTGGTAGCTGGGGTTGAGCGGAATCGAGAGACGCAACACAAGACAAGGATTTAGACAACTTCGGGCCCCGGGAAATATCATTCGGTAACAACCCTACATGTTGTTTGTGGCTAGGTCTCAGTATCATCACGAAGGAGTCACCGTAAACCAGCTCTCCCAGTTATGTCTAGCCCTAAGATTATCTCTCCCCCCTCTTGGGGTGCCCTGCCCCTCCTTATATATGTTGAAGGGGCGGGTTACATGTAGGGTCCTACTCGGATTAAGACTTAAATATTCCGACTTCTCTTCATGGGCTTCATAACATCTCGGGCTTCATAATGTCTTGGGATTACTAACCCCTGGCGACTCTGTCTGCCGGGTTATGACTCCTGCCGGTTTATGATTGTCTGCCGGGTTATGACTCCTGCCGGTTTATGATTGCCTGCCGGGTTATGACTCCTGCCGGTTTATGATTGCCTGCCAGGTTATGAATCCTGCCGGTTTATGATTGTTTGCCGGGTTATGACTCATGTCGGATTATCATCTGACTTAAGACCTGCCGGGTTAACAGGTCCCAGCCGGGTTATAACTCCGGCCGGGTCATACCGCGGGGTATATCCTCGACACTTGTTGTCGTGGAATTGTCATGGTAGATGTCCTAGTATGAGGACTTAGTCGTGAGGCAAACGCATCTATGTGGTAGCTTGAGAGGGGTTGAGCAGAATCGAGAAACATAACACAAGACAAGGGTTTAGACAACTTCGGGACCCGGGAAACATCATCCGGTAACAACCCTACATGCTGTTTGTGGCTAGGTCTCATTATCATCACGAGGGAGTCGCCGTAAACCGGCCCTCCCAGTTATGCATAACCCTTAAGATTATTTTTCTCCCCCCTTGGGGTGGCTTCCCCCTCCTTATATATGTTAATGGGGCGGGTTACATGTAGAGTCCAACTCAGATTAAGACTTACTATTTCGACTTCTCTTCATGGGCTTCTTAACGTCTTGGGCTCCATAACCCCTGGCAACCGAGTTATCACTGACTGCCGGGTTATGACTGGTGCCGGTTTATGATGATCTGCCGGTTTATGATGGTCTGCCGGTTTATGATGGTTTGCCGGGTTATCACTGTCTGCCGAGTTATGACTGGTGCCGGGTTATGATGATCTACCGGTTTATGATGGTTTGTCGGTTTATGATGGTCTGTCGGGTTATCATTGTCTGTTGGGTTATGACTGTCTGCCGGGTTATCATCTGACTTAACTCCTGCCGGGTTATCATCTGACTTAACTACTGCCGGTTTATCATCTGACTTAACTCCTGCCGGTTTATCAAGTAGCAGCCGAGTTATAACTCCGGACGAGTCATACCGTGGGTATATCCCCGACATTAGCCCCCAGTTTAATTTGGATTTATCCATGTTAAACTGATCCTGAGCATCCTTAAATCCTTGTCATTTCCTTCTAGAAAATCTGGGTCAATAGGCCAGCTTCATAATCAATTTGCTGACATTGGTTTGTTATAGAAAAAATATTATGAAGAATAATTCATTTGACTCAGCTCCCAATACTTAATAGAATATTGGTCTCGAAATACTCATCTGATCTTTAGCCAGTTTAAGGATGTAGATCTTGTCGGTTTATGAATATTGATGGCACCGGGTCATAACTGTTTGTTAACGTCAGCTTTGAAAATATACCTCTTATATGCCTATCACATGTAGCCCCCAAGTCTTAAGAAGGTAACGTAATAACAGCTTAAGATTTGCCTCAATATGAATGTCGCAAGCTTGAAGAAATCCAGTTTGTTCATCTCAATCACCAGTCGGAACTGAGTATTCCACATATGTAGCCCCCAAGTGCCGGGTTGTCATGCTTGCAGCAACCAGGTACTTGTAATTGCCCGATGCTCATAAAACTTCAACCAGTGTAGCCCCCAAGGGTCGGGTCATTATGCAATAATGAGCAGGGACTTTGTAAATATAATCATGTAGACTTTGAACAACAATGTGTATCCCCCAAGGGCCGGCTCAGTAAGATAATATTGGGCTGGGACTTGGTATATACTTCAATGAAAAAACATCATATGATGTAACCCCCATCATGGGGCTTGAACCCACATCCACAAGGTTAAGAGCCTTGTGCTTTACCAACTGAGCAGTGGACCCTTCAATATAATGGATTAAAAGCTTTGTAGCTTGAATTGTTGACAGGAGCAATTGGTCGCCCCAAGGGCCGGCTCATTACGATATGATGAGTCGGGTCTTCAATAAGGTGAGCAAACAATGACTTTGCATTAGCCCCTAAGTGTCATGGTGCATGCTTGCAGCGACATGAGACTTGTGTATTTGATGTAATCCCAACTTGAATAATGTAGCCCCCAAGTGCCGGGTCGTAAACCTGCAGTGACTCGGGACTATTCCTTCCGTTGTAGTATAAATTATATACATTGCGCTGAAGCGACTTTGAAAACCTCAATCATAATATTGGTTATTGATAACCATAACAAAAATCCCGCCGTGTTGGCTATTAAAGATTTGAATAATATAACCTGGTTTGAAAACCGATTCCTGCCATATAAACCGGTATATCCGTGCCCATATGATACATGCTATGATGATGTAATGATGATGCAACGTATGACGCAATATATGATGATGTATGTGTATGACCAAGAGGGTTTAAGCTATGGTTTGGATATGACCAGAGCCCCCAAGTAGTCATAATTGTGGCATTGAGCCGATCAAGATATGTAGCTATGATTTGAATACAACCAAGCCCCCAAGTGATTTCCCTGGTGCCCTTATGCCTATCAAGAGGTGTAACTATGGTTCGAACCCATAGCCCCCAAGTGATTTCCCTGGTGGCCTTATGCCTATCAAGAGGTGTAGCTATGGTTCGGATACGACCAAGCCCCCAAGTGATTTCCCTGGCGCCCTTATGCCTATCAAGAGGTGTGACTATGGTTCGAACATAGCCCCCAAGTGATATTGTAAGCTGTGCTCAAGGGATACCCATGTTTGAGATGTGCTGTGCAGCAGACTCTCTTTGGCCCCTTATGATAATATTGGCTTGATAGCCGGATTACCGAAGTAACCAGAGCTGTGCTCTTATGATAATATTGGCTTCATAGCCGGATCAAGAGGTGTAGCTATGGTTCGAATATGACCAAGCCCCCAAATGATACTATGAGCTGTGCTCAAGGGGCACCTATGTTTGAGTTGTGCTTTTGCAACAGACTCTCTTTGGTCCCTTTAATTTTTCATGAGAACTCGAACTTGCGAGAGATTATTCTTTTTGAACCGGAAATTCTTAAACCGGATACTGAGAGCTTCAATGCTTTGTGGGAGATAGCTTTCCCTTGAACCGGATTTCAAACCAGAATCCTTCTTTTTAAACCGGAAATTTTCTGACGGCCTTTTAATTTTCACCAATATGGCAGTGTAAGGTCGTGCATTAAATAACTTTGCAAGCCGAGGTAATTGCATTTTTAAAGAAAGCAATATATAATATAAAAATATACTGGATGGATTTCACCTGATATATTAGGCCAGTTAATATCCACCGCGGTGTTGATGATCACCATGGTGAAGTTGAAATCAACCACGGCCGAGCAGCCGTAGGAGCAGAAAAATGAGCCGGCCGCGACATTTTAAGCCAGTGCGGACGGGCGAGTCAATCGCAGGCGCGGTAAGCCACGTGAATGGCGAGTCAATCGCAGGCGCAGTCCCGCCGAGTTGATGTAGATTGAGCTATACAGGCGGCAGCTTGCGCACACCCGTTCAACAACAAGCGGGCACAGACACCGGTGCATGATGATGCTAATGCACACTTCATAGACACAGCATGACACCACCTTTATAATGAATCCTTGTCATGCATATAAATATCTCAAGCCAAAGTTATTTCTCTTAATGAAATTAATACATGCGGTTTAAAATAAACTGGACGAATATCACCTTTGTATTTTGAGACGTAGTCATGTCCTTCTTTGAATCTCACTGTTCCTCTCTACCTTCTGTATGAATAGCTAGTCTCCTTGCCACGTCATCCAGTATTTAATTCAGTTTGTCGCCTGTGTCTCTTTGACAGTATAATGGACTTATGTTGTTGACCTTGATGTTGGCAGGTACAATCGCTTTACAACAAGCTGACTGAGGGACCGACCCTCGACATAGCTAGGGGGCTATGGAAAGCGTCTATTCCTCTAAAGATCAAAGTGTTCCTTTGGTAATTATTCCGTGACCGCCTACCTTCGTCTAACAACATTGCCATTCGACACGGCCCTTCGGATGGGTCATGTGCGCTATGTGGAGCGCACGAAGATGCGAACCACATCTTCTTTCAATGTCACCTAGCATGGTTTGCTTGGAGTGCCGTCCGTGAGGCTTTTGCGCATAACTGGAATCCCCAAACGGCTGCGGACCTACGTGGGATACTTCTCGCTCATAGAGGTAGTTTCGGGCGCGTGCTGTGGCGATGCGTAGGGGCGCTGTGCTGGTCATTGTGGACCACCCGTAATAAGATGACTATCGAACACAAGTTCCCTGCTCATCCTGCTGATATTATTTTCAAATGCCACTTGTTTCTCCAGACATGGACACCGTTGGGGAAACGGCGTGATGCAGACCGGATGATGGAGGCCATGGAGCGGATTCGCATGATTCAGATTGAAGCCCGACGCTAAGTCCCCGCTCGTTGCGCTTTTGGACTGGCCGCCTCGTCCCTTTTAATTGCCATCTCTCTTTTCAGGCTGAGGCCGGTTGCATGTTCAGTACTTTGGGCTTTTGACCCCCTTTTTATTTCGTTCGAACTCTCTGTTCCTTTGTTGGATGCTGCCTGTGGTGGGCTTTATTAATTTAAAGTCAGACGCACCGTGCGTCTCCGTTCTAAAAAAAAACCTTGATGTTGGATGGTGTTGATTTGAAATCCAAGTTCGGCATCGACGACATGCGCGAGACTAGATTAAGCAGTAAACAAACGCTGCGTATAAAGGCAGCAAACATGTGCTCTGGCTGGGCAATTAGTCAGGCCGGCATTGCTAATTTCTGAAGAAGCTCGGACTGAAACTTTGACTCGTAAAAAACAGAAACAAGCCAACAGAGGCATGGTTTCAGCCTGACACATCAGCACGGTAATCCGGCGGAAACGGGGGCGCTCAGAGGCGCTGCAGTCCGGAGATTTGATAATCGAGGCATCCTCAATGGTGATTTGGCGCGGAGGTAACCCGGCGACTTGACACAACACAGAGCGCTGCGGGCATGCGGCGGAAGGGACGGAAAGCTCGACGCGGCCGTGTCGGCGGCTTGAAGGCGAGCAGGGCCAACCCGCAGCAGCTTGAAGCAAGCGGTGACCCGACGAGGGCAGTTCAATGGTGACAGAGGAGCGGCGACTGGAGTATGCAGTCCGTGTAGCGGTCCGAGGCGGACGTCGTCCCTCTGATGAAGGTGTAGGGGTTGACTCAGAGCAGCGGGGTCGCGTGCAGACGGTTTGGAGGCGGAAAACGGCGGCGACTCGGCTCACCGGCTCGACGGAGACCAGCAACTCGGCCGCGGAGTCACGCAACCAGCAGCGAAGGAGTCCGAATCCATCCCCCGCCCGGCGGCGGTTTAGCGCAGCACAACGAGGCGATGGTGTCCGCGAAGGCGACACCGCCGACCGGCGGCGGTTTGGCGTAACACAACAAGGCGGCGGCGGCCGCGGAGGCGACAACGCCGACCGGCGGCGATTTAGCGCAACACAACAAGGCGGCGGCAGAAGCGGCCAGCATAGGCGGCTCAAGGCTGGTTCGGTGCGGCGAAGTAGCTGAATCAGGGGCAGTTTTGATAGCCGGTTCAAGGTAGAGGCGACGCTCTGAGCAATAAAGCGGCTTGACGCGACTCAGGGTAATGGCAACTTCAGCAGATAACAGGGATGATACATCGAAGTAAGCTCAGAGGCAAAAATGAATCTGGCGGTTTAATATTGTAGTGATGATGATCCGGCGCTGGCTCAACGCAGAAGCAAAACCGGCGACGCGTGGCGTTTCGACGAGGGCGGCCAGGAGTGAAATCCACTTCGGTGGCTCCGCGAGGTGACCGGTGAAGGCGAAGACGGAGGTGCCGGATCTCGGCAAAGGCAGAGACCGCGGCAGAGGGACGCTGGTGATTCGGCGGATTGAGGCTGTGGCGACGGGGCACGGTTGAAGCGCGGCGACTTCCTGGAGCGGCGGCGACGGCGGAGGTGCGATGGCGAGTCTGATCATCGGCGGCTCAAGGTGAGGCCGCGTGGGGGTGAAGGTAGTAGCAGTGCAGCGCCGGCGCGCGACGGCGGGTTGTGCATCTCCCCGGATCAGTCGTAGTCGCGACTGAGGCGGGCCGGCCAGCACGGCGGGTTTTGAAGCGAAGGCGGCACGGAAGTCAGTGACTTTGACGAGACGAGGCCGCTCGTGCTACCCAAACCGGCGATTGCAGCAAACTCTGTGATGATCCGGAGAGGCGATTTTGCGGAACCGGGGCAGCTTTGTGGAAGTGGAGACGACCAGCGATGTGGCAGCTCAGAACGGTACCGCGCGGAGACGACGGCGGTAAAGAAGCGGCTCGACAACATCGGCCTGGTGCAGGAGCCGGGGTGGTTCCAGGCCGAAAGAGGGTCGAGTCGCGACAGGCAGTTCGAAACAGGCCTCAGCGCGGGTTGACCCCAGCAACTGAAGAGGTGAGATGTCCACTGCAGTCCCCATATAGCGTTAAAACGGCGACGATGGGTCACTTTTTGATCAGCAGCCTGCTCAGGCTTCTATGGAAGAAATATTCGGATCATTTGGTGCTTTCCTCAATCCATGTATGAGTCAAACTTGTAGTACTTTAGAGTTGATTTTGTCTTCGTTTGGAGCAACAGTTGATTTCCTCGGGACCCGTAACATGGGTCAGCGATAATCCGGCCGATCGGACTGCTGCTTGTGGATGCAATAGCAATCTGACCCGGCCACCGCTGATAGCTTCGTTTGACTGCCGCAGTATCTCGGTTTCGACGGAAAAAATCTCTTCTCGCTCTTGGCGAATTATGGAAGTTGGCGCCCACAGTGGGGTGCGCGCACGGTGGTAATGAGTTCTTGGAGTATATTCCCGACACTTCCCCTAGTCCAATTCGGACCCAAGGGGGGAGGCAGCCCCTTGTGGCCCTTCGTCTCTTCCCACTAAAGACCGTCAAGGCCATTAGTTCCCTCCGAGGGTTCTGATAACCCTCCGGCACTCCGATAATCATCCGGTGTTCGAATAATATCGTCCAATATATCAATATTTATGTCTCGACCATTTCGAGACTCCTTGTCATGTTCGTGATCTCATCCGGGACTCTGAACAATCTTCGGTCATCAAATCATATAACTCATAATACAACTCGTCGTCGAACGTTAAGCGTGCGGACCCTACCCGTTCGAGAACTATGTAGGCATGACCGAGACACATCTCCGGTCAATAACCAATAGCGGCACCTGGATGCTCATATTGGCTCCTACATATTCTACCAAGATCTTTATCGGTCAAACCGCATAACAACATACGTTGTTTCCTTTGTCATCGGTATGTTACTTGCCCGAGATTCGATCGTCGGTATCATCATACCTAGTTAAATCTCGTTACCGGCAAGTTTCTTTACTCGTTTCGTAATGCATCATCCCGCAACAAACTCATTAGTCACATTGCTTGCAAGGCTTGGAGTGATGAGCATTACCGAGAGGGCCCAGAGATACCTCTCCGAAACACGGAGTGACAAATCCTAATCTCGATCTATGCTAACTCAACAAACACCATCGGAGACACCTATAGAGCATCTTTATAATCACCCAGTTACGTTGTGACGTTTGATAGCACACAAGGTGTTCCTCCGGTATTTGGGAGTTGCATAATCTCATAGTCAGAGGAACATGTATAAGTCATGAAGAAAGCAATAGCAATAAAACTAAACGATCATATATGCTAAGCTAACAGATGGGTCTTGTCCATCACATCATTCTCTAATGATGTGATCCCGTTCATCAAATGACAATACATATCTATGGTTAGGAAACTTAACCATCTTTGATTAACGAGCTAGTTGTAGCGACCCGACCTCAGACGGTCAAGTCTTTGTGCTTAAGTGTCATCCCTGGATCGGTATGGTGACACACACAGTACTCGAGGATTTATAACAGAGGTAAATCACATGTATAAAGTAACGTAATTACTATTACCTCAATACATATAGCGGAAGTAACAAAGGTTGTGGATTCCCATCAACACCAACGCAAAGTTGAGTGTAGAAATCATAACCCTAACGTATCACTTACTCGTCATAAGAATCCTGCAACATGAGACGTTGCAGCCACAAAGAGTCAGTATATTGAATGTACTGGCAAATTCACACCATAGGATAATGATGAATAATAGCTATCACTACATGCATATATGGCTGGTGGAAAACTCTAAGTTTATTTTTGCATAAAGCCAAATTTTCCCTACAACAAAGGAATATATTTTGTTTAACTACAAAGTTTGTTGAAAACATTGAGAATGTTCCTCCAACTCAATCCCAAAGTAATAATTATAACACAACAAAATAATTAAATAAAGTGATGAGATCAACACGATAATTCAAGAACCAGATACTCAAGATGTCCATAAACGGGGACACGGCTAACCATGATTAGTTTGTACACTCTGCAGAGGTTTGCGCACTTTTCCCCACAAGACTCGATCTCCTCCGTTGGATTTCTCGCACTACATGGTGTTTGAGAAACGGATGACCGAGACACAGTCTTTCAGAAGCATTAACTCTAACCCCGAGTAGACCATACCAACCTACATCCCCTACATCTGCTAGCCTACCACTGAAAGAGGTCATGCAACTTACTCCACTATGCTAGAGCCCATAATAGCTTTTGGCTGCACACGGAAGTTTCTAGCATGAATGATCTTATGATCCCTTTGAGCCTGGGTGGCAATCCATAGGGTGATCACACGGGTCCTCCGGGTTCCCCTTGGGCAAGCACTGGGTTCTCCAGGTCCCAGGCAAACCACTGGGTACTCCAGGGTGCCCCAACCAATCCAGGCAGATGTGTATTAAAGTAGCCACCTTAAGCATAACGTAGAAGTAACTCCCAAGGTTTGAATAAAAGGGCAATAGGTTCCTACCTCATCATCTACTTCTCAATATCCACAAGTTAACAAATCCTACTCGTGCAATCTTTGAGGGTTGAAACTAATGCATAAAAACTGGGTAAAAGGGATATGATAAAAGTTTGAACTTGCCTTGTATAATGGATGAAGATGATTCGCACTGATAACTCCTGATAGTTCTACTCGTCACACTCCGTTCAATATATCGTGAGCAAGCAATAGTAACCATACATAAGCAATCATGCAAAAGAATCGAAGAAAAGATCTCGGAGAACTTCGAAAACAAGAAAATAACTCTTGCAACAGAAAACAATTTCTGACAGTACCAAAATTGGGTGAATTTGGCGTTATCAGAAAGTTTAGGTCAAGAGCTTCGATTTACAAAAAGAATCAATTAAATCGGAGTAATAACTCCAGTTATGATCAAAAGAAGTTTGAATATGAGTCTGAACAAATTTTGAATAGGTGAAAACAAGACAAAACTATGGGCGCTGGTTTTCATCTAATTTGGATGAACGAGTAAAAAGTTATGTCTATTTGAAGAATCAGGGCCAAGCTGTTTTATGAAAGAAAAAATAGCTACGGCTAAAAAAATCAAGGTCTAATGTATAAATACATAGACTAATTGATAATCTAATTATTCTATCGTACTAGTCTAGAAATAATAAACTACGGGAGTATAAAAAGGAAAAAAAACAAAGAAATATACCTTTATAAGGTAGAGAAAAGATGACTTCGGAGAGAGAAGACAATTTCCAAAAGTCCCGTTGAAGAGGAGAAAAATATTTCTCTTTAATGAATCTAGTCAAATCAAAATATTGATTTAACCCGAATCGGATGATTTTTGGAGGCTCTATGGGTCTATATTTATAAATGGAAAAGAGGTTTAGGGGTCAAAGGCTAGGCAATGTGGGACTAAACATATACATACGTAGATGAAATTTGAAAAAAATCATGAGCTAAAAGTTAGACCCGGCCTCGCGTTGTAGTTTTTTTTCTTAAACAAAATTCGGTCAAATAAAAAAAGGTTGGCTGGGCGTGGCCCATGTAGGAGAGAGGAGAAAAGAATAAAATGATGGGGCGCCCGATGCCACTATGCTGCGTATGTAGGCGAGAGTTAGTTCCAAGTGCACGTGCAGTTTTTTTAGAAACAGAAAAGGAAAAAAAAGAATAAGGAAAATAAAATTTTATATAGGCACATTATATATCAATCTTTTTAGAAAAAGATTTTCAACAACATGAACATTTTTCTAGTGCCAACTAAAATTCACAAATATTTAAATAAAGCAAAGACGGCTATTGATGTAATAAAATCCAATAAAAATCATTTTAAAAATACCAAAATTATTTCAAAATTATTTCTCTCTAATTTTCTACTATAGGGAATCATTTTACCCTATTTTCCATATATTTTATTTTTGGAGAAAAATAATTTGAATAAAATACAAATAACTCCAAATTGAAAATAAGTTCAAAGGGACTTTAAATTTGGTTCTTTTAAACTTCCAACTCATTTTCATATGTTTTGAAGAAGTCATTTTATCTTCTCTCATGAAAATCATTGAGTTGCTTAAAGTTTCTGAATTTGAAATATTTCCAAATGAAAATCAAATCTTTTCAACAACCCTTTTCATTTATTTAAATGGAAGAAGTCATGTCATCTTCTCTCTAGGGTTTTGTGATGAAATAAATTTGAATTCTTGGACATCAGAAAGCAAAGTGAAAGTTTTGGGAAATTCATTTTATTCCCTCTCATTTAACTTTCAAAAAATTTCGAATTTCACTCAATCTCACACAAGCAACCACAGTACAATCAAACAAATCTATTTATTTAATATAACATCCAGAAATTTAGAATTTTGGGATGTTACAAACATACCACCCTTAAAACGAATCTCGTCCTCGAGATTCGGAGAGGCTAGCAAGAAATAGGTTAGGTTTGGGGTCTTCTCAAAATCCCTCGATCGTCTCCGGGGGTCTCGGGTGCTACCACCCTTAGAAGCATGGTTACGGTTCCAACAAAACTCATATACTCCATCCTTATTGTTGGCAGTGTCGGTCTTCTCAGATTTTCAGGATAATCCCTTCTCTGTCTCTTCTGGTAGTGGCATAACCTTGTTTTTCAATTCGGTGTCCTTTCATCTTGGTACGGGTCTTCTGTGAATGGGTCTTCTTAGCTGACGGGTCTGGCGCCAATACTAAACAACTATTGATATCTCATGGTGGTCAACAATTTATGGTTTCTCCTGCAGGAAATGGGTCTGGGCTTCATTCTCACCGTATATCCTACGGTTTGCAACAACTGCCTTATACAAGGGAAAATACTTATACCATTCTAAGGTTTAACCAAGGTATTGGTTGTCATCACTCTACTATAGGTAAGTCACTCAGATTTACCATCCCATATAGCAAGGCGAATAATAAGAATAAGTCGGTATGGTGATCGATCCACCTCGCACCCAAATCATTACCTTGTATATGGTTTAGCGAATCTCACATTCTAACACTCGGCCATCCTCACAAGCATTGCAGAATTTCTCTTGTCGACGAACCAAGTTCAGATAAATCCATTGATTCTGCAAGACAAACAAACATCTATCGTTTCTTCACAACTCTCATGTTTTGCGTAAACTCCTATAAGATCGTCTGTTGATAAAATCGTAACTTCTTCCAGGGTTTTTCCTTCAGCAAGAGTGTGCTTGCTTCTTGGCAGGTCCTGGGGCCTGTGGGTTACGGCCCATCTCATCACTTGTAAACCTTGAAATCATCATCGGGGGCAACTGATCATTATTCCAACATCCAGCTTCCTAGCATTCTTAAATCCATCCAATTGTACTATCTCCCTTCCTTCTATTTGTACCAAGCTAAGACGTGATTACTCAGACTCATCATGGGATTATAATTGCCCCACATCACCAACATTCTACCTCCTTTATATCCAATAGTACTTCGTCTCTTCATACTCTTGGGATACCCCACATATGGAGACAAAACTCTTACTTATTTTGTCTGAAATCCACTCCGTGGCATATCATTCTCCTTTCCATGGGTCAAGTGTCCTCACAGGGTACTACCACCCTTAAAATGCAAAAATTCTTCCATAGACCAAATTCCTCATATCCTCGAAAATGGTCAAAATCTTTCTCCATAGAGTAAAAACTCATAAAATTCCAAATAGTACCCACAATACTAACTTTATTTATTCTCAAAGTATTACAATCTCCTGCACTTCCATTACATGCCTCAACTCAACCTCAATATAAAGGAAAATGTTCTCATTACTACAACTATACTTCCCACAAACACAACTAATTATCACAAGTCTCCTCCTTGGGACAATTTCTGGCAAAGTGCCCTGCTTCATTATAACGAAAACATATTACTTCTTACAAGTCTCGAGGTTTCCTCATGATTACATAGCCTCCTTGGGTCCTCGGCTTCCTTTTTGGGCAACTGCTGAAGTAGTGCCCTGACTCCTTGCACCTGAAACAGGTGATATGACTCAGGTCCTTCCTGGTATCCAATCTACTTCTCTTCCTGGACTTTTCCGTTCCAATTAGGGCTTCTATTTCCTGTGGGTCATACTCTACTTCCGCTGTTGGGAATTCTACTAGATCCACATTCATACAGTTCTGGGAGATATGTCCTTCTTCTCCACATGAATAGCATGACTTGGTGCAGGGTTTAATTGGGTCTTCTTCGGGTGTGTTCTTCACCTCTTCCTTCATCACAGGTTCTTCTAAAATTTCCATGAGGACTCCTTTCATTGCTTCTTTCTTCTGCTGGATGGTCCTTTGTACCATGGGGTAAATGTGACACTGAGTAGGGTAGTGGGTAGTCTCTACACACAAGAAACAAGTTACCTGCCTAGTGGCATTCTTCATCTGGGTGACTTCCATCACAATTAAGGCATTCATCCCTTGTGTTCTCTATGGTTGTGTCCTATTTCTCCACAGAGCTTGCATGCACAAGGTTTCTTCATATCACTTACATCACGCTTCAATTTTTGGGACACAAACCGAGACTTTGGCAAAGTCAACTTAAATTCTTTCCATGTGATTACTCCTTGCCATCCATTGATGGTTTGGTACATCCTCCACCAAGTAGCAGTACATATTTCAAAGCACGGAAGAGCATGCTGGGTCATATCCTTTCCGGCTATAGGGTTATTCTTCATGTGATCTTCCCTGTTCTGAATCCATCAGTTTGTCTCCAATTGACTCATCGGTCCAGAAAATACAAGCTCATCTCCATTCATTCTCTATTGGGTCCGTGGTTTTGGGGTGAGATGAGAGAGAGAGGGATACACACAATGCAAATAGTAGTTTTGAAAAAATAGATTTTATTTTGTGGCTGTCGGAAAAACATTAAACAAATGACAGCTCACAAACGTCGCATCTAACGTAGGTATAACAGGGGTTTGGTCTTCTAAAGGTCAAAAATTTCTTCAAAGTCACCAAACTCTTCAAGTCTTGTTCATGTCCCCGATGGCTTCTTCCAATCGTGCTTGTCCTTCTCAAGTTCTTTTGCTAGATCAACTCTGTTGACGCGAAGTTTCTCGTGACGTCCTTTAATATTTCTGGAGTTGCGTTCCAAAGTTCTGGGTTTCAACTTACTTGTCATGAACCATGGTCCTACTGTCCTTCAGTTCCCGACGGATCTCCAGTATCTCAAGGTTTTGCTCCTCCAGCTTGGCTAGTTTCAGCTTCTGGGTCCTGAGTTCTTCACGAAATGCTTACTTGTCAAACACGGCTTCCTAAAGGTCCACCCTAAACTTCTTGATGTAATACTCCAGATCCTGGTGATATACCGGCTAAGGTTAAAACTTCATCTTTTGTTGATAGGTGCTCCATTAGCCCTTTTGTCATCCAATCCTTCCGAAGAAATGGAAGCTCAACTCAGCATGGTGACAATAGCATAAGTGGGCGATAACATCATGAATACCTGTGTCTATGCCCATGTCTTTGCCATGAGCTATCAGTCCATAGTTGATATCTCCTGCCTTAGTGTTTTCTTGACAAAACTTTGCGTTTTAACGTTCCATGTTCCCAACACACCTTGATCTCGGGTATTGACAGCTTCAATAGTCTGACAAGTTCCCTAAGGGTAGCCTTCCTAGGTCACACCAAACTGAAATTCTTCAAAGCCTTCAAATTCTCTTAGTCTTAGGAGTCTCCAACAATTGTAGGTTCCATTGTTCTAATGCCCAGTAAAATCCTCTTTATTCCGAAGTTGGCTTAGTTGTCCGATATCTTGTACTTCTTGGAGTGATCTCATCAGTCAAATGTTCATGTGGTAAAAAGGGGAAAGGCGTATAGTCTAACTAAAGGGGAATATTTGATAAAGCTCGGAAAAGAAGAGAGGTAAAAGTTCCTTTTTTGAAAATGAAGTTGTAGAGAAACTTTCCTATGGGATTGTCAGTTTCTAGGGGTCACGTCCTACAGTCAACATATGCTCTAATACCATCTTGTAGCGACCCGACCTCAGATGTTCAAGTCTTTGTGCTTAAGTGTCATCCCTGGATCGGTATACTGACACACACAACGAGGATTTATAACAGAGGTAAATCACATGTATAAAGTAACGTAAATACTATTACCTCAATCCATATAGCGGAAGTAACAAAGGTTGTGGATTCAAATCAACACCAATGGTAAAGTTGACTGTAGAAATTGTAACCCTAACGTATCACTTACTCGTCGTAAGAATCCTGCAACATGAGACGTTGCAGCCACAAAGGGTCAGTACATTGAATGTACTAGCAAATTCACACCATAGGATAATGATGAATACTCCCTCCGTCCGGGTTTATTGGGCCTACTTGCCAAATCTCGGGTACCAAGGAAGAATATTATTGGCGGGCATCCGTGATTTCTGAGCCTAAGTACAGCCAATTAGATTAATTCGTAGTTATTTCGAAGCGTCATGACCGCCGGTTGCCAGTTTTGATTTTGCATGCAACCAATCGGTGCATGTCCATCGTAGGTTAGTTATTGCGCACACCTGGTTCCACGCTTGCATGCAGCGATTCACCCAAAGCTGCGGCCAATGGGCATGCGTACAGCGGAGGGGATCAAGGGTAGCGAGCACGCACATCCAACGGGGCCTTACAAAAACAGTCTGTGGCTGGTTTGCTAAGAGGCCCAATAAACCCGAACGGAGGGAGTAATAGCTATCACTACATGCATATATGGCTGGTGGAAAGCTCTAATTTTATTTTGGCATAAAGCCAATTTTTTCCTACAACAAAGGAATATATTTTGTTTAACTACAAATTTGTTGAAAACATTGAGAAGGTTCCTCCAACTCAATCCCAAAGTAATAATTATAACCCAACAAATTAATTAAGTAAACTGATGAGATCAACATGATAATTCAAGAACCAGATACTCAAGATGTCCATAACCGGGGACACGACTAATCATGATTAGTTTGTACACTCTGCAGAGGTTTGCGCACTTTTCCCCACAAGACTCGATCTCCTCCGTTGGATTTCTCGCACTACATGGTGTTTGAGAAACGGATGACCGAGACACAGTCTTTCAGAAGCATTAACTCTAACCCCGGATAGACCGTACCAACCTATATCCCCTACATCTGCTAGCCTACCACTGGAAGATGTCATGCAACTTACTCCACTATGCTAGAGCCCATACTAGCTTGTGGCTGCACACGAAAGTTTCTAGCATGAGTAATCTTATAATCCCTTTGAGCCTGGGTGGCTATCCATAGGGTGATCACACGGGTCCTCCGGGATCCCCTTGGGCAAGCACTGGGTTCTCCAGGTGCCCGGGCAAACCACTGGGTACTCCAGGGTGCCCCAACCAATCCAGCCAGATGTGTATTAAAGTAGCCACCTTAAGTTAACCATTGATTTACAATCTCACATCTGTAATGGATACACTCAAACCCAATCCACGTCTACGAGCATAGCATGGCAATATAAGCATAACGTAGAAGTTACTCCCAAGGTTTGAATAAAAGGGCAATAGGTTCCTACCTCATCATCTACTTCCCAATACCCACAAGTTAACAAATCCTACTCATGCAATCTTTGATGGCTGAAACTAATGCATAAAAACTGGGTAAAAGGGATATGATCAAAGTGTGAACTTGCCTTGTACAGTTGATGAAGATGATTCGTACTCATAACTCCTGATAGTTCTACTCGTCACACTCCGTTCATTCTATCGTGAGCAAGCAATAGTAACCACACATAAGAAATCATGCAAAAGAATCAAAGAAAAGATCTCGGAGAACTTCGAAAACAAGAAAATAACTCTTGCAACAGAAAACAATTTCTAAAAGTACCAAAATTGGGTGAATTTGGCCTTATCAGAAAGTTTAGGTCAAGAGCTTCGATTTGCAAAAAGAATCAATTAAATCGGAGTTATAAAACTCAAGTTATGATCAATAGAAGTTTGAATATGAATCTGAACAAATTTCGAAATTTGAAAATTTCAAAAAGTTGATGTGACAGGTTCACTGCATAGGTGAAAACAAGAGAAAACTATAGGCGATGGTTTCATCTAATTTGGATGAAGGAGTATAAAGTTATGGATATTTGAAAAATCAGGGCCAAGCTGTTTTACGGAAAAAAATAGCTACGGCTAAAAAAACTCTAGGTCTAATGTATAAATACATAGACTAATTAATAATCTAATTATTCTATCGTACTAGTCTAGAAATAATAAACTAAGGAAGTATAAAAAGGAAAAAAAAGATACCTTTATAAGGTAGAGAAAAGATGACTTCGGAGAGAGGAGACAATCTCCAAAAGTCCCGCCGAAGAGGAGAAAAATATTTTTCTTTAGTGAATCTAGTAACCAAATATTGATTTAACCCGAATCGGATAGTTTTTGGAGACTCTATGGGTCTATATTTTTAGGTGGAAAAAAGGTTTAGGGGTAAAAGTGTAGGCAATGTGGGACTAAACATATATGTACGTAGATGAAATTTGAAAAAATCATGAGCTGAAGTTTTTTTTCTTAAACAAAATTAGGTCAAATAAAAAAGGTTGGCTGGTCCTGGCCCATGTAGGAGAGAGGAGAAAAAAATAAAATGATGGGGGCGCCCAATGCCACTATGCTGCGCATGTAGGCGACAGTTAGTTTCAGGCGCACATGCAGTTTTTTCAAAACAGAAAAGCATAAAAAGGAATAAGGAAAATAAAATAAAAATTTTATTTAGGCATATTATATATCATAATTCTCAGAAAAAGATTTTCTACAACATGAACATTTTCCTAGTGCCGAATAAAATCCACAAGTATTTAAATAAAGCAAAGAGTGCTATTGATGCAATAAAATTCAATAAAAATCATTTTAAAAATACCAAAATTATTTCTCACCTATTTCTACTGTAGAGAATCATTTTACTCTATTTTAAATATATTTTATTTTTGGAGAAAAATAATTTGAATAAAATCCAAATAACTCCAAATTAAAAATAATTTCAAAGGGAATTTAAATTTGATTCTTTTAAACTTCCAACTCATATTTCATATGTTTTGAAGAAGTCATTTTATCTTCTCTCATGAAAATTATTGAGTTTCTTAAAGTTTATGAATTTGAAATATTTCCAAATGAAATTCAAATCTTTTCAACAACCCTTTTCATTTATTTAAATGAAAGAAATCATGTCATCTTCTCTCTAGGGTTTTATGATGAATTAAATTTGAATTCTTGGAGATCAGAAAGCAAAGTGAAAGTTTTGGGAAAGCCATTTTATTCCCTCTCATTTAACTTTCAAAAAGTTTCGAATTTCACTCAATTTCACAAAAGCAACCACACCACAATCAAACAAATCTATTTATTTAATATAACATCCCAAAATTTAGAATTTTGGGATGTTACACTAGTCTAGTAGAGGCATACTATGGACACTCAGTTTGTCTATGTATTCCCACATCTACTAAGTTTCCGGTTAATACAATTCTAGCATGAATAATAAACATTTATCATGATATAAGGAAATATAAATAACAACTTTATTATTGTCTCTAGGGCATATTTCCTTCAGTCTCCCACTTGCACTAGAGTCAATAATCTAATTACATGGTAATGATTCTAACACCCATTGAGTCTTGGTGCTGATCTTGTTTTGCTCGTAAGAGGCTTAGTCAACGGGTCTGCAACATTCAGATCCGTATGTATCTTGCAAATCTCTATGTCTCCCTCCTTGACTTGATCGCGGATGGAATTGAAGCGTCTCTTGATGTGTTTACTTCTCTTGTGAAATCTTGATTCCTTCGCCAAGGCAATTGCTCCAGTATTGTCACAAAAGAGTTTCATTGGACCCGATGCACTAGGTATGACACCTAGATCGGATATGAACTCTTTCATCCAGACTGCTTCATTTGCTGCTTCCGAAGCAGCTATGTACTTTGCTTCACACGTAGATCCCGCCACGACGCTCTGCTTGGAACTGCACCAACTGACAACTCCACCATTCAATATAAATATGTATCTGGTTTGTGACATAGAGTCATCCGGATCAGTGTCAAAGCTTGCATCGACGTAACCATTTACGACGAGCTCTTTGTCACCTCCATAAACGAGAAACATATCCTTAGTCCTTTTTTGGTATTTCAGGATGTTATTGACCGCTATCCAGTGATCCACTCCTGGATTACTTTGGTACCTCCTTGCTAAACTAATAGCAAGGCAGACATCAGGTCTGGTACACAGCGTTGCATACATGATAGAACCTATGGCTGAGGCACAGGGAATGACTTTCATTTTCTCGCTATCTTCTGCAGTGGTCGGGCATTGAGTCTGACTCAACTTCACACCTTGTAACACACGCAAGAACCCTTTCTTTGACTGGTCCATTTTGAACTTCTTCAAAACTTTATCAAGGTGTGTGCTTTCTGAAAGTCCAATTAACCGTCTTGATATATCTCTATAGATCCCGATGCCCAATATATAAGCAGCTTCAGCGAGGTCTTTCATTGAAAAATTCATATTCAAGTATCCTTTTATGCTATTCAGAAATTCAGTATCATTTCTAACCAACAATATTCCTCCGCATATAATATTAGAAATGCTACAGAGCTTCCACTCACTTTCTTGTAAATACAGGCTTCTCCAAAAGTCTGTATAAAACCATATGCTTTGATCACACTATCAAAGCGTATATTCCAAGTCCGAGAGGCTTGCACCAGTCCATAAATGGATCGCTGGAGCTTGCACACTTTGTTAGCACCTTTTGGATCGACAAAAGCTTCTGATTGCATCATATACAACTCTTCTTTTAGATATCCATTAAGGAATGCAGTTTTGACATCCATTTGCCAAATTTCATAATCATAAAATGCGGCAATTGCTAACATGATTCAAACAGACTTAAGCATCACTACGGGTGAGAATGTCTCATTGTTGGGGAACGCAGTATTTCAAAAAAATTCCCACGATCATGCAAGATCTATCTAAGAGATGCATAGCAACGAGAGGGAAGAGTGTGTCTACGTACCCTCGTAGACCAAAAGCGAAAGCGTTAAATAACGCGGTTGATGTAGTCTAATGTCTTCGCGATCCAACCAATTAAGTACCGAACGCACAACACCTTCGCGATCTGCACACGTCCAGCTCGGTGACGTCCCTTGAACTCTAGATCCAGTTGAGGCCGAGGGAGATTTTTGTCAGCACAACGGCATGGTGACGGTGATGATGAAGTTACCGACGCAGGGCTTCGCCTAAGCACTATGACAATATGATCGAGGTGTGTTTCTGTGGAGGGGGGCACCGCACACGGCTAAAACAACTGTCAACTTGTGTGTTCTAGGGTGCCCCCTGCCCCCGTATATAAAGGAGCAAGGGGGAGACCGGCTGGCCCTATAGGGCACGCCCAAGGGGGGCAATCCTACTCCTAGTAGGAGTTGGACCCCCCCCCCCTTTCCTAGTCCTACTAGGAGAAGAAGGAAGGAAAGGGGAATGAGAAGGAAGGAGGGGGCGCCGCCCCTTCCCCCTAGTCCAATTCGAACTAGGCCCATGGGGGCGTGGCTAGCCCTTGGCTGCTCCCCCTCTGTGCCTTAACGCCCAATAAGGCCCATAAGTTCCCCGGTGGTTCCGATAACCCTTCCAGCACTCCGATAAATACCCGATACACCTCGGAACCATTCCGGTGTCCGAATATAGTCATCCAATATATCAATCTTTATGTATCAGCCATTTCGAGACTCCTCGTCATGTCCGTGATCTCATCCGAGACTCCGAACTACCTTCGGTACCTCAAAACACATAAACTCATAATACCGATCGTCATCGAACTTTAAGCGTGCGGACCCTACGGGTTCAAGAACTATGTAGACATGACCGAGACTCATCTCCGGTCAATAAGAAATAGAGGAACCTGGATGCTCATATTGATTCCTACATATTCTACGAAGATGTTTATCGGTCAAACCACATAACAACATATGTTGTTCCCTTTGTCATCGGTATGTTACTTGCGTGAGATTCGATCGTCGGTATCATCATACCTAGTTCAATCTTGTTACCGGAAAGTCTCTTTACTCGTTCCGTAATGCACCATCCCACAACTAACTCATTAGTTACATTGCTGGCAAGGCTTATAGTGATGTGCATTGCCGAGAGGGCCTAGACATACCTCTCCGACAATCAGAGTAACAAATCCTAATCTCGATCTATGCCAACTCAACAAACACCAACGGAGACACCTGTAGAGAATCTTTATAATCACCCAGTTACATTGTGACATTTGATAGCACACTAAGTGTTCCTCCGATATTCGGGAGTTGCATAATCTCATAGTTATAGGAACATGTATAAGTTATGGAGAAAGCAATAGCAATAAACTAAACGATCATAGTGCTAAGCTAATGAATGGGTCATGTCAATCACATCATTCTCTAATGATATGATCCCATTTATCAAATGACAACTCATGTCTATGGTTAGGAAACTTAACCATCTTTGATTAACGAGCTAGCCAAGTAGAGACATACTAGTGACACTGTTTGTCTATGTATTCACACATGTACTAAGTTTCCAGTTAATACAATTCTAGCATGAATAATAAACATTTATCATGATATAAGGAAATATAAATAACAACTTTATTGTTTCCTCTAGGGCATATTTCCTTGAGTCTCCCGCTTACACTAGAGTCAATAATCTAGATTACATTGTAATGATTCTAACACCCATGGAGTCTTGGTGCTGATCATGTTTTGCTCATGACAGAGGCTTAGTCTATGGGTCCGCAACATTCAGATCCGTATGCACTTTGAAAATCTCTATGTCTCCCTCCTTGACTTGATCACGGATGGAATTGAATCTTCTCTTGATGTGCTTGGTTCTCTTCTGAAATCTAGATTCCTTTGCCAAGGCAATTGCACCAGTATTGTCACAAAAGATTTCATTGGAACCGATGCACTAGGTATGACAGCTAGATCGGATATGAACTCCTTCATCCAGACTCCTTCATTTGCTGCTTCCGAAGCAACTATGTATTCCGCTTCGCACATAGATCCCGCCACGTCGCTTTGTTTAGAACTGCACCAACTGACAGCTCCACCATTCAATAAAAACACGTATCCGGTTTGTGACTTAGAGTCATCCAGATCAGTGTGAAAGCTCGAATCGACGTAACTGTTTACGACGAGCTCTTTGTTACCTCCATAAATGAGAAACATGTCCTTAGTCCTTTTCAGGTATTTCGGGATGTTCTTGACCGTTGTCCAGTGATCCACTCCTGGATTACTTTGGTACCTCCCTGCTAAACTAATAGCAAGGCACACATCAGGTCTGGTACACAACATTGCATACATGATATAACCTATGGCTGAAGCATAGGGAATGACTTTCATTTTCTCTCTATCTTCTGCAGTGGTCGGGCATTGAGTCTGACTCAACTTCACACCTTGTAACACAGGCAAGCACCCTTTCTTTGCTTGATCCGTTTTGAACTTCTTCAAAACTTTATCAAGGTATGTGCTTTGTGAAAGTCCAATTAAGCGTCTTGATCTATCTCTATAGATCTTGATGCCCAATATATAAGCAGCTTCACCGAGGTCTTTCATTGAAAAATTCTTATTCAAGTATCCATTTATGCTATTCAGAAATTTAGTATCATTTCCAATCAACAATATGTCATCCACATATAATATCAGAAATGCTACAGAGCTCCCACTCACTTTCTTGTAAATACAGGCTTCTCCAAAAGTCTGTATAAAACCATATGCTTTGATCACACTATCAAAGCGTATATTCCAACTCCAAGATGCTTGCACCAGTCCATAAATGGATCGCTGGAGCTTACAAACTTTGTTAGCACCTTTTGGATCGACAAAACCTTCAGGTTGCATCATATACAACTCTTCTTTAAGATATCCATTAAGGAATGCAATTTTGACATCCATTTGCCAAATTTGGTAATCATAAAATGCGGCAATTGCTAACATGATTCGGACGGACTTAAGCATCTCTACAGGTGACAAGGTCTCATGTAGTCAACTCCTTGAACTTGTCGAAAACCTTTCGCAACAAGTCGACCTTTGTAGACAGTAACATTACCGTGTGCGTCAGTGTTCTTCTTGAAGATCCATTTATTCTCTATGGCTTGCCGATCATCGGGCAAGTCCACCAAAGTCCACACTTTGTTCTCATACATGGATCCCATCTCAGATTTCATGGCCTCAAGCCATTTTGCGTAATCTAGGCTCATCATCGCTTCCTCATAGTTCGTAGGTTCATCATGGTCAAGTAACATGACCTCCAGAACAGGAGTACCGTACCACTCCGGTGTGGATCTTACTCTGGTTGACCTACGAGGTTTGGTAGTAACTTGATCAGAAGTTTCATGATCATCATCATTAGCTTCCTCACTAATTGGTGTAGGAATCGCTCGAACTGATTTCTGTGATGAACTACTTTCCAATAAGGGAGCAGGTACAATTACCTCATCAAGTCTACTTTCCTCCCACTCACTTCTTTCTAGAGAAACTCCTTCTCTAGAAAGGATCCACTCTTAGCAACGAATATCTTGCCTTCGGATTTGTGATAGAAGGTGTACCCAACAGTCTCCTTTGGGTATCCTATGAAGACACATTTCTCTGATTTGGGTTCGAGCTTATCAGGTTGAAGCTTTTTCGCATAAGCATCACAGCCCCAAAATTTAAGAAACGACAACTTGGGTTTCTTGAGAAACCACAGTTCATATGGTGTCGTCTCAACGGATTTTGATGGTGCCCTATTTAACATGAATGCAGCTGTCTCTAAAGCATAACCCCAAAATGATAGTTGTAAATCAGTAAGAGACATCAGAGATCGCACCATATCTTATAAAGCGCGGTTACAACATTCAGACACACCATTATGCTGTGGTGTTCCAGGTGGCGTGAGTTGCGAAACTATTCTGCATTGTTTCAAATGAAGACCAAACTCATAACTCAAATATTCACCTCCACGGTCAGATCGTAGAAACTTAATTTTCTTGTTACGATGATTTTCCACTTCACTCTGAAATTCTTTGAACTTTTCAAATGTTTCAGACTTATGTTTCATCAAGTAGACATACCCATATCTGCTCAAATCATCTGTGAAGGTCAGAAAATAATGATACCCGCTACGAGCTTCAATACTCATTAGACCGCATACATCAGTATGTATTATTTCCAATAAGTCTGTTGCTCATTCCATTGTTCCGGAGAACGGAGTTTTAGTCATCTTGCCCATGAGGCATGGTTCGCAAGCATCAAGTGATTCATAATCAAGTGATTCCAGAAGCCCATCAACATTGAGTTTCTTCATGCGCTTTACACCAATATGACCTAGATGGCAGTGCCACAAATAAGTTGCACTATCATTATTAAACTTATATCTTTAGGCTTCAATACTATGAATATGTGTATCACTATTATCAAGATTTAGTAAAATAGACCTGTCATCAAGGGCGCATGACCATAAAAGATATTACTCATATAAATAGAACAACCATTATTCTCTGATTAAAATGAATAACCGTCTCACATCAAACAAGATCCAGATATAATGTTCATGCTTAATGCTGGCACCAAATAATAATTATTTAGGTCTAAAACTAATCCCGAAGGTAGATGTAGAGGTAGCGTGCCGACGGCGATCACATCGACTTTGGAACCATTTCCCACACGCATCGTCACCTCGTCCTTAGCCAATCTTCGCTTAATCCGTAGCCCATGTTTCGAGTTGCAAATATTAGCAACAGAACCAGTATCAAATACCCAGGCGCTTCCGCGAGAATTAGTAAGGTACACATCAATAACATGTATATCAAATATACCTTTCGCTTTGCCATCCTTCTTATCCGCCAAATACTTGGGGCAGTTCCACTTCCAGTGACCAGTCCCTTTGCAGTAGAAGCACTCAGTCTCAGGCTTAGGTCCAGACTTAGGCTTCTTCACTTGAGCAGCAACTTTCTTGCCGTTCTTCTTGAAGTTCCCCTTCTTCCCTTTGCCCTTCTTCTTGAAACTGGTGGTCTTGTTGACCATCAACACTTGATGCTCCTTCTTGATTTCTACCTCCGCAGCCTTTAACATCGCGAAGAGCACGGGAATTGTCTTATCCATCCCTTGCATAATAGTTCATCACAAAGCTTTTGTAGCTTGGTGGCAGTGAAAGAAGAACTCTGTCAATGAAACTATCAACCGGAAGATTAACTTCCAGCTGAGTCAAGTGATTCTGAGTATATGTTCATTGACAGAACTATTCTCCTCCATCTAGCAGCTATAGAACTTATTGGAGACTTCATATCTCTCAATCCAGGCATATACTTGAAATATTAACTTCAACTCCTGGAACATCTCATATGCTCCATGACATTCAAAACGTCGTTGAAGTCCCGGTTCTAAGCCGTAAAGCTGGCACACTGAACTATCTAGTTGTCATCAACACGCGTCTGCCAGGCATTCACAATGTCTGCACATGCTGGCGCGGGTGGTACACCTAGCGGTGATTCCAGGATGTAATTCTTCTATGCAGCAATGAGGATAATCCTCAAGTTATGTACCCAGTCCGTGTAGTTGCTACCATCATCTTTCAACTTAGCTTTCTCTAGGAACGCATTAAAATTCAATGGAACAACAACACGGGCCATTAATCTACAATAACATAGACATGCAAAATACTATCAGGTACTAAGTTCATGATAAATTAAAGTTCAATTAATCATATTACTTAAGAACTCCCACTTAGATAGACATCCCTCTAATCATCTAAGTGATCACGTGATCCATATCAACTAAACCATGTCTGATCATCACGTGAGATTGAGTAGTTTTCAATGGTGAACATCACTATATTGATCATATCTACTATGTGGTTCACGCTCGACCTTTCGGTCTCAGTGTTCTGAGGCCATATCTGTATATGTTAGGCTCGTCAAGTTTAACCCGAGTATTCTGCTTGTGTAGAACTTGCTTGCACCCATTGTATGTTAACGTAGAGCTTATCACACCCGATCATCACGTGGTATCTCGGCATGACGAACTGTAGCAACTGTGCATACTCAGGGAGAACACTTATACCTTGAAATTTAGTGAGAGATCATCTTATAATGCAACCGCCGTACTAAGCAAAATAAGATGCATAAAGGATAAACATCACATGCAATCAATATAAGTGATATGATATGGCCATCATCATCTTGTGCCTTTGATCTCCATCTCCAAAGCACAGTCATGATCACCATCGTCACCGGCTTGACACCTTGATCTCCATCATAGCATCGTTGCCGTCTCGCCAACTATTTCTTCTGCGACTATCGCTATCGCTTAGGGATAAAGTAAAGCAATTACATGGCGATTGCATTTCATACAATAAAGCGACAACCATATTGCTCCTGCTAGTTGCCGATAACTGTGTTACAAAACATGGTCATCTCATACAATAATTTATATAATCATATCTTGACCATATCACATCACAACATGCCCTGCAAAAACAAGTTAGACGTCCTCTTCTTTGTTGTTGCAAGTTTTTTGTGGCTGCTACGAGCTTAGCAACAACCGTTCTTATCTACACATCAAAAACCACAATGTGGTATAGTGATTGCTTTTTGATCTTTAGAAAGAACCCTATTCATTGAATCTGATTCAACTAAAGTTGGAGAAACTGACACCCGCCAGCCACCTATGTGCAAAGCACGTCGGTAGAACCAGTCTCATGAACGCGGTCATGTAATGTCGGTCCGGGCCGCTTCATCCAACAATACCGCCGAATTAAGAAACAACTAGTGACAGCAAGCAATATGTATATACCCACTGTCGGTGTCAAAACCGGCGGATCTCGGGTAGGTGGTCCCGAACTATGCGTCTAGGATATATGGTAACAGGAGACGGGGGACACAATGTTTACCCAGGTTTGGGCCCTCTGTATGGAGGTAATACCCTACGTCCTGCTTGATTGATCTTGACGAATATGAGTGTTACAAGAGTTGATCTACCACGAGATCATAATGGCTAAACCCTAGAAGCCTAGCCTGTATGACTATGGTAATGAGTATACCCTTTCTGGACTAACCCCTCCGGTTTATATATACATCGGGGGATCTAGGGTTTACATAGAATCGGTTACATAAGAAGGAATCTTCATAGTCGGTCGCCAAGATTGCCCTCCACGCCAAGTAGAATCCAATCCGGACACGGGTACGGTCTTCGGCCTTCATGTCTTCACAGCCCATCAGTCCGGCCCATGGATAATAGGCGGGACGCCCGAGGACCCCTTAGTCCAGGACTCCCTCAGTAGCCCCTGAACCTGGCTTCAATGATGAGGAGTCCGACGCGCAGATTGTCTTCGTCATTGCAAGGCGGGTTCCCCCTTCCGAACTCCCAGTTGATCTTCAGATGTGATGATTGTATCTGGACTTGTATACACAACCGCAGAGGACATAATATTTTACGAGTTCACCTCATCAACCATTTTTTAGTAATATGACACCACGCCTGCCCAGCCACTACTTGTGAACCGTTTTAGCCGTCCCGTCGTCCCACGTCCCAAGACGTGGCTTTATTGGTGCGTCTTATCCAAGCGGAGATCGTGCCTCCTTTTTTAAGGGATTCCTGTCAACCCGGACGTGGGTAACCCAATCGTCGCTGGGGTACAACTCCTTGGAAAGAAGCATGTTTTTGAGGCCCATGAGGAGACGTTTGATATTTGAAGCCTTTATATAGGGGTGCAGACCCGTCTTTTTCTTCTACACTTGCCTCTTCCTCGACCCCGGCAACCCCGAGTTCCAACACCCGGGTTTCGGTCGCCACAGGCCCCAATCATGTCCGGATCCAGCCATCAAGGCCAGTGGGTAGCTTCTTCTGTCACCAAGGAAGATATCGCAAAGCTTCGGGCGGCGAGATACTTGACCGCAGAAATCCGTCACCGGCTTCCTGCCGAGGGGCAGGTTATTCCCACCCCCAGATCTGACAAGAGGGTCGTATTCGTGTCCCACTTCCTCCGTGGGTTAGGGTTTGCACTTAACCCCTTCGTCTGAGGGCTCATGTTCTACTACGGGCTAGATTTTCACGATCTGGCCCCAGACTCTATTCTTCTTAGCTCGGCGTTTATCGTCACGTGCGAAGCTTTCCTCCGAACTACTCCACACTTCGGCTTGTGGCTCAAGACCTTCGATGTGAAGCCGCAAGTGGTAGAGGGGGAGCAAGCCAAGTGCGGCGGCGCTGCAGTGAGAATGCTTGCTAGCGTCGTTTGGCTGAAAGGATCCTTCGCCAAATCTTCCGATTTGTGGCAGCAGGGGTGGTTCTATATCACCGAGCCCCGCAGCTCCAAGTGGGCAACTGCGCCCGCCTTCCGATCCAGCCCCCCAGTTCAGCTTGCATCATGGATTGACAAGGGGATGGACTAGGGATCAACAAATGATGTGCGAACTCTGCAAAGTCGCATCCGCAACCTTATTGAGAGGGACATCGACATAGCCAACGTCGTTCAAGTAATGCTAGTTCATCGGACCCTGCCGTATCAGCGGCGGCCACTCCGCCTATGGGAGTTTAACCTAGAAGGGCCGCAGACTCTTCATCACTTCTTCAGCACAACGCACGAAGGAATGTGGAAATTATTCTTCGGGAAACGAAGGCAATGGCCGGACACCACCGAAGATGTCGGCCTAGACGGTAACCGTCTGGATACCCCGGTAAGTACCCGTTTACCGAATACCTTATAGTCGGATACCCAGTGGCAAGATATCAACAATATCATCCTTTTTCAGGGCTGGATAAAGAAGGTGGAAGTGATTAGGTGTCCGGCTCCTCTTCCCGAAAACTCAGCTACTCCCATGTTAACAAGGATGCTGACCTCAGCGCCATACTAGGCACTAGCAGGGGAGGGCGAGAAGACCCAAGATGACCTTGGTTCCGGAGGTAAGTCGGACACTGAGTCCGGAGAAATCGACCTATCCTTGCCCGAAGACAGAGGCGCAAAAGGACCCAGTATCCCTTCTCCAAACAGGAGGAAAAGGGCCGCCTCCGAAGATTGGGAGGGGTGGTCTTCCAAGAAGGGCAAGATGCCACCATTGATCGCCTTAGGTTTGGAAAGCGACGTCGTCGAGCAGCTCTGACAGGGGGACCAGCCCTCGGCCAAACCGGAAGAGAATCTGGAGTACTTTGATAGCGTCGCGCTCCATTGCTGTTAACGAAGTTATACGTAACACATTCATGTATTTTTACAGGTCGGCACAGAGTTTTTCTGGGCGATCCTCTTCTTCGGGGAGTCTCCTCCCAGAGATGATGGAGAGCCAGGCGCCTCCTCCAACCTCCTCGCCCAACAAGGCGGATGACTCTGAAGTGTCATCGCGGAGGGTCCCTTTTGACCAACAAGTTACGCAGGGGACAGAAGAGGCAGTACCCGAAGGTGGAGCACCGACCATCTGGGATTCCGGGGCTGATGATAACAAAGGTCCCGGACTGACTGGTTCGCAGCCGACAGTGATTCTGGAGATGGGTGAACAGATTCCTTCAAGGATGATTGTGCTCCCGGAGCAGCTTCGGGAAACCCAAAGACTCCAGATATATTGCGGGACATGTTTCGGGAAACCCAAAGACTCCAGATATATTGCGGGACATGTTGCGGAAAGCATCTGTCTCGGGGGAACAGCGTACCTTGATGGGTACAGTGATTGAGAAGATTTCGTCCGCGAAGAGCGGATTAAATGAAGCCTTCATAAGCCTACTGAAGGGCTTCGAGGTTTGTGACCTAATGTTTTCAGCTATGTTTCATTTGCAAAGATGCGCCTGTGTATAGGTAGCAGCCCCTGATACTCGGGCTGGCTTCCACTGGGAAGCAAATGGAGGATCGAAAAAGATGGTTTGAGGACTAACCTGATGAACTTTGAACACAGGCTGCTTCCCCATTGGCCACTTCCCGGACTATGGAGATTGTCGATTTGCAGCAGAAGCTTGATGTGGTAGGGGATGATCTTGCTTTAATCAATATGCGTCTGGACAAGTCGCAAGGTATGTATTCGGGGCGATCCTCGTACATTTTTGTGGTATAAGCATGATGCTGAGATTTGGCTGGAGATGGTGCTGCCGCCGTTGAAGTTCTTCGAGCGGAGCTGGCCCGGGCCAAGGAGCAGGCCCGGCGTAGCAATGCTACTGCCAAAAAGGCATCGGCTGAATTAAAAACCGAACAAGATGCACGACGCCAAGATGAGGAGAAGATATCCACTATGACGCTCGAACTGGAGAATGCTACCGGCCGCTGTGAATTTCTGGAGAAGGAAAGTAGAGCCTTAACGGCTGATCTGGACAAGGCCTTACAAGAGGCGAGAGAAGCACGGTCGGAATGCAGAGCAGCCCGTGAGGAGGTTTGACAGGCGAGGGAGATTGCGGCTGGAAAGCCCTTTCTGCTGCAAACTAAGTTCGGTGACCCGAACTATGCCCAGCTTAACCAAGTATGGAGTTCTCTGGACGAGTTCTTGGACTTGCCGAAGAGTTCTGCCGATGTGGCGCAGTATTACCAAGCGCGAGATGGATATGCAACGGAGAAGCTTTTTTGGTCACAGTTTGGCACATCAAAGCGCCCTCTGTTGCTCAATGAACAGATGTCCCAATGGGCCGAACTTCATAGGATATCTGGCGCTGCCATGAAGGATGTCGTAATCTAGTTGTGTCCAACCGAGCCTGTTTCGAATAGCTATTTCGGTTTGGTGCAAAGGCTTGTTTACGCGGTGTTGCGTATCGATGCTGTGAAGCGGTCAACGTGTATTGAGGGTGCACGGATGGCTTTTGCCTGAGTCAAGACGTTCTGGGGGAAGATGAAGGCCATCGATGTTGCGACGAAGGGTCCACCCAAAGGCAAGGACCGTCCGAAACCGAAGCATTATTTCGAAGACGTCCTAGAGGCCACCCGCTTTATAGAGGGCCAGTTCTCAAAAGACATAATGTTTGAGTGAGGTGTATGAAAATTGTAAAAGAAAATTTTATAGTTAATATATTTATGTTTTGCTTGAAAGATTGAATTCCTCCTGTGCGGCCGTTTTGGTATAATCTGAAAGTTTTCCAGTCATCGGCTTCAGCCCCCTCGTAGGAAGTACGGGGGTGTACGGAAAAGCATTTAATCACTCTTTATCCAACGTCTTGGTCAATGAAGGAGGTGATAATGCGGCGAACCAGGCAATCGGACTATAAGGCGTTAACACTTTCACTTAGTCATAGGAGTTTTATGGTGGGGCTACGACATAGCCCCTGGTATGTATGCGGCGTATGATGCCTTACATATTTGATCTGAAAAAAGATCCCTCGTGTGACGCGGAGAATCGCTAAAGATTCCAATAAGTCATCAAGTGGTTGACCAGCTCACGCCACATCATGACAGTCAGTTTTCGGCTTTCTCTACTGAGGTGCTCGTCCGGTTTAGATCAGGGCACAATCGCAGTAGTTCTCCCTTTACTATTGACCCTAGCCGATAGAGCGGAACATAGGGTACCAAGCACAGGAGCCGGGCAACCCAACTATTGACCCAAGATAATGATTCGGAGCTGATGCATATAAGGCCAAACTTGCGACGCTGAAGTATGCTATAGAGCTTTTCGGACTTTTACTGGCAACTCATTTGTCCCCACCCCGAGCCCCTGGCAGGTTATGCCAAGGTATTTCTGTGAAATAACCGTAGGAGCAATATTTGTCGGGAAAACAATACGGATAATTAGTTCGGATATTGTTTACTGGTAACTAAGCGATATGCCAGTGATTACTTATGATATATATAAAAAGCCATCCGCCTGGCTATTTGACATGCTCGGGGTTGGAGGCGGAGGAACAAGCATAGTACAGGCTCAAGAAATAGGGAGTGCGGTCTACAAAAAGTTATTTTGGACCTCCTGTCGCACTCTGCACCGCCAGTCCTTGGTGGGGGGATTCCTTGATGGAAATAGCCGTTTGGGTGAGTGTACGGATCCGGACTCTGATAGAGCCGGTTTCAGATATTTATCATGTTCGTCACCTGTTTTTAAAGGATAGCGAAGGAAGAAAATGAAAAATAAGCGATAAAAGAAAGTTACCGGAGTGCTTGCAGGCTTGTCTGTATTGTGCTTCCGCCAATGCCCATGGTATCTTGAGTGTGTAATGATGTATGCGCGGTACAAATTTTGTAGGTATGTAGAGTGGGCGGCGGAAGCCGGGTTGCTATTTCCGTTCTAGGAGTAGATGATCCTCGGGTGGAGGTTGCTTCTAACCCCCGGTGTTTCGTTGACGAACCTTTCCGTCATCCCTGTCGCTTGGCGGCCTCCTCCCCCTATGTTCGGCATTGAGCTTGCCGGCCTGTTTAAAGACCCAACAGTTTATGTTGGTATAATTAGCTGGTTTATCGGGGTGGCCATGAATTTGGCATGGTCGGTCCAATATCCTTTAATACATTGGGTGCACTCAAATCGACGAGGGAATCAATTTTAGCAGTTGGTGCACACAAAACAATTGGTGCTTCGGTTGTTTGATCACAACATTTATCCAATGTAGCAACACAATTATCCTTAACAATTGGCGTGGGAAAAACAGAGGGTATTTCATTCAACTCAACACACGAATCTTTTAATCCAACATGACATAAATCGATATCGCGTGGATGAGTCGATTCCATACCTTCCTTATTACCTTGCAGTCCTAGTTTATATGAAGTAAGAATGGTCGACGGTGACTCCTCATAACCTCCAAGTGGCGCAATCAAAGTTGGTGCTACATCGGAGGAAGTAACCTTCTTTGACGGAGATTCCATGGCACCCTTATTTATCTTCTATATACCTCTTCTTAATTTCTATTCAGCTTCACAAGAAAGACGAAAAAATGGTCGACAGAATACAATTCTTCATGCATTAATTTGTCTTGTATACCATGGTGTAAACCTCTCCAAAATCTATTTAGAAAATTGTCTTCACATTCTTCCAATCCACAACGAAACAAAGCAGTACACAAATTATCATAATATTCTTCAACGGTGTCGATGCCTTGTGTTAAACGTTCCAATTTTCTAAGAAAATCACTAGCATGGTATGAAGGAACAAATCGGTTTCGCATAACAAGTTTTAAAGCTTTCCAAGTAGTAGGTATATTACAAATATTTTCCCTGCAATAATTTCTCCACCAAACTGAAGCAAAACCGGAAAAGCTTTTAGTGACATCATTTATTTTCTTATACTCAGAAAAATCATGGTTACCAAAGATTTCTTCTACCTCCATTTCCCAATCAATATACGAATCGGGGTCATATTTACCCTCAAAATTTGGCAAAGTGGTAACCTGATTATGTGTGTTTCGACCATGATGTACATCTTGTGACAGTCGTCGTACCTATTGTGGTGGGAAAGAGTGATTTGCATGAACATGTGGTAAGTCATCTCCGACAATAGACGCTACCCAACTATTGACCGTTCTAGAATCTGCCATGGTTAGTACCACACAAAAACAAAATCACAAGTCTAATGTTCCTATGGTACTACTCGGAGGTGGTGGGAAAATTTCTCTCAACACTCTAGCAATTACCAAGCTCTTACCAGTTCTTACCGTGCTGCGGTGGTTGTCGGCCGTTGGCGATGTCAATAGTTATCAAAAGATTGATATAGCGATTACCAAGTGACCGAACAGGATACAATATAGGTAGTGGAGCTTGGTGATGGTTTCCTCAACTTACAATAGCAGTGGCACAATTAAGCAAAAAGCAATGCAAACTGAATAATTGCTCAAACTCCTAACTAGTGCTGGCAGTCAACTAGTAAGAGATAAAACAATCTAAGCCCAGTTACTGAATCAAGGAGTGGAAACCGATGAAAATATGGTAGCTCTAAGTAGATAGATATAAGTGAGGTATAAATGCCGTGTATAATAAAGCTTTGGAAGCAGATGATAAATGATGCGGCGATGAACACTGTAGCAGCAAAAGAATGTCCAGAAAAGGAAATATCAGCCCAAAACAGATGCTAACCGGCCTGATTTTTTTTGCAACCTTTTCTTTTCTTTTATTTTCTTATTTTCTTTTTTTTTTGCTCTTTTGTATTTTTTTTGATTTTTTTCTCTTTTTTTTGGCCGGTTGCTGGCAGAATCACGGACAGACTTCAAGTCACAAGAGAGAGGGGAAAAAACCAAAACAATGCAAAGCTATTGGACACAAGGTGCTACGGAAGCTAGAAGTGATTTGGTGTTGAGATTAGCTAGGAGCCTAGGAGCAGTATTGCTAGTGCGTAATGCACAGGAAAAGTAGTTGGAGATTGTTGGTTGTGGGCTTGTGGCACGCGTGGAGGCAGACAACCAGCAGCGATGGATGTCTGGTGGCTGGCGTGTTTGCCTGTGGCGAAGCCGCGGTGTCTGGCTCTGGCGAAGCGCGACGTCGATGTGGCGCGGTGAGAGACACAGGTGACCGTATGTCTGGGTGTTTGCGTACCCCGCGTGCGGTAATAATGTACAAAGCGATCGAATCGGCGCCTGATAAATATTGTATCAAAGGAAAATAAAGGCGTTCAGAGTCAACACAGATCGGAAACAACCGATCGCAATATATATATTGTGGACAAAAGAGGATCGATCTAGTAGATAATTTCTCCCAAATCAATCTAAACCAGCACTAATTCTAGGATGAATGCAACCAACAATTCAACTATGCAAATACTAGATGCAAAAATTGCTAAAGGCTAAAAAGGTAGGTGTAATGGATGATCTAATCTATTTTTTTGGCTTTTTCGTGGCTTTATAGGACAGAAAAATAAACGAATCTACAAAAATTGTAAATCTCTCATCGATGAACCTGAAAACTGATACCACTTGATGTGACAGCGGCCCGATTTTCGATGAGAGTGGGGATAAATATCGATTTGGTGGATTTTGATCTTGACGATTCGGCTATACCGTACCCGACGATACGCCTCGACAATCGCTAAACCAATCTCCGATAGTTATTGACCTTGCCGTAGGCACGATCAACCTGAACAACGAGGTTCGTGTTCATGCAAGCAACCGAAGAACCAACAAGAACAATGATGAATTGCAATCTGAAATTGCGGATGAAAAAATTGAGCACACTAACTAGATGAAAGTTGGAGTTCCACTGTGGATCTGACAAGGCGGTAGTCCTACATGCTTGTAGATGCAAATTGTAGTGATGGCTAGACAATACAATAAAACCCAAGTCTAAATCCTAATTTAGACTAGCTATTTATTAAGAGGATCGGCTGCCTCGTGGTGTCCCCGAACGCTTGCCGTACGAAGTCTGGACGCTGCATGCATGACGGTTTTTTTTAGGGGGTAAAGCAACTTTATTCATCAAAGTCCATCAAGAGTGGGATACAATTAGGGTTATGGGGCTAGCCTAGCCAAGTATGCCGCCCTGTCCCTTTATCAATAGCAAATCTAGCTAAGCTATGTGCTTCCTTATTGGCTGCACGACCTTCAAAAGTAAATTTACAAAGAAAATCACTTGACCGGGTAATAATCTCCCTAACTATTGAACCATTCTTTCCCATGCTAGCATTGTTGATGTCCAGTATAGCCTGTTTGGAATCCGACGCAATGAGCACATTATGTAAGTTCAGATCTTCCGCTAGGGCAAGAGCCTCTCTACATGCAATAGTCTCCAGGATTAATGGATCGTCCAGACCGGCTATTACTAGCGCGGAGCTTCCCAGATAGGCTCCATTGTGATCCCGACACACAGCCGCTGCCGAGCCTCCCCTGCCCGCTCGGACTCCTGCATTGACATGAATTTTCGCATAACCCGTCAGCGGGGCCTTCTGGCGTGTGACCAGGCTGGAAGTGCAGCCCCCTGCAGGCCCTCCTCTTATGGCAGTAGCTCCATTCTCGGACAGGACCGAAAGCTCCTGTATGAATCTTCCTACGAACAAATGAGTAGCTCGAGGAGTTTGAAAGATGTGCTCATGAATGGCTTTGCGTCTAGCTATCCAAATTGCCCAGAGTGTGACCGCCACCTTAATGAACTGATCATGTGATAATGAATCTTTGAGTGTAAACAGCCACTGTTTTGCCTTGGTCTCATTAGTATTCACTAGTTGACTGGCTAGCTCGTCATCGACCAGTGCCCAGGTGCACCTTGAGGTTGTGCAGTTGATTAGGGAGTGTTTCCAAGAGTCTGGAGCGCCACACAGTCCGCACAGTGGTGAGTCTGACATGTGTCAATGCGCTCGAACGTCTTCAGTTGACAGCGACTGTTTTGAGAGTCTCCAAAGAAACATTCTAATTTTCCTAGGAACTTTAATCTTCCACAGATTCTTCCATTGCGGCTCGTCGCCTGCCCCTGTTGATAGTCCGGTGACACTCTCCAGCCACGCCTCTCTACGCTAGCGAGTCGCTACCAGCATGCGATAAGCAGACTTAACCGAGAATATCCCATTCCTTTCGAAGTTCCAACTCCAGAAATCGCTCGCATTGAGTGTACAGATAGGAATCCTCATGATGGTTTGCACATCCATGGGCAAGAAGACTTGCCTAATCCGCTGTGCATCCCACGTCGCACTAGTGTGATCCATAATCTCAGAAACCAGGGGCAGAAGATTGTTTACCAAACATCCGCATGGTCGAAGCATCTCATATGTTGGCAGCCATGTATCCTCCCAGATAGATGTGGTCTCTCCATTGACAATTCTACGGATGAGACCTTGTTTTGGTGTGTCCCTTCCTTCAATAACTGCTCTCCAGATTTGGCTGGGATGACCACCCAACGTGGCTTGAAGGATCGTTGTGTTGGGGAAATAGATGCTTTTAGGATACGAGCGTTGAGTGCCTCCGGATTATGCAGGATGCGCCATGCTTGCCGGGCTAACATGGCAAGATTGAAGAGCTCAAAATCCTTAAACCCTAGGCCTCCCATCCCTTTCGGTTGTGTCATGGCTTTCCACGAGAACCGGTGGGGCTTTCTTTTACCATCTTTGCATCCCCACCAAAATTTCCTTATGAACATATTGAGGTGTTCACATAAACCTCTTGGAAGCTTGAAACAGGACATGGAGAAAACCGGGACAGCCTGGGCAACGACCTTCACCAAGACTTCTTTACCTGCTGATGACATTGTGTTTGCTATCCACCCTTGCACCTTGCTCCATAAACGATCTTTCAAATATTTAAAAGAACCGTTTTTTGAGTTTCCCACATCTGAGGGCATCCCTGGGTACTTCTCATTCAAAGTTTCATTAGGGACATTCAGAATATTCTTGATCTCCATTCTATCATTGTAGGGGACCCCTTTACTGAAGTATATGGATGATTTGACAAAGTTGATTCGCTGACCCAACGCTTGGGAATAACTATTCAGTACCAGGTTCACCTCATTAGCTCCATTACAATTTGCCTTACAGAACAGCAGGCTGTCATCAGCAAATAAAAGATGGCTCACCGGTGGCGCCAACGGTGCCACTTGCAAACCACCAAGATGGGATGGCTCACTTTTTGATTTTAACAGGCATGAGAGGCCCTCTACTGCTAGCAAGAACAAGTACGGAGATATTGGGTCCCCTTGTCTGATTCCTCGTGATGGCTCAAACTCTTCCAATTTCTTCCCATTGAACATGACTGAGAATTTGACGGTTGTAACCAAAGACATTACTATATTCACCCACCTTTCACTGAAACCAAGTTTGATCATGATGGCCCAGAGATCAGGCCATTCGATCCTGTCATAGGCCTTCGTCATATCAAGCTTCAGTGCGAATGACCGGTGCTTCTTTGCCTTGTTTCTCTTCATGAAGTGGAGACATTCAGAGGCTGTGATAATATTGTCTGTTATCAACCTGCCTGAGACAAAAGCGGATTGCTCTTCAGAAATTATGTCAAGCTGTATAAGTTTCAATCGGTTGGATATCACCTTTGATGCAATCTTGTGGATAACATTACATAAACTAATTGGGAGGAACTGGGACAACAGAGTAGGATTTTTTACCTTGGGAATCAAGACCAAGAATGTTTCGTTAATAGATGCAGCCGACTCTGTGCCTTCCACAATCCTGATAACCACATTAGTGACCTCCTCCCCACAAATGTCCGAGTGACGCTAAAAAAAGTGGGCTGGGTAGCCGTCAGGTCCCGACGCTTTTGTTGGGAACATTTGGAATAAAGCAACCTTCACCTCTTCTCTGCTATACGGAGCGTTCAAAGTTGTGTTCATCTCTTGAGTGATTTTGCGTGGTATGGTGTCTAGGACTTGTTCCATCTCCATCACCCCCTCGGTGGTATACAACTTCTTGTAGAAGGCAGTTGTCATCGTCTCCATCTCATCGGTATTATCAGTGAGTTGACCATCTGGCCGTTGCAAGGCTCTAATCTGGTTCTTCCTCCTCCTCCGGCTAGCACGAAGGTGGAAGAAGTATGTATTTTTATCGCCATGAATTAACCATTCAACTCTTGCTCTCTGCCTCCACAGAATCTCTTCACGGTGAAAGAGCTCGATTAGGCGATCATTGATCTTTATTTCTTGCCGAGACAGTCCGGGCCGACCTGCTGTTGCACGTAGTACTTCGAGCTCAATTTTCAAAGCCCGAATTTCCTGCCGTACGTTCCCAAACTGCGTTCGGTCCCATGTAGCAAGATCACCCGATAGCGAGGCGAGTTTTGTGTGTATCTGATCCACTGTATTTGCTGCGGCATACATCCAGCCATTGCTAATCACCGCTGGGAGGGTTGGGTCCCTTTCCCATGCTACCTCATACTTGAAAGGTCTAGGGCCCCTTCTTTGTGCGTGCTCGTTCTGCATCCGTAGCAGCAAAGGTGTATGATCTGAACTCGCAGCTGTTAAGTGCTTCAGGGATGCCGCTGGGAACGCGACAAGCCAGTCCGTGTTGGCTACTCCTCGGTCTAATCTCACTCTGGTATAGGATCCACCCGCTACATTCTTCTCAAAGGTCCAGCCGAGGCCTTCGTAGCCAATATCCGAGAGGCCGCAAGTATCCCGGGTGTCGCGAAACGCATCCATTTGAGCTTGGCTCCTTGGGCCAATTCTGTCATGTTCATGCATGTGGAGGACCTCGTTGAAGTCGCCTATGACCACCCATGGAAGGTTGCTCATGCCAGCTATGCCACGTAAAGTGTCCCAGGTTTTATACCTCTCCTGGGTCTGTGCTTCACCATAGATAAAGGTGATTCTAGTCTGGGTTTCTGTTAGCTCTTTCACATCAACATCAATGTGGTAATCCGAGTAGCCAATAATTTCTAATTTTATTTCTTCTTTCCAAAAAATTCCAATGCCACCGCTCCTCCCGGAGCTGCTTACAGCAAAACTTTTATCATAGCCCAAAGTACCAACTAGATTCTCTACTCGCATACCCTCTATCTGAGTTTCAAGGATACAAACAATAGAGGGGGCATGTTGCTTCGAGAGGTCCCGAAGCTCACGAACTGTCGCGGGTTTGCCAGCCCCGCGATAGTTCCAAACTAGGCAACTCATTGCGCTAGGCGCGACCCACCATTGGGGCCCGCCAAACGCGCATCAATATGTGTTATAGTAGCCTTGTTCTTGCTACTGTTCTTATCCAGAGGATTGGAAGTTGTTCTTGGCTTCTTTGGGTCTTGCTTAGACGGGGAGCTTGCAGGAACCACTCCTGTTTGTGCCACTGATTGATCACTCTGTTGGTTTGGCACATCCGGAGCTGTGAGGAGAGGAATGGTTACTCCTCTCTTTCTATTAATGTTTGCTTCTGTCATCTCCAAGTCAGCCCCTTGTTCTGGGTCGACCCGCTCCCCTTCTCGGCCTGCTACCTGTACCTCTGCCTCCTCGGCCTGCCTTGCCCTCCCCCGGAGCTTGCCCGGGCCCGCGGAACCAAGAGGCCCGTAGATCTTTGAAGACTAGGGCTTTGGGTTCATGGACACCATCACCACGTTCTTTGTGCATATGACCCAGGTGACCGCAAACTGCGCACCAATCTGGCAATATCTCATATTTAACTCTGAAGATCTCTCTCTTCTTTTTCTTCATGAGTGAGACTACGTTCTTGAGCGGCTCGGTGACGTTTATCTTAACACGGACACACACAAAATTGCCTTCGGAGTCATGAGACCTTGCCTCATGGTAAACATATTCACCAATGGCTGCTGCCAGGGATTTGATCAAGGGAAAATAACCATCAGGGAAGTCATGGATTTGAGCCCAGATTTCCACCTTCTCCAGAGCAACCGCCGATGGCCTGGTGAAGCCATCATAGGGCTCGACCACCACCGCTTTGCCTTTGTACTGCCAGGGCCCCTCCTCCATGACTCTCTCCCAGTCTCCGAGACACATGAGCTACATGCATGACATGGCAGTTGCTTCTGTTGATGAGACGCGTTGGCCTGTTGTGTTGTAATTAGTGCACCAAAAAAATCCTTTGGACCCAACATGTTTCTCCCCTTGGCCCATGTAGCCAAAATCAAATTGCCTGGCCCTTGTGGTGTTTGCATGCATGATAGATGGGATGGATGGTTCGGTGGAGTGCATGCATGGATGCTCACATGCATGAATTTATACACACATCCATACGTATGAGTAGACATACACCTTCGTATCTTGACACGTGATTTGTATAATTCTTTGTTAGCTCTGCACAAAATAAGAGGTTGCGTTGTATTTCTGTTCAGAATAATAAAATTATAATTTATATAATTATCAATATAGATCACTTGATTATTGTATATGCGAACAATATTTTTTGTCGTATCTCTACATGCTATGTCCAGATCAGATTCATCTTGAATGGCTTCTTCCGCTGACCGGGCTTGGGGTTGATGAATCCAGCGTTGACCGCTGTGTCGCCTGATCTTTCATTGTCATTGCGACTGTTGTTTTTGCTTCCTCCTGGCTTGCCGTTGTCGTCCCGGATTTCATAGGTGCCCTAGTTGTTGGCGCTATTTCTTCTATGAGTGATCCAGTTGTCTTCCCCCGCGCAAAAGCGGGTCATTAGAGCAGTGAGGGCTGTCATGGATTTAGGTCCTTTTTGGCCGAGGTGGCATGCAAGCCATTCGTCTCGGACGCCGTGTCTGGAAGCTGCAAGGGCTTCCGCGTCCGGATAGTCGATGATTTGGTTCTTTTTGACTAAGAACCGAGTCCAGAGCTCCCTGGCCGATTCTCCGGGCTATTGGACAATTTGACTTAGGTCATCGGCATCCGGTGGCCGGACATATGTTCCTTGGAAGTTATCGAGGAAGGCCTCTTCCAAATCTTCCCAACTGCCTATGAAATTTTCAGGCAGGCTGTTTAAACAGTACCGAGCTAGCCCTTTTAGTTTTTGTGGGAGGTATTTAATGGCGTGGAGGTCGTCCCCACGGGCCATATGGATGTGGAGGATGAAATCTTCTATCCACACCGCGGGATTGGTTGCCCCGTCGTATGATTCAATATTGACGGGCTTGAATCCTTCGGGGAATTCATGATCCATTACTTCATCAGTGAAGCAAAGCGAGTGTGCGGCGCCTCTATGCTGGGCCACACTGCGACGTAACTCTGAAGGAGTCCCTTTGCGGTTTTTGGCTCGGGCGTGGCGAGGTTTGACACGTCTGAATAGGTAGTTGTCGTCGCGTGTCGAAGCATGCTTTCGCGATCCGTAGATCGGTCTTGCGTGTCCTGCTCTATTGTCCAAGTCTCTCTACAGGTCGTTTGGGTGATCGTGACCTGCGTTGTTCCTGCCTTTACGGCGAGGTGGGGTTGTCTGGTGTTTGGCTTGAGTTGCCTCTTTATCCGAACAGAGTTGCCGGTGACCTATCGCATTGTGTGATGATGGTATGGGCTCCAACGCTCCTTCATCGGACTGGTATAACAATTTGTGCTTTGGGTAGCCGTTGGCTAGGCTACTAAGGCTGTATTCTTCGGCGACCAGGACTTCGGTCCATCCGTCTTTGAGTAGGTCTTGGTTAGCTTGAAGTTGTTGCTGCTTCTTTTTTACGCTCCTTGCCGTAGCTATCAGCCTGCGCTTGAAGCGCTCCTGTTCGAGGGGCTCTTCGGGTACGATGAAGTCTTCGTTGCCGAGGCTTACCTCATCGTCGGAGAGCGGAAGGTAGTTGTCGTCCTCCGAACCGTCGCTGGGCAGGGCCTGTTCGTCGGGGCTAGCTTGCCCGTTTTCCTGTTCCTCCTGCTCGGATGTTGCTCCCACAGGGTCTTCATTGCTTTTGGTGCCGTCCGGAGTACTATTTTCTGCGGTGCTATTGTTGCTGCGGCGTGACTTGGGGCGGCGTTTGGGGCGCCCAAACTTAGATTGTGACTCAGGAGTTTTAACTGGATCTCCCTTGTCTTTGCCGCGAGGCTTTTTAAATGTATCGATCATGTACACGTCATGTGAAGGGGTGGCCGTCTCGCTCCTGATTACTGGCGGGTCTTGGCCTTGCTCCTTATCGCCATCGTCGTCTATACCGTTAATGTCTGCGGAACCAGGAGCGGGCATGTTGGTCAAGTCCTCGACAGTGGCTATGAAGTGGGTGGCGGGTGGGAAGTGAAATTCTCCGTCGTCAGCCCCTAGTTCGAGCCGGGCATAGTTCGGCTGCGAGTCTCCCGTGAATGAAAGGTTCTTTGAAGACTTTAGCACATCGCCCAAAGGTGAGTGCTGAAAAATGTCCGCAACGCTGAATTCAAAGATCGATAAACGATCTAGCTCAGTGTCCGCAAGCGTATATGGTCCGGAACTTATAGCCGAAGATGAGTCCAGAGTTCCATTGGCGCACATATTGCAGGGTGTCGAGTCTGCGTGCGGCTCTAACGCAGCAGACTTTGTGGCCTCGAATGGCATGATCTGCTCTGGTTCTAAGGCCATTGCAGCAACAGGAGCCATCTCCTGAATCTGGTCCAATGACAGATTTGAGTCATGTTCATCGGGGCGAGTGGGAGCGACCGCTGCGGTCTCAAATCCATTGAAGATCAAGTCTCCACAGATATCCGTGACATAGTTGAAGCTTCCAAATCTGACCTGATGTCCAGGGGCGTAGGTGTAGCTATCAATCTGCTCCAAATAGCCAAGCGAGTTGGCTTGCAGTATGAAGCCGCCGAATACGAAAATCTGTCTCAGGAGGAAGGTTTTTCCTTGGACAACGTCACTATAGACGATCGGAGGGGCCATCAAACCTCTTGTTGACGGCACAGTGGAACTCTCAATGAAAGCACCAATGTCGGTGTCAAAACCGGCGGATCTCTGGTAGGGTGTCCCGAACTATGCGTCTAGGATCGATCGTAACTGGAGACAGGGGACACAATGTTTACCCAGGTTCGGGCCCTCTCTATGGAGGTAATACCCTACGTCCTGCTTGATTGATCTTGATGAATATGAGTGTGTAGCGACCAGACCTCAGACGGTCCAATCTCTGTGCTTAGGTGTCATCCCTGGATCAGTAATGCTGACACCACACAGTACTTGAAGGATTTATCACAGAGTAGCAATCACACACTTATTACATCAAATGTCTCAAAAGAGAACTTATTACAATAACATGGCTTAAGGCCATCTAATGCGATAACAGTGGAACGCTTGGAAGATAAAGTGAGTCCATCAACTCCAATGGCATAGCTGAGCAGCACGACAATGACCTAACGAACCTTACTCCTCGTCTGAAAAGTCTGCAACATAATACGTTGCAGCCCGAAAACGGGTCAGCACATGGAATATGCTAGCAATATAACACAAGAGCAAGAATAGAATAATTCTATCACTACATGCATATATGGCTGGTGTAAAGCTGTATGGTTATAGTTTTTGCGAAAAGCCAATTTTTTCCTACAACAAAGGAATAGATTTTAATTTAAATATCATGGTGGTTGAAACATCATTGAGAAGGTAACCCCAACTCAATCCCAATTAAAGTGATTAACAACCCAACAATATTAATTAAACATGGTGAGATACATGCGATAACTCAAGCACTAGATACTCAAGAATTGTCCATAACCGGGGACACGGCTAACCATGATAAGATTGTACACTCAGCAGAGGTTTGCGCACTTTTCCCCACAAGACTCGGTCGCCTCCGTTGGATTTCTCGCACTACATGTTGTTTGAGAAACGGATGACCGAGACACGGTCTTTCAGAAACATTAACTCTCTACTCCGGGCAGACCATACCAAACCTACAAAACCCACTACCTGCTGATCCACCTCTTCAAAAGCTTCACGTAACTTACTCAATTATGCTAGAGCCCATAATAGCTTGTGGCTGCACACGGAAGTTTCTAGCATGAATCATCTCAGTTCCGTTTGAGCTTGGGTGGCGGTCCATAGGAAGATCACACGGGTACCCCGGGATTTCCAAAAATAAAAACAGACAACACTAGGTTCCCCAGGTGCCTCAATCCACCCAGTTGTTTGATTAAGTTGCCACCTTAAGTTGAACCATTAATTAAGAACCTCACATCTGTCGTGGATTTCACTCAAACCTGAACCACGTCTACGAGCATAGCATGGCAATATAAGCAATACGTAGAAGTAACTCCCAAGGGTTTGAATATAACAGGGCAATAGGTTCTACCTCAGCAACTACTTCCCAAACCCACAATTTAATGACAACATAATCATGCAATGTTTGAGGATTGGAACTAATGCACACAAACTGGGTTTGGAAAGAGTATGATCAATGTGTTACTTGCCTTGCTGACGATCCGCGAATCCTAGAGACTCGTAGTAACACGCTTCGCACTCCGGAAATTCTATCGCAAGCAAACAATAACATACATAAGTAACAAGCAACGATGCACAAGCAAAACTCAAATAAGAGAGGTTGACAAGTAACTTCAACTTAAGAACTCTGGTTTGCAAAAAGAATCAACTCGAACAAAGCAACAAAACTCAACCGGCGAATGAAAGAAACTTCGTTTACTAATCTGAACTTAGGTCAAATTTTTACAGTAGCAAAAACTTGTTTGAGTTGATTAACCGGAAAGAGGGTTTCGAGACGAAACTCCAGGCGCTTGAGATTCCGATAAACGAGCGAAAAGATAAACAGAAACTAAGATCGGATCAGAAATCACGATCAGAAAAATCGCGGAATAAATCCGAGAAAAAGCAAACCGAAGAACTGGTTAACGAACAAACGTTCGTTATCTGGATCTAGACGAAGAACACGTTCATTAAAACGAACGAACGAGCGAACGCTCGCTAATTAAATAAACCGGAGAAAAGCTGATCTATTAAAAAAACAAAAAACAAAAACTAGGGTTTTCTACCTCGGCTACCTCGGCTCGGCTCCGGCGGGGCTCGGCTCCGGCGGGGCTCCGGAGGGACTCCGGCGCGGCGGCGGGGCGGTGTGGGGTGCGGGGCTGCGGCGGCGGGCGGCCGCGGCTCCGGCGCGGCGCGGGCGGCGGCTGCAGGCGGCGGTGGCTGGGGCTCCAGGGGACGGGGGCGGCCTCGGGAGGCGTGTCCGCCCCGGACACGGCGGCGGCGGCTCCGATCGGGACTCCGGTCCCGATCCGGCTGGGGAGGCGGTGGCGCGGGCGGGCCGGCCTGGCTGGGCTGGGCTTCGGCCCAGTCGGGCGCGTAGTATTTTTTTTAAATAATTCCGCCGACATAAATAAAATCCTAGAAAAATAAATAAAAATCTAGAAGTGCCAAAACAAAATTTCACCGCCTAAATAAAATATTTAGGACGAGGTGAACATTTTCTTGGCTCTAAAATGAAATTTTGAAAATGTGCAATTTTTCTAATGCAAATAAAATCCGAATAAAACCAAATAAAATCCAATAAATGATTTTAATATTTTTCCTCCAATATTTCAATTATTTTGGAGAAGTCATATTATCTCCACTCCTTTGATTTAATATGAAATATTTTTCGGAGAGAAAAATTATTAAAATCAAAATCCTCGTTTCATTATATGATAAAAATCAAATATGAAAACCGGAAAAATCCCCAACTCTCTCTATGGGTCCTTGAGTTGCTTAGGATTTCGAGGATTGCGGAACGGAAATGCAATAAATCATGATATGCATGGATGATCTATGTATAACATTCCAAATTGAAAATTTGGGATGTTACAAAACTACCCCCCTTAAGATGAATCTCGCCCTCGAGATTCGGGTTGGCTAGAAAATAGGTATGGGTGGTCCTTACGGAGATTCGGGTGGCTAGAAAACTCTGCTGGCAAACTCAAGAATCTTAACTGGCTTCTCCTCGTAAGTCAAATCACTGTCCAACTGAATCGCCTCCAAGGGTAATGTATCTCTTAACGGTATATCAGCCATCTCAGCATGACACTTCTTTAGCTGTGAAACGTGGAACACATCGTGGACTCCTGACAATCCCTCAGGTAGCTCCAACTTGTAGGCAACTTCTCCCATCCATTCCAAAATGCGATACGGTCCTACAAATCTCGAGGCTAACTTTCCTTTAACTCCAAAACGTTTCACTCCACGCAAGGGCGATACTCACAGATATGCTCTATCTCCAATCTCGTAGGTTACCTCCTTGCGTTTTGAGTCTGCATAACTCTTCTGCCTGGACTGGGCAATCTTCAGTCGGTCTCGGATCAGTTTTACCTTCTCCTCAGACTCCTTGATCAAGTCTGGTCCAAACAACTGTCGGTCTCCTACCTCGTCCCACATCAACGGTGTTCTGCACCTGCGTCCATATAGGGCTTCAAACGGTGCCATCTTCAAACTGGCTTGGTAGCTATTGTTGTATGAGAACTCTGCATACGGCAAATTGTCATCCCAACTAGATCCATAATCTAGCGCACAGGCTCTCAACATGTCCTCCAAAATTTGATTGACTCTCTCGGTCTGTCCATCTGTCTGCGGGTGAAACGTTGTACTGAACTCCAATCTCGTTCCCAAAGTCTGGTGTAACTGATGCGAAAACTTTGAAGTAAACTGTGTTCCTCGATCTGATACGATGGTCCTCGGAACTCCATGCAGACATACGATCCTGGACATATAGATCTTGGCCAACTTTGTACTTGTATAGGTGGTTTTCACTGGGATGAAGTGAGCTACTTTGGTCAAACGATCAACTACTACCCATATGGAATCATATCCTGCTTTAGTCCTGGGTAATCCGGTGATAAAGTCCATGCCAAGTTTATCCCACTTCCATTCGGGTATCGGCATAGGCTGTAACAGTCCTGCTGGCTTCTGATGCTCTGCCTTGACTCTCTGACATACATCACATACGGCTACATACTCGGCAATATCCTTCTTCATACCAATCCACCAGAAACGTTCCTTCAAATCCAAATACATCTTGGTGTTTCCGGGGTGTATCGAGTATGGTGAGTCATGAGCCTCTTGAAGTATTAACTTTCTGACCTCCTGATTATTGGGCACGTAAATTCGGTCCTCAAACCATAGGGTATCGTGCTCACCCTCACGAAAACCTTTGGCCTTTCCTTTGCCCATCTTCTCCTTTATCTCGGCAATCTCTTTGTCATCCTTCTGAGCTTCCTGAATCTTGTCCAGCAATGTCGGCTGAACCTCCATTATGGCAATGAACCCTCTAGGTACAATCTCTAATCGAAGTTCCATGATGTCCTCTGCTAACTCCTTCGGCGGTCCTTTACTTTCGAGGATATTAGCATAACTTTTCCGACTCAAGGCGTCTGCTACGACATTGGCCTTTCCCGGATGATAGTGTAGCTTCATGTCATAATCCTTTATAATCTCCAACCATCTCCTCTGTCTAAGGTTCAGCTCCTTCTGGGTGAAGATGTACTTCAAACTCTTGTGATCCGTTTACACATCACAACGGTTTCCAATAAGATAGTGTCTCCAAGTCTTCAATGCATGCACTACGGCTGCTAGCTCCAAATCATGCGTGGCATAATTCAGCTCATGAGGTTTTAGTTGTCGTGAGGCATACGAAACAACTTTTCCGTCCTGCATAAGCACACATCCAAATCCTAAGCGAGAGGCGTCGCAATACACTTGGAACTCCTTATGTATATCTGGCAGTACTAGCACTGGGGCTATAGTCAAATGTTTCTTCAACTCCTAGAAACTTGCTTCACAATCTTCTATCCATTTAAACTTGGTATCCTTCTTTAACAGTTTAGTCATTGGCTTTGCAATCTTGGAAAAATTCTCAATGAATCTCCGGTAGTATCCTGCGAGTCCAAGGAAACTGCAGATCTCGCTAACTGAGGTGGGTTCCAACCATTCAGTGACTGACTGAACCTTGCTGGGGTCTACTGCTATACCTTCTCCTGATATAACATGTCCAGGGAATCCGACTTCCTTCAGCCAAAACTCGCATTTGCTAAACTTAGCATACAACTGCTGTTCCCTGAGCTTCTCGAGAACTAAACGCAAATGCTCCTTGTGCTCCTCTTCATTCTTCGAGTATACCATGATATCATCAATAAATACCACAACAAACTTGTCCAAATACTCCATGAACACCTTGTTCATCATGCTCATGAAATAGGCAGGGGCGTTAGTCAGTCCAAACGACATGACCGTATACTCGTATAATCCATATCGCGTTGTGAACGCCGTCTTTGGTATGTCCTTCTCTCGTATCTTCAACTGATGATACCCCGATCGTAAATCGATCTTTGAGAACACTTTAGCTCCTTGCAATTGATCAAACAGATCGTCGATCATCGGCAGTGGGTACTTGTTCTTTATCATCACTTCATTCAAGGCTCGATAATCAAGAACCATCCTTAGGGATTTATCCTTCTTCTCAACCAAAAGTACTGGGCTCCCCAAGGTGATGAACTTCTTCGGATGTATCCTTTCTCCAATAACTCCTTGATCTGTTTCTTAATTTCCTCCAGGTCATTTGCAGGCATCCGATAGGGTCTCTTGGATATTGGTCCTGTCCCTAGCAACAGTTCTATCAAAAACTCAATGTCTCTGTCCGGTGGCATGCCTGGTAATTCCTCTGGGAAAACATCCGGGTAATCCTTTACTACCGGCACTTCCTCCTGAACAACTCCCGTAAGGGCATTCACTTGGCTCCTCCTAGGCACATGCCTAGACACATACTTAATCCTTTTTTCCCTCCGGGGTGGTGAGATAAATCGTCTTACTAGCACAGTCAATGCTTCCTCCATATTTTGACATCCAGTCCATACCCAATATCACATCCAATCCTTGCGACTCCAAGATAATTAGGTCAGATGGAAACACATGTGTGCCAATGATTAAGGGTATCTGGTCACACCATCGGCTAGCCATATACTCTACTCCGGGTAAACTCACTAAAAGAGGGGTCCTAAGGGTTTGGCTTGGCAGTTTAAACTTATCCACGAATCCCCTTGATATGTATGAATGTGATGCACCAGTATCGAAAAGTACAAGAGCGGTAGATGACTTAACCAAAAACTTACCTATTACCGCGTCCGGTGCTCTTCAACCTCCACCACGTTAACGTGGTTCACTTGTCCTTTGTTGAATGGATTAGGATTCTTCCCAGCGCTTCCATTTCTGTTTCCATTCCTTCCTTCAGGGCAATCATTGGCATAGTGCCCTGTCTTCCCGCACTTAAAGCAGGTAACCTGACTTAGGTCTCTTTTGGCGGGTGTGGACGGGTTGGAGCGGTTCTGATTGTTGTTAGCTCCGTTCCCATTCCCATTCTTAGCACCACTGTGATTATGTGATCCTCCTCCAGTGTGGTTGTGACCTCCATGGTTATGAACAAGTCCTCCCGAGTTCGGGGTTAGGCAAGGCTTCTGCTGAGCTCCTGAATTATACTACCCTTGTCCATACTTCCTCTTGCGGCTCTCAATCTGCTGTTGCTTCCCTTCAATCATAAGAGCCTTGTCTACCAACTCCTGGTAGTTGTTGAAGGTTGCTACCATCAAATGCATACTCATCTCATCATTCAGCCGTTCCATAAACTTCTCCTGCTTCGCGGCATCTGTGGCCACATCATCAGGGGCATAGCGTGATAACTTGCTAAACTCACCCACGTACTGAGTCACAGTACGGTTCCCCTGGTGTAGGTTGCGGAACTCCCGCTTCTTCATCTGCATAGCTCCAGTTGAGACATGGGCTGTGCGGAAAGCTTGCTGAAACTGGTCCCAAGTGACATTGGCTACAGGAAAAGTGGCTGTGTAATTCTCCCACCATGAGGCTGCTGGTCCATCCAATTGATGTGCGGCAAAGCGCACCCTCTCAGCATCTGTGCAACCTGCGGTGGTCAACTCCCTTCCAGTACGGCGTAGCCAATCATCAGCAACTATAGGCTCGGTGCTACTGGAAAACACCGGCGACTATAACCTTAGAAAACGGGCTAGGTTGTCCACTGGCGGTGGGTTGTTGTTGTTGTTATTGTTGTTGTTGCATTGGTTCTAAACTAGTAATTGCATCAAGGCATTCTGCTGCTGGATCAACTGGGTGAGTTCCAGTGGGAAAGCAAAACCGGTGTCACGTCTCAGAGGCATCTGATGGGTTTAGATGGAAGAGATTAGAATAGAAAAGGGGTCTAATGAGAAAACACTACCCATATGCACATGAGACAAACACAATCATTTCACTCAATCAATCAAGCAAGGGCATACAAACGGTCTAGAACTATCGCAAAAGTGATCACTACTACTATATACATGGGGAAAATACTACTAATAGTTGGTGGTCATCTAGAAATTTTGATCGGTGGAAGACTCCATGATGTCTGCTCCAGCTTCGTCTTCAAAGTCATCATCACTAGGGTCGGAGTCGGTGTCGTCGATGATGATGTAGTCCTCGGGGCGTATTTCCTTGGGTTCTTCTTCTTCTTCTATTGGTGCTGGTCCTCCCATGAATACTCCGATCTTCTTGACTAGGTCGTCATTTTTCTCCAGTAGGGTCTTGATTTCCTCCTCATATCCATCACGTGTAAACTTGAGTTCTTCCTCTAGATCGATGATCCTATTCTTCGCCTTCTTCAAGTCCATCATGTCCGCGCACATCTGGTTCTCCTGACGTCGGATGTGCTGGTTTAACTCCTGGATGAAAGCTGCAATGGATCTATCCTTCCTGGTGTTGATTACTTCACATTGCTCGTCGCAGCGCCCACATATTTGGTAGATTGTGTCCTTAAGTTCCCTATTGTAAACTTCTCCAATGCGTCCCATTGTAATGTGGGCTGCCATGCTCTTGCCTAGACTCCAGGTAGGTGCTTCGAAAGAAAACTCTATGGGTTTAGAAGTTGGCGAGAACGTCCTTCCTGGAACTTGTACTTGAATCGTCCAGCGCTCCTCTTCAGGTAAAGTGGCGTTGTACGTCCCGGTGAAGCTTGGTATTCCAATGTTCAAGTACCTAGTGACTTCCTTCAGGTGACGTCCAAAAGGTGTGTCTTCATCCGATCGTGCAAACTTGTTCTTCATCTCCGCCATCCTAAAGAGTAGAAAGTGGAGAGGAGTCAGAAATGAGTAGAGAAGTGTGACCTAGGGTTTATCTTAGTGGTCGTGTCCTACACTCAGCGTGTGCTCTGATACCATCTTGTAGCGACCAGACCTCAAACGGTCCAATCTCTGTGCTCAGGTGTCATCCCTAGATCAGTAATGCTGACACCACACAGTACTTGAAGGATTTATCACAGAGTAGCAATCACACACTTATTACATCGAATGTCTCAAAAGAGAACTTATTACAATAACATGGCTTAAGGCCATCTAATGCGATAACAACGGAAGGCTTGGAAGATAAAGTGAGTCCATCAACTCCAACGGCATAGCTAAGCTGCACAACAACGACCTAACGAACCTTACTCCTCGTCTGAAAAGTCTGCAACATAATACGTTGCAGCCCGAAAATGGGTCAACACATGGAATATGCTGGCAATATAACACAGTAGAGCAAGAATAGAATAATTCTATCACTACATGCATATATGGCTGGTGTAAAGCTGTATGGTTATAGTTTTTGCGAAAAGCCAATTTTTTCCTACAACAAAGGAATAGATTTTAATTTAACTATCATGGTGGTTGAAACATCATTCAGAAGGTAACCCCAACTCAATCCCAATTAAAGTGATTAACAACCCAACAATATTAATTAAACACGGTGAGATACATGCGATAACTCAAGCACTAGATACTCAAGAATTGTCCATAACCGGGGACACGGCTAACCATGATTAGATTGTACACTCTGCAGAGGTTTGCACACTTTTCCCCACAAGACTCGATCGCCTCCGTTGGATTTCTCGCACTACATGGTGTTTGAGAAACGAATGAACGAGACACAGTCTTTCAGAAACATTAACTCTCTACTCCGGGCAGACCATACCAAACCTACAAAACCCACTACCTGCTGATCCACCTCTTCAAGAGCTTCACGTAACTTACTCAACTATGCTAGAGCCCATAATAGCTTGTGGCTGCACACGGAAGTTTCTAGCATGAATCATCTCAGTTCTGTTTGAGCTTGGGTGGCGGTCCATAGGAAGATCACACGGGTACCCCGGGATTTCCAAAAATAAAAACAGACAACACTAGGTTCCCCAGGTGCCTCAATCCACCCAGTTGTTTGATTAAGTTGCCACCTTAAGTTGAACTATTAATTAAGAATCTCACATCTGTCGTGGATTTCACTCAAACCTGAACCACGTCTACGAGCATAGCATGGCAATATACGCAATACGTAGAAGTAACTCCCAAGGGTTTGAATATAACAGGGCAATAGGTTCTACCTCAGCAACTACTTCCCAAACCCACAATTTAATGACATCATAATCATGCAATGTTTGAGGATTGGAACTAATGCACAAAAACTGGGTTTGGAAAGAGTATGATCAATGTGTTACTTGCCTTGCTGACGATCCGTGAATCCTAGAGACTCGTAGTAACACGCTTCGCACTCCGGAAATTCTATCGCAAGCAAACAATAACATACATAAGTAACAAGAAACGATGCACAAGCAAAACTCAAATAAGAGAGGTTGACCAGTAACTTCAACTTAAGAACTCTGGTTTGCAAAAAGAAACAAATCAAACAAAGCAACAAAACTCAACCGGCGAACGAAAGAAACTTCGTTTACTAATCTGAACTTAGGTTAAATTTTTACAGTAGCAAAAACTTGTTTGAGTTGATTAACCGGAAAGAGGGTTTCGAGACGAAACTCTGGGCGCTTGAGATTCCGATAAACGAGTGAAAAGATAAACAGAAACTAAGATCGGATCAGAAATCACGATCAGAAAAATCGCGGAATAAATCCGAGAAAAAGAAAACTGAAGAACTGGTTAACGAACGAACGTTCGTTATCTGGATCTAGATGAAGAACACGTTCGTTAAAACGAACGAACGAGCGAACGCTCGCTAATTAAATAAACCGGAGAAAACCCTATCTAATAAAAAAACAAAAAACAAAAACTAGGGTTTTCTAAAAAAACTGAACGGTTTTCTTTGGAAAACCGGGGCGGCGGGGCGGCTACCTCGACTCGGCTCCGGCGGGGCTCCGGAGGGACTCCGGCGTGGCGACGGGGTAGCGTGGGGTGCGGGGCGGC
>NC_041388.1:678409665-678417708 GCF_002162155.2 Triticum dicoccoides
ACGGCGGCGGCGGCTCCGATCGGGACTCCGGTCCCGATCCGGCTGGGGAGGCGGTGGCGCGGGCGGGCCGGCCTGGCTGGGCTGGGCTTCGGCCCAGTCGGGCGCGCAGTATTTTTTTTTAAATAATTCCGCCGACATAAATAAAATCCTAGAAAAATAAATAAAAATCTAGAAGTGCCAAAACAAAATTTCACCGCCTAAATAAAATATTTAGGACGAGGTGAACATTTTCTTGGCTCTAAAATGAAATTTTGAAAACGTGCAATTTTTCTAATGCAAATAAAATCCGAATAAAACCAAATAAAATCCAATAAATGATTTTAATATTTTTCCTCCAATATTTCAATTATTTTGGAGAAGTCATATTATCTCCACTCCTTTGATTTAATATGAAATATTTTTCGGAGAGAAAAATTATTAAAATCAAAATCCTCGTTTCATTATATGATAAAAATCAAATATGAAAACCGGAAAAATCCCCAACTCTCTCTGTGGGTCCTTGAGTTGCTTAGGATTTTGAGGATTGCGGAACGGAAATGCAATAAATCATGGTATGCATGGATGATCTATGTATAACATTCCAAATTGAAAATTTGGGATGTTACAAAACTACCCCCCTTAAGATGAATCTCGCCTTCGAGATTCGGGTTGGCTAGAAAATAGGTATGGGTGGTCCTTGCGGAGATCATCCTCTCATTCCCAGGTGGCTTCATCTTGAGTATGGTGGCTCCACTGAACTTTGCAAAACTTGATAACCTTACTGCGGGTGACTCTGCTGGCAAACTCAAGAATCTTAACTGGCTTCTCCTCGTAAGTCAAATCACTGTCCAACTGAATCGCCTCCAAGGGTAATGTATCTCTTAATGGTATATCAGCCATCTCAGCATGACACTTCTTTAGCTGTGAAACATGGACCACATCGTGGACTCCTGACAATCCCTCAGGTAGCTCCAACTTGTAGGCAACTTCTCCCATCCGTTCCAAAATGCGATACGGTCCTACAAATCTTGGGGCTAACTTTCCTTTAACTCCAAAACGTTTCACTCCACGCAAGGGCGATACTCACAGATATGCTCTATCTCCAATCTCGTAGGTTACCTCCTTGCGTTTTGAGTCTGCATAACTCTTCTGCCTGGACTGGGCAATCTTCAGTCGGTCTCGGATCAGTTTTACCTTCTCCTCAGACTCCTTGATCAAGTCTGGTCCAAACAACTGTCGGTCTCCTACCTCGTCCCACATCAACGGTGTTCTGCACCTGCATCCATATAGGGCTTCAAACGGTGCCATCTTCAAACTGGCTTGGTAGCTATTGTTGTATGAGAACTCTGCATACGGCAAATTGTCATCCCAACTAGATCCATAATCTAGCGCACAGGCTCTCAACATGTCCTCCAAAATTTGATTGACTCTCTCGGTCTGTCCATCTGTCTGCGGGTGAAACGTTGTACTGAACTCCAATCTCGTTCCCAAAGTCTGGTGTAACTGATGCGAAAACTTTGAAGTAAACTGTGTTCCTCGATCTGATACGATGGTCCTCGGAACTCCATGCAGACATACGATCCTGGACATATAGATCTTGGCCAACTTTGTACTTGTATAGGTGGTTTTCACTGGGATGAAGTGAGCTACTTTGGTCAAACGATCAACTACTACCCATATGGAATCATATCCTGCTTTAGTCCTGGGTAATCCGGTGATAAAGTCTATGCCAAGTTTATCCCACTTCCATTCGGGTATCGGCATAGGCTGTAACAGTCCTGCTGGCTTCTGATGCTCTGCCTTGACTCTCTGACATACATCACATACGGCTACATACTCGGCAATATCCTTCTTCATACCAATCCACCAGAAACGTTCCTGCAAATCCAAATACATCTTGGTGTTTCCGGGGTGTATCGAGTACGGTGAGTCATGAGCCTCTTGAAGTATTAACTTTCTGACCTCCTGATTATTGGGCACGTAAATTCGGTCCTCAAACCATAGGGTATCGTGCTCATCCTCACGAAAACCTTTGACCTTTCCTTTGCCCATCTTCTCCTTTATCTCGGCAATCTCTTTGTTATCCTTCTGAGCTTCCTGAATCTTGTCCAGCAATGTTGGCTGAACCTCTATTATGGCAATGAACCCTCTAGGTACAATCTCTAATCGAAGTTCCATGATGTCCTCTGCTAACTCCTTCGGCGGTCCTTTACTTTCGAGGATATTAGCATAACTTTTCCGACTCAAGGCGTCTGCTACGACATTGGCCTTTCCCGGATGATAGTGTAGCTTCATGTCATAATCCTTTATAATCTCCAACCATCTCCTCTGTCTAAGGTTCAGCTCCTTCTGGGTGAAGATGTACTTCAAACTCTTGTGATCCGTTTACACATCACAACGGTTTCTAATAAGATAGTGTCTCCAAGTCTTCAATGCATGCACTACGGCTGCTAGCTCCAAATCATGCGTGGCATAATTCAGCTCATGAGGTTTTAGTTGTCGTGAGGCATACGAAACAACTTTTCCGTCCTGCATAAGCACACATCCAAGTCCTAAGCGAGAGGCGTCGCAATACACTTGGAACTCCTTATGTATATCTGGCAGTACTAGCACTGGGGCTGTAGTCAAATGTTTCTTCAACTCCTAGAAACTTGCTTCACAATCTTCTATCCATTTAAACTTGGTATCCTTCTTTAACAGTTTAGTCATTGGCTTTGCAATCTTGGAAAAATTCTCAATGAATCTCCGGTAGTATCCTGCGAGTCCAAGGAAACTGCGGATCTTGCTAACTGAGGTGGGTTCCAACCATTCAGTGACTGACTGAACCTTGTTGGGGTCTACTGCTATACCTTCTCCTAATATAACATGTCCAAGGAATCCGACTTCCTTCAGCCAAAACTCGCATTTGCTAAACTTAGCATACAACTGTTGTTCCCTAAGCTTCTCGAGAACTAAACGCAAATGCTCCTTGTGCTCCTCTTCATTCTTCGAGTATACCATGATATCATCAATAAATACCACAACAAACTTGTCCAAATACTCCATGAACACCTTGTTCATCATGCTCATGAAATAGGCAGGGGCGTTAGTCAGTCCAAACGACATGACCGTATACTCGTATAATCCGTATCGCGTTGTGAACGCCGTCTTTGGTATGTCCTTCTCTCGTATCTTCAACTGATGATACCCCGATCGTAAATCGATCTTTGAGAACACTTTAGCTCCTTGCAATTGATCAAACAGATCATCGATCATCGGCAGTGGGTACTTGTTCTTTATCGTCACTTCATTCAAGGCTCAATAATCAACAACCATCCTTAGGGATTTATCCTTCTTCTCAACCAAAAGTACTGGGCTCCCCAAGGTGATGAACTTCTTCGGATGTATCCTTTCTCCAATAACTCCTTGATCTGTTTCTTAATTTCCTCCAGGTCATTTGTAGGCATCCGATAGGGTCTCTTGGATATTGGTCCTGTCCCTAGCAACAGTTCTATCAAAAACTCAATGTCTCTGTCTGGTGGCATGCCTGGTAATTCCTCTGGGAAAACATCCGGGTAATCCTTTACTACCGGCACTTCCTCCTGAACAACTCCCGTAAGGGCATTCACTTGGCTCCTCCTAGGCACATGCCTAGACACATACTTAATCCTTTTTTCCCTCCGGGGTGGTGAGATAAATCGACTTACTAGCACAGTCAATGCTTCCTCCATATTTTGACATCCAGTCCATACCCAATATCACATCCAATCCTTGCGACTCCAAGATAATTAGGTCGGATGGAAACACATGTGTGCCAATGGTTAAGGGTATCTGGTCACACCATCGGCTAGCCATATACTCTGCTCCGGGTGAACTCACTAAAAGAGGGGTCCTAAGGGTTTGGCTTGGCAGTTTAAACTTATCCACGAATCCCCTTGATATGTATGAATGTGATGCACCAGTATCGAAAAGTACAAGAGCGGTAGATGACTTAACCAAAAACTTACCTATTACCGTGTCCGGCTGCTCTTCAACCTCCTCCACGTTAACGTGGTTCACTTGTCCTTTGTTGAATGGATTAGGATTCTTCCCAGCGCTTCCATTTCGTTTCCATTCCTTCCTTCAGGGCAATCATTGGCATAGTGCCCTGTCTTCCCGCACTTAAAGCAGGTAACCTGACTTAGGTCTCTTTTGGCGGGTGTGGACGGGTTGGAGCGGTTCTGATTGTTGTTAGCTCTGCTCCCATTCCCATTCTTAGCACCACTGTGATTATGTGATCCTCCTCCAGTGTGGTTGTGACCTCCATGGTTATGAACAAGTCCTCCCGAGTTCGGGGTTAGGCGAGGCTTCTGTTGAGCTCCTGAATTATACTTCCCTTGTCCATACTTCCTCTTGCGGCTCTCAATCTGCTGTTGCTTCCCTTCAATCATAAGAGCCTTGTCTACCAACTCCTGGTAGTTGTTGAAAGTTGCTACCATCAACTGCATACTCATCTCATCATTCAGCCCTTCCATAAACTTCTCCTACTTCGCGGCATCTGTGGCCACATCATCAGGGGCATAGCGTGATAACTTGCTAAACTCATCCACGTACTGAGTCACAGTACGGTTCCCCTAGTGTTGGTTGCGGAACTCCCGCTTCTTCATCTGCATAGCTCCAGTTGAGACATGGGCTGTGCGGAAAGCTTGCTGAAACTGGTCCCAAGTGACATTGGCTACAGGAAAAGTGGCTGTGTAATTCTCCCACCATGAGGCTGCTGGTCCATCCAATTGATGTGCGGCAAAGCGCACCCTCTCAGAATCTGTGCAACCTGCGGTGGTCAACTCCCTTCCAATACGGCGTAGCCAATCATCCGCAACTATAGGCTCGGTGCTACTGGAAAACACCGGCGACTATAATCTTAGAAAACGGGCTAGGTTGTCCACTGGCGGTGGGTTGTTGTTGCATTGGTTCTAAACTAGTAATTGCATCAAGGCATTCTGCTGCTAGATCAACTGGGTGAGTTCCAGTGGGAAAGCAAAACCGGCGTCACGTCTCAGAGGCATCTGATGGGTTTAGATGGAAGAGATTAGAATAGAAAAGGGGTCTAATGAGAAAACACTACCCATATGCACATGAGACAAACACAATCATTTCACTCAATCAATCAAGCAAGGGCATACAAACGGTCTAGAACTATCGCAAAAGTGATCACTACTACTATATACATGGGGAAAATACTACTAATAGTTGGTGGTCATCTAGAAATTTTGATCGGTGGAAGACTCCATGATGTCTGCTCTAGCTTCGTCTTCAAAGTCATCATCACTAGGGTCGGAGTCGGTGTCGTCGATGATGATGTAGTCCTTGGGGCGTATTTCCTTGGGTTCTTCTTCTTCTTCTATTGGTGCTGGTCCTGCCATGAATACTCCGATCTTCTTGACTAGGTCGTCATTTTTCTCCAGTAGGGTCTTGATTTCCTCCTCATATCCATCACATTTAAACTTGAGTTCTTCCTCTAGATCGATGATCCTATTCTTCGCCTTCTTCAAGTCCATCATGTCCGCGCACATCTGGTTCTCCTGACGTCGGATGTGCTGGTTTAACTCCTGGATGAAAGCTGCAATGGATCTATCCTTCCTGGTGTTGATTACTTCCCATTGCTCGTCGCGGCGCCCACATATTTGGTAGATTGTGTCCTTAATTTCCCTATTGTAAACTTCTCCAATGCGTCCCATTGTAATGTGGGCTTCCATGCTCTTGCCTAGACTCCAGGTAGGTGCTTCGAAAGAAAACTCTATGGGTTTAGAAGTTGGCGAGAATGTCCTTCCTGGAACTTGTACTTGAATCGTCCAGCGCTCCTCTTCAGGTAAAGTGGCGTTGTACGTCCCGGTGAAGCTTGGTATTCCAATGTTCAAGTACCTAGTGACTTCCTTCAGGTAACATCCAAAAGGTGTGTCTTCATCCGTTTGTGCAAACTTGTTCTTCATCTCCGCCATCCTAAAGAGTAGAAAGTGGAGAGGAGACAGAAATGAGTAGAGAAGTGTGACCTAGGGTTTATCTTAGTGGTCGTGTCCTACACTCAGCATGTGCTCTGATACCATCTTGTAGCGACCAGACCTCAGACGGTCCAATCTCTGTGCTCAGGTGTCATCCCTAGATCAGTAATGCTGACACCACACAGTACTTGAAGGATTTATCACAGAGTAGCAATCACACACTTATTACATCGAATGTCTCAAAAGAGAACTTATTACAATAACATGGCTTAAGGCCATCTAATGCGATAACAGCGGAAGGCTTGGAAGATAAAGTGAGTCCATCAACTCCAACGGCATAGCTAAGCTGCACAGCAACGACCTAACGAACCTTACTCCTCGTCTGAAAAGTCTGCAACATAATACATTGCAGCCCGAAAATGGGTCAACACATGGAATATGCTGGCAATATAACACAGTAGAGCAAGAATAGAATAATTCTATCACTACATGCATATATGGCTGGTGTAAAGCTGTATGGTTATAGTTTTTGCGAAAAGCCAATTTTTCCCTACAACAAAGGAATAGATTTTAATATAACTATCATGGTGGTTGAAACATCATTGGGAAGGTAACCCCAACTCAATCCCAATTAAAGTTATTAACAACCCAACAATATTTATTAAACATGGTGAGATACATGCGATAACTCAAGCACTAGATACTCAAGAATTGTCCATAACCGGGAACACGGCTAACCATGATTAGATTGTACACTCTGCAGAGGTTTGCACACTTTTCCCCACAAGACTCGATCGCCTCCGTTGTATTTCTCGCACTACATGGTGTTTGAGAAACGGTTGACCGAGACACAGTCTTTCAGAAACATTAACTCTCTACTCCGTGCAGACCATACCAAACCTACAAAACCCACTACCTGCTGATCCACCTCTTCAAGAGCTTCACGTAACTTACTCAACTATGCTAGAGCCCATAATAGCTTGTGGCTGTACACGGAAGTTTCTAGCATGAATCATCTCAGTTCCCTTTGAGCCTGGGTGGCGGTCCATAGGAAGATCACACGGGTACCCCGGGATTTCTAAAAATAAAAATAGACAACACTGGGTTCCCTAGGTGCCTCAATCCACCTAGTTGTTTGATTAAGTTGCCACCTTAAGTTGAACCATTAATTAAGAATCTCACATCTATCATGGATTTCACTCAAACCCGAACCACGTCTACGAGCATAGCATGGCAATATAAGCAATACGTAGAAGTAACTCCCAAGGGTTTGAATATAACAGGGCAATAGGTTCTACCTCAGCAACTACTTCCCAACCCACAAGTTAATGACATCCTAATCATGCAATGTTTGAGGATTGGAACTAATGCACAAAAACTGGGTTTGTAAAGAGTATGATCAATGTGTTACTTGCCTTGCTGACGATCCGCGAATCCTAGAGACTCGTAGTAACACGCTTCGCACTCCGGAAATTCTATCGCAAGCAAACAATAACATACATAAGTAACAAGCAACGATGCACAAGCAAAACTCAAATAAGAGAGGTTGACCAGAAACTTCAACTTAAGAACTCTGATTTGCAAAAAGAATCAAATCGAACAAAGCAACAAAACTCAACCGGCGAACGAAAGAAACTTCGTTTACTAATCTGAACTTAGGTCAAATTTTTACTGTAGCAAAAACTTGTTTGAGTTGATTAACCGGAAAGAGGGTTTCGAGACAAAACTCTAGGTGCTTGAATCGCCTCATTCCGATAAACGAGCGAAAAGATAAACAGAAACTAAGATTTTAATCAGAAATCGCGATTAGAAAAATCGCGGAATAAATCCGAGAAAAAGAAAAATGAAGAACAGGTTAACGAACGAACGTTCGTTATCTGGATCTAGATGAAGAACACGTTCGTTAAAACGAACGAACGAGCGAACGCTCGCTAATTAAATAAACCGGAGAAAAACCGATCTATTAAATAAACAAAAAACAAAAACTAGGGTTTTCAGAAAAACCGAACGGTTTTATTTGGAAAACCGGGGCGGCGGGGCGGCTACCTCGGCTCGACTCCGGCGGGGCTCCGGCGGGACTCCGGTGCTGCGGCGGGCGGCGTGGGGT
>NC_041388.1:678418018-678463274 GCF_002162155.2 Triticum dicoccoides
CCGGCGGGGTTATAAAGAGGGGCGGCGGCCAACTTGGGGAAGGAGGAGGCCTCAGGAGGCGTGTCCGCCCCGGACACAGCGGCGGCGGCGGCTCCGATCGGGACTCTGGTCCCGATCCGGCTGGGGAGGCGGTGGCGCGGGCGGGCCGGCCTGGCTGGGCTGGGCTTCGGCCCAGTTGGGCGCGCAGTATTTTTTTTAAAATAATTCCGCCGACATAAATAAAATCCTAGAAAAATAAATAAAAATCTAAAAGTGCCAAAACAAAATTTAACCGCCTAAATAATATATTTAGGACGAGGTGAACATTTTCTTGGCTCTAAAATGAAATTTTGAAAACGTGCAATTTTTCTAATGCAAATAAAATCCGAATAAAACCAAATAAAGTCCAATAAATGATTTTAATATTTTTCCTCCAATATTTCAATTATTTTGGAGAAGTCATATTATCTCCACTCCTTTGATTTAATATGAAATATTTTTCGGAGAGAAAAATTATAAAAATCAAAATCCTCGTTTCATTATTTGATAAAAATCAAATATGAAAACCGGAAAAATCCCCAACTCTCTATGAGGGTCCTTGAGTTGCTTAGGATTTCGAGGATTGCGGAACGGAAATGCAATAAATCATGATATGCATGGATGATCTATGTATAACATTCCAAATTGAAAATTTGGGATGTTACAGAGTGTTACAACAGTTGATCTACCACGAGATCGTAATGGCTAAACCCTAGAAGCCTAGCCTGTATGACTATGGTAACGAGTATATCCTTTTCGGACTAACCCCTCCGGTTTATATATACACCGGGGGATCTAGGGTTTACATAGAGTCCGTTACATAAGAAGGAATCTTCATAGTCGGTCGCCAAGCTTGCCCTCCACGCCAAGTTGAATCCAATCCGGACACGGGTACGGTCTTCGGCCTTCATGTCTTCACAGCCCATCAGTCCAGCCCATGGATAACAGGCCGGATGCCCGAGGACCCCTTAGTCCAGGACTCCCTCACCCACGCCCACAACTCCTTTGTGTTCTACTCGTGCATATAACATCTACACATAGATCTGGCTCCGATGCCACTATTGGGTGAAAGATCATGGATGTCGCCTAGAGGAGGGTGAATAGGCACTTTAAAGTACTTACGGTTTAGGCTTGAACAAATGCGGAATAAACCTAGCGGTTAATTTGCCAAGCACAAAACCTAAAACAACTAGGCTCACCTATGTGCACCAACAACTTATGCTAAGCAAGATAAGCAACTATGTGATAGCAAGATATATGACAAAGAACAATATGGCTATCACAAAGTAAAGTGCATAGGTAAAGGGCTCGAGTAAGAGATAACCGAGACACGCGGAGACGACGATGTATCCCGAAGTTCACACCCTTGCGGATGCTAATCTCCGTTTGGAGCGGTGTGGAGGCACAATGATCCCCAAGAAGCCACTAGGGCCACCGTAATCTCCTCACGCCCTCGCACCATGCAAGATGTCGTGATTCCACTAAGGGACCCTTGAGGGTGGTCACCGAACCCGTACAAATGGCAACCCTTGGGGGCGGTCACCGAACCCGTACACTTTGGAAACCCTTGGGGGCGGTCACCGGTACTCGTCAAATTGCTCGGAGCGATCTCCACAACCTAATTGGAGACCCCGACGCTTGCCCGGAGCTTTACACCACAATGATTGAGCTCCAAACACCACCAACCGTCTAGGGCGCCAAGGCACCCAAGAGGAACAAGCTCTAGGGTGCACAAACACCCAAGACTAATAAGCTTCTCAAACTTCACTTCCACGTATCACCGTGGAGAACTCAAACCGATGCACCAAATGCAATGGCAAGGGCACACGTAGTGCCTTCTCTCTCAAATCCCACCGAAGCAACTAATGCTAGGGAGGAAAATGAGAGGAAGAACAAGAAGGAGAACACAAAGAACTCCAAGATCTAGATCCAAGGGGTTCCCCTCACATAGAGGAGAAAGTGATTGGTGGAAATGTGGATCTAGATCTCCTCTCTCTTTTCCCTCAAAAACTAGCAAGAATCCATGGAGGGATTGAGAGTTAGCAAGCTCGAAGAAGGTCAACAATGGGGGAAGAACACGAGCTCAAAGGATAAGGTTCATTGGGGAAGAAGACCCCTTTTATAGGAGCTCCCGAATCCAACCGTTATGTGCTCAGCCGCACATGAGCGGTACTACCACTGGAAGAGCGGTACTACCGCTTAGCATGGTCAAAACACCCCAACAAGAGAGAAAAACACGAGCTGAAAATTGCCAGAGAGGTAGAGCAGTATGAGCGGCACTACCGCTGTAGCCAGCGGTACTACTGTTGGCTGCAGCGGTACTGCCGCTTGGCCCAGCGGTACTACCGCACAAGAGTGGTACTACTGCTCCTACTGCCGCTCCTACTGCCGTTGAACCCAACACGAGAAGAGCAGGACCCAAAATCGAGGCAGTAGAAGAGTGGCACTGCAGTGGTACTACGGCTGAGAGCTCCAAGCGGTACTATCGCTTGGGCTCGCGGTACTACCGCTGGGACCAGACAAAACCCACTCTCAAGAAACAAGAACTTCCATAACTTCTTCATACGACCTTCGAATTGAGCAAACTCAAGCTTGTTGGATACAAGACGACGAGTAGCATCAAAACAACGACATAACCTCCAACCGAGAAGAACAAGGTTATAGTAAGAAGAGGTAGGGGAGTAATGCCAACAAATAGAGGAGAGAAACCTCCAACCGAGAAGAACCGGCATAACCTCCAACATCGAAAACATCATAGAAGATGTGAGTGAACTCCGTTTTCGATGAACTCGAGCTTGTCACCAAGATGACCATAAGATCTAAGACTCACAAATAGAACCAAACAAGAACCAAGAAGGATTATGCAAGGATGCAATGGTTTGAGCTCTCTACGAACGATACAATCAAGCTACTCATCGAGAGCCCCCCTTGATAGTACAGCAATCGATCCTATAACCCGGTCTCCCAACCACCACTATGAGACCGGTAAATAGAAAACCTATCAAGGGCAAACCTTTGTCTTGCACATAGTCCACTTGAGCTAGATGATGACGATCTTGACTTCCTCAAGTTGGACCACCTTTCCTGATTGTGTTGGCTCAATGAAGACTAGTTGATTGCTCCCCCATACTCCACTATGGGTGAGCCACTCTTCCGCACATCTTCACAGGTCCATTGTCACCACAATGGATGGAAAGCTTCAAGAATTTGATCTCTTCATGATACTCCACTTGAACTTGCACACCGCAATCTAACCCCACAAAGAACTCTCACAAAGACCATGGGTTAGTACACAAAGCGTAATTGACAATGCTTACCATACCATGGGATCACTTGATCCCTCTTGGTACATCTTCTACTCTTTGTGGGTTGATCAACTTGATTCACCCTTTGACTTAGTCTTGATCAACCTCTCACAAGACCAATCTTTAGGTAATTCCTTGAATAGCACCTTGGTCGACACAAACTCTCCTTGAAACCAACACATGTACTCCAAGAAAAGCCTATGGACAAAACCTTCAAATATAACGCAAGGCAACCATTAGTCCATAGAGATTGTCATCAATTACCAAAACCAAACATGGGGGCACCGTATGTTCTTTCATTGGGGAATACAGTATTTCAAAAAAATTCCTACAATCACGCAAGATCTATCTAGGAGATGCATAGCAACGAGAGGGAAGAGTGTGTCTACGTACCCTCGTAGACCGAAAGAGAAAGCGTTAAATAACGCGGTTGATGTAATCGAATGTCTTTGCGATCCAACCGATCAAGTACCAAACGCATGGCACCTCCGCGATCTGCACACGTTCAGCTCGGTGACGCCCCTCGAACTCTAGATCCAGCTGAGGCCGAGGGAGAGTTTCGTCAGCACAACGGCGTGGTGACGGTGATGATGAAGTTACTGACGCAGGGCTTCGCCTAAGCACTACGACAATATGACCGAGGTGTATTTTTGTGGAGGGGGGCACCGCAAACGGCTAAAAAAATTCTCAACTTGTGTGTTCTAGGGTGCCCCCTGCCCCTGTATATAAAGGAGCAAGGGGGAGGCCGGCCGGCCATATCTGGGCGCCCAAGGGGGGCAATCCTACTCCTAGTAGGAGTTGTATCCCCCTTTCCTAGTCCTACTAGGAGAAGAAATAAGGAGAGGGGAAGGAGAAGGAAGGAGGGGGCGCCGTCCCTCCCCCTAGTCTAATTCGGACTAGGCCCATGGGGGGCACGCGGCCAGCCCTTGGCTGCTCCCTCTCCCTCCCTTAAGGCCCAATAAGGCCCATAACTTCCCCGGTGGTTCCGATAACCCTTTTGGCACTCCGATAAATACCCGATACACCTCGGATGTCACAACCTAGCTAGTCATGCATTAGAGTGTTGCATCATGTTTACTCTTTCATCAGAAACTTGAAATGGGGATGACAGAACCCCCAGTCCCCTCTGAAACCAACTAGGGTTTACTAAAATAATTTTCAATGAACCTGAAATGCCCTTCTAAAATGCCCATCATTTTTGTCTTGGTTCAGAACCTCTGCCAAAAGTGGTGCACATTTTCCTAGGCCATCTTAGGGTTTTTGAATTAATTCATAAATATTTGAATTTGGGCATTTAAAATTATATAAAATATTTAAATGCTCAAATACCTCCAAACTAAAATGTTTCATGTTGGAAATAATCCAACTATGGGCCAGGAATAGTTTGGTGATTTTTGAACTAGCCTAGGTATTTTATTTAATTCAACAAAGTTGCAGAAGTATTAGAAAAACAGAAAACAGAAAAATATATAAAGGGAGAAGCTTACCTGGGCTCCTCCCTGTGCGGCCCAGCCAGCTGGCTGGCCCAGCCAGCAGCCGGCCCAGCCCACCTCCCTCCTCTGTCGTCTTCGTCCCGACAGAGGGAGGGGAGTGTGGCCGGCGCGCGCGCGCGCCACCGCGCCACGCCACCTGCTCGCCTGCTTGCCTGCCCTCCCCTCCTCGCTCGACGCCCTGGACGACGCCACGCCTCTCCCCCTGCTCTCTCTCACTCTTCCCCGGCTCTCCTCTCCTCTCCCTCGCTCTCTCTCTCTCTCACGGCCGAACACCACCGTCGCCGCCGTTCGCCATAGCCATCGTCTCCGGCCACCCCTCGCTCCCCCGACTAGCTCAGAAGCTCCGCCTCGACTCCCTCTTCCTCCCCACCGCTCCACGGGTCCCCGGAAGCCCTGCATCGCCGCCACGTCGCCTTTCCCCTCTTCGGGCTCCGACCGTCGTCGCCGTCGAATTCACCGTCACCAGCGCGTCCCCGAGCCCGCTAACCATCCCTGCAGCTCCGCGGTGAGCCCCCGGATCGTTTCCCCCTTCTTCCCTATTCTCTTTCGACCTCTAGGCCCTAGCCCCACCTCGGCCGAGAGCTCCACGCCGCCGGCGATGTCGCCGTCGTGGCCACGGTCGCCGTAGCGCCCAACCAAGCACACCATCGTGCTCCCCACCTCACCAGGAGCACGCAGCACGCACCAACGCCTCCCCAAACCCCCTGCAACACTGATCCCGACCGCACCCGAACTCCGGCCGCCGCAGCCGAGCTCGCCGCCGTCAACTCCGGCCACCCCGAGCCCAACCACCACCACCAATAGCCGCGGCTCAACCTCAGCAACACGTAGATGCCTTCCGCCGTCCATTTGGTTGCCGGAATGGCAAAAAGCACTTTCGCCGCCGTCTCGGGCCTCGCCGGCGTCATGTCGCCGGTGGGGTTTGACTTGTCCAACCTGGGGTTTGACCCCCCAGGGTCACTGACGCGTGGGCCCTGTCGGCCAGGTGGTTAGGTTAGCGCTAACTACTGTTAGTCAACCCCCCCTGACACTGACAGTGGGCCCCAGCGCCACTAACCCCTAATTAGGATTAATTTAATCCTGTTTAACCCCCCCTGTCACTGACGTGTGGGCCCCACACGTTAGGTTTGACCTCAGCCAGCCACAGTTGACCACTGACGTCATGCTGACGTCATGCTGACGCAATAATTATATTTCTGGAATTAAATTAAATCAGGAAATTCCAGAATATTATTTAAACTTCAAAAATTCATAACTTTTATTCTGTAACTCCAAATTGGACAAATTATATATGAATGATCAGAAAAATCCAATCTATCCATCTGTACTATTTTCATGCATGATCAAACAAGTTAAATTGATGTTTTAAGCAGAACAAGAAAAGGCACTTTAAAAGGCCATATTTGAATTTGAAATTTGAATCCTTGATTCAAATTTGTTCAAACACCCCTGGTTTTAGTTGCATTAGCCCAATACACTCATTTTGCCATGTCTCATGCATGCATCATATTGTTGCATACTGTTGGTAATGCTTGTGTATCGGTGCTCTCTGCGGCAGGTTCTGTCCCCGAAGAGTACCCTGATTACCCTAGCGAAGAACCGTATCAGTGCATCGAACCATCAGGCAAGCAACCAACCATTTGATCATATCGATACAATCCCATGTTCTCGCTCCTGCTCTCTTTTACTGCATTAAGACAACGCGATTCAAACTGCTGTGTGCTACGGTAGTTGAACCCATTTCCTCTGCATGACCTGTCATTGCCACAGTAACTAGATGAAACTCACTAGCATGTGTAGGAGTTGATTGAGCCATATGTATGTGTTGTTCCTACCTTGCTATGCCTGCTACGCTTAGAGTCGTGTCAGGTCTGGTTCATCTGGGTGATGGGCTGGAGTGAAATGATCATGTCGGTATTAAGAGTGGTGTGGTGAACACGATTTGGTAAAGGTGTCGATGAGAGGCCATGTAGGAGTACATGGTGGGTTGTTTAATTGAAGCCGACCTTAAGCACTGAGATCTGTATGCGTGATTTAAGATACAGCTACTACCATGCATTGGGCCCTGAAATATGACCCCGCTCGACTTCTTATTCACCCTAGCTCTCTGTCCAGGAGTTGCAAGTAGTTTCTGGTGTTTGTAGCCTACTGGAGGCCGTGGACAGCGCTGACCATAGGGGTGGGCTGTGATGCGGTAGGTACGTGGCCGGGTGTACCGAATACCCGTTAGGTATCTCGGGAACCCTGTTCACATCGTTCGGGGCCGTATGGGAAACCTCGGCCGGACTCCCTGCGGATGGAACCTGAATAGGCGATAAACCTGGACTAGAGGCTTAAGTGTTTAGGTAGGTCGTGGTCTACACCCACGTCGGCTTTCGCTTGAAGTCTGCCGAGCACATGTCGTGTGCAGACGCTAAGTGGTGGAAACATGTATGAAGAAGTACACCCCTGCAGGGCTATCATAATCTATTCGAATAGCCGCGTCCGCGGTAAAGGACTACTTGGTTGCCTATACAGTTCATAGACAAGTAAATGGAAACTGTTAAAAGCCTCAAGATAAGTGTGAGTGCCGAGGATGGCTCTTCCGTAGGAAGACGGAGGTGGATCCTCGGTAGTGTATTGAATTGGTGAGTAGTGGACTCGTGTGCGCAAAACCATTTCAAGTTGGAGTATCGTAGGATAGCCTAGCCAAGAGTCAAAGCTGGCTTGCTGCAATAACTCCACCAACCCTTCTTGATACTATGCATGTATGTAGGATCTGTTGTAAGTCTTGCTGAGTACCTTTGTACTCATGTTGCTATAATCTACATTTTTACAGAAGACGCTGCAACCCCTTCTGATGGGTTCTATGTAGACGTTGACATCAACGAGTAGGCTAAAGACCCAGGTGGTGACCCTGAGCTTGTGAAGGACCACGTAGTATAGCTAGGCTTTCCAAGCCTCTTTTATTTTACTAGTTGTCTGTACCCAGACAAGCTACTTCCGCTGCTGGTTTGTATGACTGTATGACTTGTATGTGGGGTCGTAAGACCCGTACCTTTGTGTTTGTTATGTATGGCTCACTGAGCCTTAAATAAAGTACTTGTGTCATAGAGTCATGTTGTGATGCTTCGTTGTATTTGCACATATCGAGCATATTGTGTGTATGATTGAAATGCTTGGTATGTGTGGGATCTGACTATCTAGTTGTTTATCTTTAGTAGCCTCTCTTACCGGGAAATGTCTCCTAGTGTTACCGCTCAGCCATGGTAGCTTGCTACTGCTCTGGAACACTTAGGCTGGCCGGCATGTGTCCTTCTTCGTTCCTGTGTCTGTCCCTTCGGGGAAATGTCACGCTTTGAGTACCGGAGTCCTGTTAGCCCGCTACAGCCCGGTTTACCGGAGTCCTGCTAGCCCAGTGCTACAGCCCGGACCCACTTGCTGATGACCGACACGTTCGAAGCTGGGTCATGGATGCCTGTCCCTGTAAGTCTGTGCCACTTTGGGTTTACGACTAGTCATGTCAGCCCGGGCTCTTTATCATATGGATGCTAGCGACACTATCATATACGTGAGCCAAAAGGCGCAAACGGTCCCGGGAAAAGGTAAGACGACACCCGTGGGGATACCGTGCGTGAGGCCGCAAAGTGATATGAGGTGTTACCTGCTAGATCGATGTGACATCAAGTCGGGGTCCTGACAGCGTTGGCATCAGAGCCGGACTGCCTGTAGGTTCTCCGAGCCAAACTGGTCGATGTTGAGTCTAGAAATTCTTTAGTTATATGTAGGGGAATTGTTTGTGGGATGGAACGTAAGGCTCTTTTTACTCCTTATACCTTATGATATTCTGATCTGAGTCAGTCCATTCTTCCACCGGGGGTTAAGGAATTAGGATCTATTCCTCTATCAGGATCACGTGTTACTAATCAGTAGTACCTTATAAGTTTGATGGTTACAAGCCTAGTTCAGTTCTACTACCACATTATGTAGTCAGAATGGTTCAGAACTTTGATATGATGATGTTGAGTGTGTATGAAATCCTTTGTCAAATGTCTCAATATCCTTTTTGAGCATTTACAGCTGTTATGCTGCCGAAATTTTGCTAGAAATTCTAACGCCTTTGCATTATAAATATGCTTTCAGATGGCCACTCGCGACCTCAATCAAGTGGTTCGCCTGACTCGATGCCTAGATGTACCCGGCCATACTGCTAAGTTGGTCAGGGTAATGACTGAGGCTGGATACCGCTGGTATCCCGAGTACACGGTCGAAGAGCAATTCCGGGACTTCAATCAAAGCCAGTATCTCTGCACTGTCAGGATATTTCCATCTTATCCTGGATCCACCGAGCCTCTTCACTGCTCCTATGGACTCGGGGTTACTATTGAGATGGCTGTGCAGGACGCCGCCTACTCTATGATGACCATTATGCGAGTCAGATCCGGTATATTTCGGGACTCTGATTTCCGGTATATGCCAGGATCACTTCCGGGAGCACAAGGGTATCTCCAGGCTATCTATGCTGACTCCACTCAGGAGGATTCACGGACTCGCACCACTGCTGAGATGCTCGAGGATAAGGACCGTGAAAATCGGGCCTTAAGGCTAGAGCTCTTCAACACCCGTGCTGACCACTGGGCCACTTTGACTCGGTTCGCACCGGCGGTGCAAGCTGGATATTCAGATATGCGCGATCTCTATCCTGTGAGATCTGCTCTGCCAGACGTGATGGTTTGGCGTGATGTAGGAGGCATCACCCCACCTCGCGGTCCCCGCAGGCCACCGTTTGTTGGTCCAAGGCCTCATCCTAGCCCCTTTGGTCCACAAGCTCCGCGAGACCGTCTGTTTCCAGATGATCATGTTGAGCTCCCAGGCTATGGAGGTGACTTCTACGAGGACTACTACGGATCGGTCTGAGTTAGTGGTAGTATCACTAGTTCGCACTAGCTGTGTAGTCTATCGTCCCGCGTGACTCGTGGGATATGACCTAGTTTGTACTCCTTCCGGAGGTGTAGAAAAATAATGTATAGGAGCTTGGAATGCCTCCGATGAGATGTAATCCTCTTTTCACCGTAATAGTACTTTGTTTGGTCTTGTACTAAACCCTGTATGGTGTGTATGACGATGGAATAAAGAAGCAGTTTCTGTATCTACCATGTCATACGGATGATCATCTTGCATTCCGAGTTATTTCTTACATTATAAATCCTATGTCGGAATTTTACCATCCTGACTAAAACATTGTCTTGATTTCCTAGGATGGTCAACACGCGCGCTAACCCTGCTTCTCAAGAGCAGGCCGAAGGCAGTGAAGCTAGGGATGCAAATCTGCCTCATCCTCCTTCACTAGCCGAGGTCATGATGGAAGCTGAGAGAAACAAGCGGGAGACAAACCGTTTGTTGGAGCGTATTGAACAGAATACAGCACACCATCAGAGGGCTAACGTGGTGTCACTCAGTGATTTTATCAAATTGCATCCACCCACGTTCCACCACTCCGTCGAGCCTCTCGACGCTGATGACTGGCTTCGCAGTATCTCTCATAAACTGCGTTCCGCGCTGGTAGCGGAGGCTGACAAGGTCACCTTTGCTGCATATCATCTTGAAGGCCCCGCCAGTCTATGGTGGGAGAATTATGGAGCTATGCGCCCAGCGGGCCATGTCACCACTTGGGCTGAATTCAGCAAGGCTTTCCGTGAACATCACATTCCGGAGGGTCTCATGGACCGTAAACGTGAAGAATTTTGCAGTTTCACCCAAGGCCGACTTTCTGTGGATGCTTACAGCAGGGAGTTTGGTAATCTCGCACGATATGTAACCGAGGAAGTGTCTACCGATGCCAAGAAGCAAGCAAGGTTCCGTAAGGGCCTTAGTCCTGAGCTTCGCCGCGACCTCCGTCTGCATGAGTGCACATCTTTTTCGAAACTTGTCAACAAAGCCATCAGTGCTGAAACTGGTCAGACTGACTATGACGCAACACGCAAGCATGGACGTGACATGGGTTCCTCATCCGGTGCTGGTCCTCAGAAGCGCCGCGTGTGGGTACCCAACACCGCCCTGCCACCCAGGTTTACACCGAGGCCATCCTTCCAGGCGCCTCGCCCCGTTCAACAGTCTGCTCCAGCCAAGCCCTATGGGGGTCCAACTAACAATGCTCCTCCACGTACCAGTTCCGTGACTTGTTTCAAGTGTGGGGAATCTGGTCACTATATGCGTGAGTGTCCCCAGACCAACCCCAATCAATCTGCTAAAGCTGTTGGCCGTGGCAAGCCGACAGGAAAAATATTCCACGCCAAGCCGGTCACCGCTTCACGTGGCCATGTCAACTGTATCTCTACCGAAGAAGCTCAAGAGGATCCCAACGTCGTTCTCGGTACGCTTCTTGTTAACTGCCACCCGGCATCTGTTCTTTTCGATACAGGAGCCTCTCATTCTTTTATATCTGAAAGTTATGCTCGTTTGCATAACGTTGCATTCTGTGACATGCCATCCACTATGGAAATCTCTACCCCTGGTTCTAGATGGCAGACCTCTAGGGTAAGCTATGGAAATGAGATCCAAGTCGACAGACTTGTTTTCCTCGCGTCTTTGATAGCCCTTAAATCTTCAGATATTAATATCATTCTGGGTATGGACTGGATGTCGGCTCATCATGCCCAAATCGATTGCTTCTCTAGGACTGTTCAACTCACCCATCCTTCGGGAGAAATAGTCAATGTCTTGACCCGAATAGCCAAGCGACAATTATATTCTCTTAACGCCAGCCCTTTGCCAGACCTTGAGGACGTTCCGGTAGTCCGTGACTTCCCGGATGTCTTTCCAGAGGAATTGCCAGGTGTTCCACCTGACAGGGATGTTGAGTTTGTAATAGACCTCATTCCAGGAACCGTTCCGATTGCTAGAAGACCTTATAAGATGGCACCCCTAGAACTAGCCGAGCTTAAGAAACAACTCGATGAGTCCTTGAAAAAGGGTTTCATCCGACCTAGCTCATCTCCGTGGGCTTGCCCCGTCCTATTCTTCAAGAAGAAGGATGGTACGGACCGGATGGTTGTAGATTACCGACCTGTCAACTTGGTCACAATCAAGAACAAATATCCGCTTCCCAGGATCAACGACCTGTACGATCAGCTCGCTGGATCCTCAGTCTTCTCCAAAATGGATTTGAGGTTGGGCTACCATCAAATCAAAATCAGAAACGGGGACATTCCTAAAACGGCCTTTGTTACTCGTTATGGCCAATACGAGTACACCGTCATGTCCTTCGGATTAACCAACGCTCCAGCCACCTTTTCTCGGTTAATGAACTCAATCTTCATGGAGTATTTGGATAAATTCGTCGTGGTTTACCTCGATGATATACTCATCTACTCCAAGAACGAGGAAGAACATGCCGAACATCTAAGGCTAGTGTTGCAAAAACTTCGAGAGCATCGCCTTTATGCCAAATTTTCTAAATGTGAATTCTGGTTGTCAGAAGTGACCTATCTGGGTCATGTAATATCTGGTAAAGGTATTGCTGTTAACCCTGAGCGAGTTCAAGCCGTCCTTAACTGGACTCCACCTGAATCAGTCAAGCAAGTTCGGAGTTTTCTAGGCTTAGCGAGCTATTGTCGTCGCTTTGTCGAGAACTTCTCCAAGGTTGCTAAACCTCTAACCGAGCTCCTCAAGAAAGATAAAAAGTTCGAATGGACTCCACAATGTGAGCACAGCTTTCAGGAACTGAAAAGACGCCTGACTTCTGCTCCCGTACTGGTACCGCCAGACTTCTCTAAGGACTTTGTTATCTACTGCGACGCCTCGCGACAAGGACTAGGTTGCATCCTCATGCAAGATCGACACGTAATTGCCTACGCTTCACGGCAATTGCACCCACATGAGGAGAATTATCCTACTCATGATCTAGAGCTTGCAGCCGTAGTCTATGCACTTAAGACCTGGCGACATTACCTCCTCGGTAATCGTTGCGAAATTTTCACTGATCACCAAAGTCTGAAGTACATCTTCACCCAACCGGATTTGAATCTCCGGCAGAGACGTTGGGTTGAATTGATCACAGACTTCGACTTAGGAATAACCTACACCCCAGGGAAAGCCAACGTCATGGCTGATGCGCTAAGTCGTAAATCTTATTGTAACAATCTGATGTTACAACAAAGTCAACCGCTTCTCCATGAGGAATTTCGGAAGTTTAACCTTCACATTGTTCCTCAAGGATTTCTCTCCACCTTAGTGGCGAAACCTACTCTTACAGATCAAATCATTGCTGCCCAGAAGCGAGATAAGGGAATAGCTAAGATCAAGGAAAACATTGCTAGCGGAGGTGCTAGTTGTTTCTCCACAAATGATCATGGTGTTGTGTACTTTGAGAACCGTCTAGTGGTTCCCAAGAACCAGCATCTACGGCAGTTGATCCTTAAGGAGGCTCATGAATCTCCTCTCACTATTCATCCCGGTAGTACTAAGATGTATCAGGACCTACGCCAGAGGTTCTGGTGGACTAGGATGAAGAGAGAAATTGCTCAGTATATTGCTAACTGCGACGTCTGTCGTCGTGTAAAAGCAGAGCATCAACGGCCTGCTGGCACCCTTCAACCCCTAGCTATTCCTGAATGGAAATGGGATAAAATTGGTATGGATTTCATTACCGGTTTTCCCAGGACCAAGAGAGGGAATAATGTTATCTTTGTCGTTGTCGATCGTCTTTCCAAAGTAGCCCATTTCTTACCTGTTCGTGAGAGTATAACCGCCAGTCAATTGGCAGACTTATACATCTCCCGAATAGTGTCTCTCCATGGTGTTCCTTTGGAAATTAACTCGGATCGAGGAAGTCTTTTCACCTCTCGATTTTGGGAAAGTTTCCAAAATGCTATGGGAACCCGTCTTTCCTTTAGCACCGCTTTCCACCCTCAGTCGAGTGGTCAAGTGGAACGCGTCAACCAAATTCTAGAAGACATGCTTCGAGCCTCTGTTATCTCATTCGGAATGGACTGGGAGAAGTGCCTTCCGTTCGCCGAATTCGCTTACAACAACAGCTATCAATCTAGCTTGGGTAAAGCCCCTTTTGAAGTTCTCTATGGACGACGATGTCGAACACCCCTTAACTGGTCAGAGACCGGGGAAAGACAATTCTTTGGCCCGGATATGATTCAGGAAGCAGAAGAACAAGTTCGTATCGTTCGTGAAAAGTTGAAAACAGCCCAATCCCGTCAAAAGAGTCAATATGACCGAAAACATAAGGCTATGACTTTCGAGGTTGACGAGAAGGCTTATCTTCGGGTCACCCCTCTGAAGGGAACCCATCGTTTCGGTATCAAAGGCAAATTGGCTCCTCGTTATATTGGACCTTTTCGCATTCTTACCAAACGAGGAGAAGTTGCCTACCAGTTGGAACTACCTCCGCACCTCTCCAGAGTTCACGACGTCTTCCACGTTTCTCAACTCAGGCGTTGCTTCTCGGATCCTATCCATGAAGAGGACCACGAAACGCTTGATCTCCAGGATAATCTTACATATCGAGAGTACCCCATTCGTATCCTCGATCAGGCCGAGCGTACCACTCGACGCCAGAACATCAAGTTCCTCAAAGTTCAATGGTCGCACCATTCTGAGGATGAAGCAACTTGGGAAAGGGAGGATCGTCTTCGACTCGAGTACCCCGCCTTCTTCCCGGAGGAACCCAAATCTCGGGACGAGATTCTTTTGAGTGGGGGTGAGTTGTCACAACCTAGCTAGTCATGCATTAGAGTGTTGCATCATGTTTACTCTTTCATCAGAAACTTGAAATGGGGATGACAGAACCCCCAGTCCCCTCTGAAACCAACTAGGGTTTACTAAAATAATTTTCAATGAACCTGAAATGCCCTTCTAAAATGCCCATCATTTTTGTCTTGGTTCAGAACCTCTGCCAAAAGTGGTGCACATTTTCCTAGGCCATCTTAGGGTTTTTGAATTAATTCATAAATATTTGAATTTGGGCATTTAAAATTATATAAAACATTTAAATGCTCAAATATCTCCAAACTAAAATGTTTCATGTTGGAAATAATCCAACTATGGGCCAGGAATAGTTTGGTGATTTTTGAACTAGCCTAGGTATTTTATTTAATTCAACAAAGTTGCAGAAGTATTAGAAAAACAGAAAACAGAAAAATATATAAAGGGAGAAGCTTACCTGGGCTCCTCCCTGTGCGGCCCAGCCAGCTGGCTGGCCCAGCCAGCAGCCGGCCCAGCCCACCTCCCTCCTCTGTCGTCTTCGTCCCGACAGAGGGAGGGGAGTGTGGCCGGCGCGCGCGCGCCACCGCGCCACGCCACCTGCTCGCCTGCTTGCCTGCCCTCCCCTCCTCGCTCGACGCCCTGGACGACGCCACGCCTCTCCCCCTGCTCTCTCTCACTCTCCCCCGGCTCTCCTCTCCTCTCCCTCGCTCTCTCTCTCTCTCACGGCCGAACACCACCGTCGCCGCCGTTCGCCATAGCCATCGTCTCCGGCCACCCCTCGCTCCCCCGACTAGCTCAGAAGCTCCGCCTCGACTCCCTCTTCCTCCCCACCGCTCCACGGGTCCCCGGAAGCCCTGCATCGCCGCCACGTCGCCGTTCCCCTCTTCGGGCTCCGACCGTCGTCGCCGTCGAATTCACCGTCACCAGCGCGTCCCCGAGCCCGCTAACCATCCCTGCAGCTCCGCGGTGAGCCCCCGGATCGTTTCCCCCTTCTTCCCTGGTCTCTTTCGACCTCTAGGCCCTAGCCCCACCTCGGCCGAGAGCTCCACGCCGCCGGCGATGTCGCCGTCGTGGCCACGGTCGCCGTAGCGCCCAACCAAGCACACCATCGTGCTCCCCACCTCACCAGGAGCACGCAGCACGCACCAACGCCTCCCCAAACCCCCTGCAACACTGATCCCGACCGCACCCGAACTCCGGCCGCCGCAGCCGAGCTCGCCGCCGTCAACTCCGGCCACCCCGAGCCCAACCACCACCACCAATAGCCGCGGCTCAACCTCAGCAACACGTAGATGCCTTCCGCCGTCCAGTTGGTTGCCGGAATGGCAAAAAGCACTTTCGCCGCCGTCTCGGGCCTCGCCGGCGTCATGTCGCCGGTGGGGTTTGACTTGTCCGACCTGGGGTTTGACCCCCCAGGGTCACTGACGCGTGGGCCCTGTCGGCCAGGTGGTTAGGTTAGCGCTAACTACTGTTAGTCCACCCCCCCTGACACTGACAGTGGGCCCCAGCGCCACTAACCCTAATTAGGATTAATTTAATCCTGTTTAACCCCCCCTGTCACTGACGTGTGGGCCCCACACGTCAGGTTTGACCTCAGCCAGCCACAGTTGACCACTGACGTCATGCTGACGTCATGCTGACGCAATAATTATATTTCTAGAATTAAATTAAATCAGGAAATTCCAGAATATTATTTAAACTTCAAAAATTCATAACTTTTATTCTGTAACTCCAAATTGGACAAATTATATATGAAAAATGATCAGAAAAATCCAATCTATCCATCTGTACTATTTTCATGCATGATCAAACAAGTTAAATTGATGTTTTAAGCAGAACAAGAAAAGGCACTTTAAAAGGCCATATTTGAATTTGAAATTTGAATCCTTGATTCAAATTTGTTCAAACACCCCTGGTTTTAGTTGCATTAGCCCAATACACTCATTTTGCCATGTCTCATGCATGCATCATATTGTTGCATACTGTTGGTAATGCTTGTGTATCGGTGCTCTCTGCGGCAGGTTCTGTCCCCGAAGAGTACCCTGATTACCCTAGCGAAGAACCGTATCAGTGCATCGAACCATCAGGCAAGCAACCAACCATTTGATCATATCGATACAATCCCATGTTCTCGCTCCTGCTCTCTTTTACTGCATTAAGACAACGCGATTCAAACTGCTGTGTGCTACGGTAGTTGAACCCATTTCCTCTGCATGACCTGTCATTGCCACAGTAACTAGATGAAACTCACTAGCATGTGTAGGAGTTGATTGAGCCATATGTATGTGTTGTTCCTACCTTGCTATGCCTGCTACGCTTAGAGTCGTGTCAGGTCTGGTTCATCTGGGTGATGGGCTGGAGTGAAATGATCATGTCGGTATTAAGAGTGGTGTGGTGAACACGATTTGGTAAAGGTGTCGATGAGAGGCCATGTAGGAGTACATGGTGGGTTGTTTCATTGAAGCCGACCTTAAGCACTGAGATCTGTATGCGTGATTTAAGATACAGCTACTACCATGCATTGGGCCCTGAAATATGACCCCGCTCGACTTCTTATTCACCCTAGCTCTCTGTCCAGGAGTTGCAAAGTAGTTTCTGGTGTTTGTAGCCTACTGGAGGCCGTGGACAGCGCTGACCGTAGGGGTGGGCTGTGATGCGGTAGGTACGTGGCCGGGTGTACCGAATACCCGTTAGGTATCTCGGGAACCCTGTTCACATCGTTCGGGGCCGTATGGGAAACCTCGGCCGGACTCCCTGCGGATGGAACCTGAATAGGCGATAAACCTGGACCAGAGGCTTAAGTGTTTAGGTAGGTCGTGGTCTACACCCACGTCGGCTTTCGCTTGAAGTCTGCCGAGCACATGTCGTGTGCAGACGCTAAGTGGTGGAAACATGTATGAAGAAGTACACCCCTGCAGGGTTATCATAATCTATTCGAATAGCCGCGTCCGCGGTAAAGGACTACTTGGTTGCCTATACAGTTCATAGACAAGTAAATGGAAACTGTTAAAAGCCTCAAGATAAGAGTGAGTGCCGAGGATGGCTCTTCCGTAGGAAGACGGAGGCGGATCCTCGGTAGTGTATTGAAGTGGTGAGTAGTGGACTCGTGTGCGCAAAACCATTTCAAGTTGGAGTCTCGTAGGATAGTCTAGCCAAGAGTCAAAGCTGGCTTGCTGCAATAACTCCACCAACCCTTCTTGATACTATGCATGTATGTAGGATCTGATGTAAGTCTTGCTGAGTACCTTTGTACTCATGTTGCTATAATCTACATTTTTACAGAAGACGCTGCAACCCCTTCTGATGGGTTCTATGTAGACGTTGACATCAACGAGTAGGCTAAAGACCCAGGTGGTGACCCTGAGCTTGTGAAGGACCACGTAGTATAGCTAGGCTTTCCAAGCCTCTTTTATTTTACTAGTTGTCTGTACTCAGACAAGTTACTTCCGCTGCTGGTTTGTATGACTGTATGACTTGTATGTGGGGTCGTGAGACCCGTACCTTTGTGTATGTCATGTATGGCTCTATGAGCCTTAAATAAAGTACTTGTGTCATAGAGTCATGTTGTGATGCTTCGTTGTATTTGCACATATCGAGCATATTGTGTGTATGATTGAAATGCTTGGTATGTGTGGGATCTGACTATCTAGTTGTTTATCTTTAGTAGCCTCTCTTACCGGGAAATGTCTCCTAGTGTTACCGCTGAGCCATGGTAGCTTGCTACTGCTCTGGAACACTTAGGCTGGCCGGCATGTGTCCTTCTTCGTTCCTGTGTCTGTCCCTTCGGGGAAATGTCACGCTTTGAGTACCGGAGTCCTGTTAGCCCGCTACAGCCCGGTTTACTGGAGTCCTGCTAGCCCAGTGCTACAGCCCGGACCCACTTGCTGATGACCGACACGTTCGAAGCTGGGTCATGGATGCCTGTCCCTGTAAGTCTGTGCCACTTTGGGTTTACGACTAGTCATGTCAGCCCGGGCTCTTTATCATATGGATGCTAGCGACACTTTCATATACGCGAGCCAAAAAGCGCAAACGGTCCCGGGAAAAGGTAAGACGACACCCGTGGGGATACCGTGCGTGAGGCCGCAAAGTGATATGAGGTGTTACCAGCTAGATCGATGTGACATCGAGTCGGGGTCCTGACAGCGTTGGTAGCTTTAGTTGCATTAGCCCAACACACTCATATTGCCATGTTTCATGCATGCATCATATTGTTGCACATTGTTTGGTGATGCCTGTGTATCGTTATCCTTTACGACAGGATCTGTCCCCGAGGAGTACCGTGACTACCCTAACGAAGAACCGTATCCGTGCATCGAACCATCAGGCAAGCAACCAACCATTTGATCATATCGATACAATCCCATGTTCTCGCTCCTGCTCTCTTTTACTGCATTAAGACAACGCGATTCAAACTGCTGTGTGCTACGGTAGTTGAACCCATTTCCTCTGCATGACCTGTCATTGCCACAGTAACTAGATGAAACCCACTAGCATGTGTAGGAGTTGATTGAGCCATATGTATGTGTTGTTCCTACCTTGCTATGCCTGCTATGCTTAGAGTCGTGTCAGGTCTGGTTCATCTGGGTGATGGGCTAGAGCGAAATGATTATGTCGGTAATGAGAGTGGTGTGGTGAACACGATTTGGTAAAGGTATCGATGAGAGGCCATGTAGGAGTACATGGTGGGTTGTTTCATTGAAGCCGACCTTAAGCACTGAGATCTGTATGTGTGATTTAAGAATCAGCTACTACCATGCATTGGGCCCGAAACCAATGGACCCTCTCGACTTCTTATTCACCCTAGTTCTCCGTCCAGGAGTTGCAAGTAGTTTCTGGTGTTTGTAGCCTACTGGAGGCCGTGGACAGCGCTGACCGTAGGGGTGGGCTGTGATGCGGTAGGTACGTGGCCGGGTGTACCGAATACCCGTTAGGTATCTCGGGAACCCTGTTCACATCGTTCGGGGCCGTATGGGAAACCTCGGCCGGACTCCCTGCGGATGGAACCTGAATAGGCGATAAACCTGGACTAGAGGCTTAAGTGTTTAGGTAGGTCGTGGTCTACACCCACATCGGCTTTCGCTTGAAGTCTGCCGAGCACATGTCGTGTGCAGACGCTAAGTGGTGGAAACATGTATGAAGAAGTACACCCCTGCAGGGTTATCATGATCTATTCGAATAGCCGCGTCCGCGGTAAAGGACTACTTGGTTGCCTATACAGTTCATAGACAAGTAAATGGAAACTGTTAAAAGCCTCAAGATAAGTGTGAGTGCCGAGGATGGCTCTTCCGTAGGAAGACGGAGGTGGATCCTCGGTAGTGTATTGAATTGGTGAGTAGTGGACTCGTGTGCGCAAAACCATTTCAAGTTGGAGTATCGTAGGATAGCCTAGCCAAGAGTCAAAGCTGGCTTGCTGCAATAACTCCACCAACCCTTCTTGATACTATGCATGTATGTAGGATCTGTTGTAAGTCTTGCTGAGTACCTTTGTACTCATGTTGCTATAATCTACATTTTTACAGAAGACGCTGCAACCCCTTCTGATGGGTTCTATGTAGACGTTGACATCAACGAGTAGGCTAAAGACCCAGGTGGTGACCCTGAGCTTGTGAAGGACCACGTAGTATAGCTAGGCTTTCCAAGCCTCTTTTATTTTACTAGTTGTCTGTACCCAGACAAGCTACTTCCGCTGCTGGTTTGTATGACTGTATGACTTGTATGTGGGGTCGTAAGACCCGTACCTTTGTGTTTGTTATGTATGGCTCACTGAGCCTTAAATAAAGTACTTGTGTCATAGAGTCATGTTGTGATGCTTCGTTGTATTTGCACATATCGAGCATATTGTGTGTATGATTGAAATGCTTGGTATGTGTGGGATCTGACTATCTAGTTGTTTATCTTTAGTAGCCTCTCTTACCGGGAAATGTCTCCTAGTGTTACCGCTCAGCCATGGTAGCTTGCTACTGCTCTGGAACACTTAGGCTGGCCGGCATGTGTCCTTCTTCGTTCCTGTGTCTGTCCCTTCGGGGAAATGTCACGCTTTGAGTACCGGAGTCCTGTTAGCCCGCTACAGCCCGGTTTACCGGAGTCCTGCTAGCCCAGTGCTACAGCCCGGACCCACTTGCTGATGACCGACACGTTCGAAGCTGGGTCATGGATGCCTGTCCCTGTAAGTCTGTGCCACTTTGGGTTTACGACTAGTCATGTCAGCCCGGGCTCTTTATCATATGGATGCTAGCGACACTATCATATACGTGAGCCAAAAGGCGCAAACGGTCCCGGGAAAAGGTAAGACGACACCCGTGGGGATACCGTGCGTGAGGCCGCAAAGTGATATGAGGTGTTACCTGCTAGATCGATGTGACATCGAGTCGGGGTCCTGACATCGGAACCATTCCGGTGTCCGAATATAGTCATCCAATATATCAATCCTTATGTCTTGACCATTTCGAGACTCCTCGTCATGTCCGTGATCTCATCCGGGACTCCGAACTACCTTCGGTACATCAAAACACATAAACTCATAATACCGATCGTCATCGAACTTTAAGCGTGCGGACCCTACGGGTTCGAGAACTATGTATACATGACCGAGACTCATCTCCAGTCAATAACCAATAGCGGAACCTGGATGCTCATATTGGTTCCTACATATTCTACGAAGATCTTTATCGGTCAAACCGCATAACAACATATGTTGTTCCCTTTGTCATCGGTATGTTACTTGCCCGAGATTCGATCGTCGGTATTATCATACCTAGTTCAATCTCATTACCGGGAAGTCTCTGTACTCGTTCCCTAATGCAGAATCTCGCAACTAACTCATTAGTTACATTGCTTGCAAGGCTTATAGTGATGTGCATTACTGAGAGGGCCCAGAGATACCTCTCCGACAATTGGAGTGACAAATCCTAATCTCGATCTATGCCAACTCAACAAACACCATCAGAGACACCTGTAGAGCATCTTTATAATCACCCAGTTACGTTGTGACGTTTGATAGCACACTAAGTGTTCCTCCGGTATTCGGGAGTTGCATAATCTCATAGTCATAGGAACATGTATAAGTTATGGAGAAAGCAATAGCAATAAAATAAAAGATAATAGTGCTAAGCTAACGGATGGGTCATGTCAATCACATCATTCTCTAATGATATGATCTCGTTTATAAAATGACAACTCATGTCTATGGTTAGGAAACTTAACCATCTTTGATTAACGAGCTAGTCAAGTAGAGGCATACTAGTGACACTCTGTTTGTCTATGTATTCACACACGTACTAAGTTTCCGGTTAATACAATTCTAGCGTGAATAATAAACATTTATCAAGATATAAGGAAATATAAATAACAACTTTATTATTGCCTCTAGGGCATATTTCCTTCACTCATCGTAGTCAATTCCTTGAACTTGTCAAAAACCTTTCGCAACAAGTCGAGCTTTGTAGATAGTAACATTACCGTCAGCGTCATTCTTCTTCTTGAAGATCCATTTATTCTCTATTGCTTGCCGATCATCCGGCAAGTCAACCAAAGTCCACACTTTGTTCTCATACATGGATCCCATCTCCGATTTCATGGCCTCAAGCCATTTTGCGGAATCTGGGCTCATCATCCCTTCCTCATAGTTCGTAGGTTCGTCATGGTCAAGTAACATGACTTCCAAAATAGGATTACCATACCACTCTGGTGCGGATCTTACTCTGGTTGACCTACGAGGTTCGGTAGTAACTTGATCAGAAGTTTCATGTTCATCATCATTAGCTTCCTCACTAATTGGTGTAGGAATCACTCCACTGATTTATGTGATGAACTACTTTCCAATTCGAGAGAAGGTACAAATACCACATCAAGTTCTACTTTCCTCCCACTCACTTCTCTCGAGAGAAACTCCTTCTCTAGAAAGGATCCATTCTTAGCAACGAATAGCTTGCCTTTGGATCTGTGATAGAAGGTGTACCCAACAGTCTCCTTTGGGTATCCTATGAAGACACATTTCTCCCATTTGGGTTCGAGCTTATTAGGTTGAAGCTTTTTCACATAAGCATTGCAGCCCCAAACTTTAAGAAACGACAACTTAGGTTTCTTGCCAAACCACAGTTCATATGGTGTCGTCTCAACGAATTTAGATGGTGCCCTATTTAACGTGAATGCAGCCATCTCTAAAGCATAACGATAGCGGTAAATCAGTAAGAGACATCATAGATCGCACCATATCTAATAAAGTATGATTACGACATTTGGACACACCATTACGCTGTGGTGGTCCAGGCGGCATGAGTTGCGAAACTATTCCACATTGTTTCAAATGAAGACAAAACTCGTAACTCAAACATTCTCCTCCACGATCAGATCGTAGAAACTTTATTTTCTTGTTACGATGATTTTCCACTTCACTCTGAAAATCTTTGAACTTTTCAAATGTTTTAAACTTATGTTTCATCAAGTAGATATACCCATATCTGCTCAAATCATCTGTGAAGGTCAGAAAATAACGATACCCGTCGCGAGCCTCAACACACATCGGACCGCATACATCAGTATGTATTATTTCCAACAAGTCTGTTGCTCGCTCCATTGTTCCGGAGAATGGAGTCTTAGTCATCTTGCCCATGAGGCATGGTTCACAAGCATCAAGTGATTCCAAAAGTCCATCAGCATGGAGTTTCTTCATGCGCTTTACACCAATATGACCTAAACGGCAGTGCCACAAATAAGTTGCACTATCATTATTAAACTTGTATCTTTTGGCTTCAATACTATGAATATGTGTATCACTACTATCGAGATTCAATAAAAATAGACCACTCATCAAGGGTGCATGACCATAAAAGATATTACTCATATAAATAGAAAAACCATTATTCTGTGATTTAAATGAATAACTGTCTCGCATCAAACAAGATCCAGATATAACGTTCATGCTTAACGCTGGCACCAAATAACAATTATTTAGGTCTAAAACTAATCCCGAAGGTAGATGTAGAGGTAGCGTGCTGACATTGATCACACCGACTTTGGAACCATTTCCCACGTGCATCATCACCTCGTTCTTTGCCAATCTTCATTTAATCTGTAGCCCCTGTTTTGAGTTGCAAATATGAGCAACAGAACCAGTATCCAATACCCAGGTGCTACTACGAGCATTAGTAAGGTACACATCAATAACATGTATATCAAATATACCTTTCACTTTGCCATCCTTCTTATCCGCCAAATACTTGGGGCAGTTCCGCTTCCAGTGATCAGTCCCTTTGAAGTAGAAGCACTCAGTCTTAGGCTTAGGTCCAGACTTGGGCTTCCTCACTTGAGCAGGAACTTGCTTGCCATTCTTTTTGAATTTCCCCTTCTTCCCTTTGCCCTTCTTGTTGAAACTAGTGGTCTTATTAACCATCAACACTTGATGCTCCTTCTTGATTTCTACCTCTGCAGCTTTTAGCATCGTGAAGAGCTCGGGAATTGTCTTATCCATCCCTTGCATATTATAGTTCATCATGAAGCTCTTGTAGCTTGGTGGCAGTGATTGAAGAACTCTGTCAATGACACTATCATCACGAAGACTAACTCCCAGTTGAGTCAAGTGGTTGTGGTACCCAGACATTCTGAGTATATGTTCACTGACAGAACTATTCTCCTCCATTTTACAGCTGTAGAACTTATTGGAGACTTCATATCTCTCAATCCGGGCATTTGCTAGAAATATTAACTTCAACTCCTGGAACATCTCATATGCTCCATGACGTTCAAAACACAGTTGAAGTCCCGGTTCTAAGCCGTAAGCATGGCACACTGAACTATTGAGTAGTCATCAGCTTTGCTTTGCCAGACGTTCTTAACATTGTCAGCAGCATCTGCAACAGGCTTGCCACCCAGCGGTGCTTCCAGGACATAATTCTTTTGTGCAGCAATGAGGATAATCCTTAAGTTATGGACCCAGTCCGTGTAATTGCTACCATCATCTTTCAACTTAGCTTTCTCTCGAAACGCATTAAAATTCAAGAGAACAACAGCACGGGCCATTTATCTACAACAACATAAACATGCAAAATACTATCAGATACTAAGTTCATGGTAAATTAAAGTTCAATTAATCAAATTACTTAAGAACTCCCACTTAAATAGACATCCCTCTAATCATCTAAGTGATCACGTGATCCATATCAACTAAACCATGTCCGATCATCACGTGAGACTGAGTAGTTTCCAATGGTGAACATCACTATGCCGATCATATCTACTACATGATTCATGTTCGACCTTTCGGTCTCAGTGTTCCGAGGCCATATCTGCATATGCTAGGCTCGTCAAGTTTAACCCGAGTATTCTACGTGTGCAAAACTGGCTTGCACCCGTTGTATGTGAACGTAGAGCTTATCACACCCGATCATCATGTGGTGTCTCGGCACGACGAATTGTAGCAATGATGCATACTCAGGGTGAACACTTATACCTTGAAATTTTAGTGAGGGGTCATCTTATAATGCTATCGCTGTACTAAGGAAAATAAGATGCATAAAGGATAAACATCACATGCAATCAAAATAAGTGATATGATATGGCATCATCATCTTGTGCCTTTGATCTCCATCTCCAAAGCACCGTCGTGATCACCATCATCACCGGCTTGACACCTTGATATCCATCGTAGCATCATTGTCGTCTCGCCAATTATTGCTTCTATGACTATCGCTACCGCTTAGTGATAAAGTAAAGCAATTAAATGGTGATTGCATTTCATACAATAAAGCGACAACCATAAGGCTCCTGCCAGTTGCCGATAACTTTTACGAAACATGATCATCTCATACAACAATTTATATCTCATCACGTCTTGACCATATCACATCACAACATGCCCTGCAAAAACAAGTTAGACGTCCTCTATTTGTTGTTGCAAGTTTTACGTGGCTGCTATGGTCTTCTAGCAAGAACCGTTCTTACCTACGCATCAAAATCACAACGATTTTTCGTCAAGTGTGCTGTTTTAACCTTCCACAAGGACCGGGCGTGGTCAAACTCGATTCAACTGAAGCTGGAGAAACAGACACCCGCTAGCCACCTGAGTGTGTAGCACGTCGACAGAACCAGTCTCATGAACGTGGTCATGTAATGTCAGTCCAGGCCGCTTCATCCAACAATACCGCCGAGTCAAAGTAAGATGTTGCTTGTAAGCAGTATGACCATTGTCGCCCACAACTCATTGTGTTCTACTCGTGCATATAACATCTACGCATAGACCTGGCTCGGATGCCACTGTTGGGGAACGTAGTATTTCAAAAAAATCCTACGATCACGCAAGATCTATCTAGGAGAAGCATAGCAACGAGTGGGGAGAGTCTGTCCATGTACCCTCATAGACTGTAAGGGGAAGCGTTTAGTAACGTGGTTGATGTAGTCGAACGTCTTCACAATTCAACCGATCCAAGTACCGAACGTACTTCACCTCCGCGTTCGGCACACGTTCAGCTCGATGACGTCCCTCGATCTCTTGCTCCAGTTGAGGACGAGGGGGAGTTCCATCACCACAACGACGTGGCGAAGGTCATGATGAAGTTACCGGCGCAGGGCTTCGCCTAAGCACTACGACGATATGACCGAGATGTGTAACTATGGAGGAGGCCACCGCACACGGTTAAGAGAAACTTGTGTGTTCTAGGGTGCCCCCCAGCCCCCGTATATAAAGGAGGGGAGGGGGAGGCCGGCCGACCCTGTAGGCGCGCCAGCAGGAGGGAGTCCTACTAGGACTCCAAGTCCTAGTAGTGTTCCACCTAGAGGAAAGGGGGAGGAGGAAGGAAGAGGGGGAAGGGAAGGAAAGGGGGGTGCCCTTCCCCTAGTCCAATTCGGACCCAAGGGGAGGAGGCGGCCATCCCCTTGTGGCCCTTCCACTCTTTCCACTAATGCCCATCAAGGCCCATTAGTTCCCCCGAGGTGGTCTGATAACCCTCCGGCACTCCGATAATTATCTGGTACCTCTCGGAACTCATCGGTGTCCAAATAATATCATCCAATATATCAATCTTTATGTCTCGACCATTTTGAGACTCCTCGTCATGTTAGTGGTCTCATCCGGCACTCCGAAGAATCTTCAGTCATCAAATCATATAACTCATAATACAAATCGTCATCGAACGCTAAGCGTGCGGACCCTACGGGTTCGAGAACTATGTAGACATGACAGAGACACATCTCCGGTCAATAACCAATAGCGGAACCTGGATGCTCATATTGGCTTCTACATATTCTACGAAGATCTTTATCGGTCAAACCGCATAACAACATACATTGGTCCCTTTATCATCAGTATGTTACTTACCCGAGATTCGATTGTCGGTATCATCATACCTAGTTCAGTCTCGTTACTGGAAAGTCTCTTTACTCGTTCCGTAATGCATCATCCCGCAACTAGCTCATTAGTCACATTGCTTGCAGGCTTGTAGTGATGAGCATTACCGAGAGGGCCCAGAGATACCTCTCTGAAACACGCAGTGAAAAATCCTAATCTCGATCTATGCCAACTCAACAAACACCATCGGAGACACCTGTAGAGCATCTTTATAATCACACAGTTACGTTGTGACGTTTGATAGCACACAAGGTGTTCCTCCGGTATTCGGGGGTTGCATAATCTCATAGTCAAAGGAACATGTCTAAGTCATGAAGAAAGCAATAGCAATAAAACTAAACGATCATATATGCTAAGCTAACGGATAGGTCTTGTCGATCACATCATTCTCTAATGATGTGATCCCGTTCATCAAATGAAAACACATGTCTATGGTTAGGAAACTTAACCATCTTTGATTAACGAGCTAGTCTAGTAGAGGCATACTAGGGACACTCTGTTTGTCTATGTATTCACACATGTACTAAGTTTCTGGTTAATACAATTCTAGCATGAATAATAAACATTTATCATGATATAAGAAAATGTCAATAACAACTTTATTATTGTCTCTAGGGCATATTTACTTCACTTCCGGCCCGGAAAACCTAAATTTGCATCTTAATTTGATCCAACATAATGCATTTCTTTGCTTTTTCAACAACATTGGATATATAATACATCTCCAAATCTTTGCTAGAATGGCAAAATCAAAGAAAACAAGAACCACAAGTATGCATTTTAGAAGATTTCCAACTTCCATAACTGCTCCCACTAGTTGAAGCAATATCTTCTCCATGTACTCATAGTTGATCTGCGGATTCTTGATCTTGCATTCTTCATTCTTCATCTTTGGTTCAAAATAAGTAGATGTTGCTTCCCCTCTATTTGCAAATGCATCCACATCATTGCCTTCGATTCTACTAAGGAGTGCATGGACGTTTATTAAGTTTCTTTCTATTAATAAATCAATGTATTTGCCTTCCCCAAACCAAAATGAGCATCTGATATGTCTCCAACATATCTATAATTTTTGATTGCTCCATGCTATATTATCTACTGTTTTGGGCAATACTGGGCTTTATATCCACTTCTATATTACTTTCGGGACTAACCTATTAACCGGAGGCCCAGCCCAGATTTGCTGTTTTATGCCTATTTCAGTGTTTTGAAGAAAAGGAATATCAGACGGGGTCGAAACGGAATGAAATCAACTGGAGAAGTTATTTTTGGAAGGAAACACACCTGATGGACTTGGACCCCACGTCAGAAGATACGGGAGCTACCCACGAGGGTGGGGGCGCGCCCACCCCCCTGGGGCGCGCCCCCTGCCTCGTGGGGCCCTCATGGCTCCCCTGACGTGCTTCTTCTGCCTATATAACTCCATATACCCTAAAACTTCCAGAACGGATAATAGATCGGGAGTTCCGCCGCCAGAAGCCTCCGTAGCCAACGAAAACCAATCTAGACCCGTTCTGGCACCCTGCCGGAGGGGGCAATCCCTCTCCGGTGGCCATCTTCATCATCCCGGTGCTCTCCATGACGAGGAGGGAGTAGTTCTCCCTCGGGGCTGAGGGTATGTACCAGTAGCTATGTGTTTGATCTATCTCTCTCGTGTTCTTGATTTGGCACGATCTTGATGTATCGCGAGCTTTGCTATTATAGTTGGATCTTATGTTTCTCCTCCCCCTCTTCTCTCTTGTAATGAATTGAGTTTCCCCTTTGAAGTAATCTTATCGGATCGAGTCTTTAAAGATTTGAGAACACTTGATGTATGTATTGCCATGGATATCTGTGGTGACAATGGGATACAACGTGCCACTTGATGTATGTTAAGGTGATCAACTTGCGGGTTTTGTGACATTGGGAACCTATGCATAGGGGTTGGCACACGTTTTCGTCGTGATTTTCCGGTAGAAACTTTGGGGCACTCTTTGAGGTCCTTTGTGTTGGTTGAATAGATGAATCTGAGATTGTGTGATGCATATCGTATAATCATACCCACGGATACTTGAGGTGACATTGGAGTATCTAGGTGACATTAGGGTTTTGGTTGATTTGTATCTTGAGGTGTTATTCTAGTACGAACTCTAGGGCTGTTTGTGACACCTATAGGAATAGCCCAACGGATTGATTGGAAAGAATAACTTTGAGGTGGTTTCATACCCTACCATAATCTCTTCGTTCGTTCTCCGCTATTAGTGACTTTGGAGTGACTCTTTGTTGCATGTTGAGGGATAGTTATGTGATCCAATTATGTTAGTATTGTTAGGGAACTTACACTAGCGAAAGTATGAACCCTAGGCCTTATTTCCACACATTGCAATACCGTTTACGCTCACTTTTATCACTTGTTACCTTGCTGTTTTTATTATTTCAGATTACAAAAACTATTATATACTATCCATATTGCACTTGTATCACCATCTCTTCGCCGAACTAGTGCACCTATACAATTTACCATTGTATTGGGTGTGTTGGGGACACAAGAGACTCTTTGTTATTTGGTTGCAGGGTTGCTTGAGAGAGACCATCTTCATCCTACGCCTCCTACGGATTGATAAACCTTAGGTCATCCACTTGAGGGAAATTTGCTACTGTCCAACAAACCTCTGCACTTGGAGGCCCAACAACGTCTACAAGAAGAAGGTTGTGTAGTAGACATCAAGCTCTTTTCTGGCGTCGTTGCTGGGGAGGTTAGCGCTTGAAGGTATATCTTTAGATCTTGCAATCGAGTCTTTTACTTTCTTGTTTTCTCACTAGTTTAGTTTATAAAAGAAAACTATAAAAAATGGAATTAAGTTTGTCTCATACGCTTCACCTTTTTAATATCTTTCGTGAGTATGATGGAAAGGATAATTGTGCTCAAGTGCTAGAAGAAGAAATCTATAAAATGTTTGGCACTAAATATTTGAATGATGAGCATGATTGCAATGTTGTTAGTACGAATTCTTTGAATATCCATGATGCTAATGATGATTGCACTAGTTATGATGAAAATGCCTCCTATAAACATGTCAATTTTTGTGGAGTAGACTGGGTTTGCAAGTACACACCAAATAGGGAAGATAGATATTGCAAGAGGCACAATTACTTAGAAACTAAATTGTTGCAAGAAGAGCTAGATGAATGTGCTGAAAATTTAAGATATCTTACCCATACTTGCGAACTTTGCAATGAACATGGTCATTTAAATATCAAATGCAAATTGTTTCATGACCGTATCGTGTCCAAAAATTGTGATGACTTGATTTCCCTTGCACATCATAATGAACTTAGTTTGCTCTTGGGTTATGAAGAAATGAAACGTATAACTGAGGGTATTCCAAAATTTAATCTCGATAAACTTCTTGGTTTTGATCTAGAGAAGATTTATATGTATTGTGCGGTTAATTGCATTGAAAATTCTTATATTGCCAATTACATAAAGAAAAGAAAACAAATAGAGGATGAAGAGAATACTAATGAAAGGGATGAGACTTCCCAATATCCTCCTATTATTTCTTATGATGAATCAGGTAACGAGGAGGAGCCTTCTATTCAACCAATCTAATTAATAAGGAGCTCCAAAAAGAGGATTGAACCCACACATGATGTGGTGAAGAAGAATAAAAGAAAAAGGAATAGAGGTAAAAAGGTATCTCTCTCAAATAAAGTTGCTCCTATTATTGTTGTGCCTCCTGAAAATGAAGATGATACACTTGATGATGATCTCGTTATGCCTATTGCTTGTTGTGATGATTATGATTGGGAAGATAATGACACTTCTTATGATCTTGAAAATCTTTTTGGCACTTGCTTGGAAGAATATTATAATTGTATACTACTGGTGCTATCTATATTATTAATGATGAGAGTGATTATGCTTATGATATGAAAAGGCCCAAGCTTGGGGAAGATATGTTTGTTGAGGATGACATATTTGAGAATATATTTGCTGCAATTAATGTTTGTCCCAAGCTTGGGGATGCTATGATTAATGAAGATGATATTTTTAGTCTCCCAAGTTTTGATGTGCAAATTTATTATGATGAAAGCATGCCTCCTATCTATGATGTTTATTGTGATGACACGTATGCTTTAAAGAATAATGATAACCATGAAACTTTTCATCTTGATCTTAATTTTCAATCAAATGATAGTTATTTTGTTGAGTTTGCTCCCATTATTATTCATGAGAAGAATTTTGCTTATGTGGAGAGTAGTAAATTTTCTATGCTTGTAGATCATGAAAATAATTCTTTAGGTGCTGGTTATATTGTTGAATTCATTCATGATGCTACTGAAAATTATTATGAGGGAGGAATATATGCTTGTAGGAATTGCAATAATATCAAGTTTCCTCTCTATGTGCTTAAAATTTTGAAGTTATGCTTGTTTTGCCTTCCTATGCTAGTTGATTATTGTTCCCATAAGTTGTTTTCTCACAAAATCCCTATGCATAGGAAGTGGGTTAGGATTAAATGTGCTAGTCATATTCTTCATGATGCTCTCTTTATATTTCAATTCTTATCCTTTATGTGAGCATCATTGTCATTATCATGCCTAGCTAGGGGCGTTAAACGATAGCGCTTGTTGGGAGGCAACCCAATTTTATTTTTGTTCCTTGCTTTTTGTTCCTGTTTAGTAATAAATAATTCATCTAGCCTCTGTTTAGATGTGGTTTTATGTGTTTAATTAGTGTTTGTGCCAAGTAGAACCTTTGGGAAGACTTGGGGAAAGTCTTGTTGATCATGCTGTCAAAAACAGAAACTTTAGCGCTCACGAGAATTTCTGCCATTTTTATTTGGAGAGTGCTATTTAGTTAATTCTTTTTGAAGATTATTAATAGATAAATTCCTTAGGTTCAGAAATTTATTTGAGAATTTTATGAGTTCCATAAGTATTCGTTTGATCCAGATTACTACAGACTGTTCTGTTTTTAACAGATTCTGTTTTTCGTGTGTTGTTTGTTTATTTTGATGAATCTATGGCTAGTAAAATAGTTTATAAACCATAGAGAATTTGGAATACAGTAGGTTTAACACCAATATAAATAAAGAATGAGTTAATTACAGTACCTTGAAGTGGTGATTTATTTTCTTATACTAACAGAGCTTACGAGTTTTCTGTTAAGTTTTGTGTTGTGAAGTTTTCAAGTTTTGGGTAAGGATTCGATGGACTATGGAATAAGGAGTGGAAAGAGCCTAAGCTTGGGGATTCCCAAGGAACCCCAAGGTAATATTAAAGGATAGACAAGAGCCTAAGCTTGGGGATGCCCCGGAAGGCATCCCCTCTTTCGTCTTCGTTCATCGGTAACTTTACTTGGAGCTATATTTTTATTCGCCACATGATATGTGTTTTGCTTGGAGCGTCAATTTATTTTGTTAGGATTTGCTTTCTGTTATTTATAAAAATGTTTTGCACCTTTTATTTCAATAAAAGTGGCATTGATAGTCTTTACTATGCCTATGTTACAAGTCTTCATGTTGCTGTTTGAAAACAGAAAGTTTACCGCTGTTACAATAATTACCTAGAAAAGTAAGAATGTGATAAAATGTTGAAACCTTTTTCATATTAAGCTCTGATAAATTTACTACAGTGGGAATTTTCTTTCATAATTTTTGGAGTTAGGGAAGTATGGATGTTGCAGCATTCTTTACAGACTATCCTGTTTAGGCAGATTGCTGTTATGTTTGCATTGTTTGCATATGTTTGCTTCTTTAATGATTCTATTTGAGGATAGGACTATTAAATATGCAGAGGCATTTAGTATGCAATATTGAATAATAAATTTAGTGATTTGCTACAGTAGAGTATAATAAGGTGTTGGCAATGGTTTATACTAACTTATCTCACGAGTCCTTGTTGAGTTTTGTGTGGATGAAGCTTTTGAGATTTAGGGAGACCGTGATATGAGAGGAATTTAGGAGACACAAAAGCTCAATCTTGGGGATGCCAAAGGCACCCCAAGATAATATTTCAAGAAGTCTCAAGCATCCAAGCTTGGGGAAGCCCCGGTTGGCATCCCACCTTTTTTCTTCAACAACTATCGGTTAGTATCGGTTGATTCTAAGTTTTTGCTTCTTCACATGATGTTTGCTATTCTTAAATGTTATTTTCTTTAGTTTTGCTTGCTGTTTTAATAAAATACCAAGATCTGAAATTCTTAAATGTTAGAGAGTCTTCACATAGTTGCATAATTATTCAATTACTCATTGATCTTCACATAAATCTTTCGGAGTAGTTTGTCATTTGCTCTAGTGCTTCACTTATACCTTTTAGAGCATGGTGGTAGTTTTATTTTGAAGAAATAGATGAACTCTCATGCTTCACTTATATTATTTTGAGAGTCTTAAATAGCATGGTAATGTGCTTAAAAATCCTAATATGCTAGGTATTCAAGAATAATAAAATTCTCTTATGAGTGTGTTGAATACTATGAGAAGTTTGATACTTGATAATTGTTTTGAGATATGGAGATGGTGATATTAGAGTCATGCTAGTTGAGTGGTTATGAATTTGAGAAATACTTGTGTTGAAGTTTGTGATTCCCGTAGCATGCACGTATGGTGAACCGTTATGTGATGAAGTCGGAGCATGATTTATTTATTGATTGTCTTCCTTATGAGTGGCGGTCGGGGACGAGCGATGGTCTTTTCCTACCAATCTATCCCCCTAGGAGCATGCGCGTAATACTTTGCTTTGATAACTTGTAGATTTTTGCAATAAGTATGTGAGTTCTTTATGACTGATGTTGAGTCCATGGATTATACACACTCTCACCCTTCCACCTTTGCTAGCCTCTCTAGTACCGCGCACCTTTCGCCAGTACCATAAACCCACCATTTACCTTCCTCAAAACAGCCACCATACCTACCTATTATGGCATTTCCATAGCCATTCCGAGATATATTGCCATGCAACTTTCCACCATCCAGTTTATTATGACACATTCATCATTGTCATATTGCTAGCATGATCATGTAGTTGACATAGTATTTGTGGCACAACCACCGTTCATAATTCTTTCATACACGTCAATCTTGATTCATTGCATATCCCGGTACACCGCCGGAGGCATTCATATAGAGTCATATCTTGTTCTAAGAATCGAGTTGTAATTCTTGAGTTGTAAGTAAATAAAAGTGTGATGATCATCATTATTAGAGCATTGTCCCAGTGAGGAAAGGATGATGGAGACTATGATTCCCCCACAAGTCGGGATGATACTCCGGATGAAAATAAATAAATAAAAGAGGCCAAAGAAGCCCAAATAAAAAAAGAGAAAAGAGGCCATAAAAAAGGGAAAGGCCCAAATAAAAAAATAAAAAATAAGAGAAAAAGAGAGAAGGGGCAATGCTACTATCATTTTACCACACTTGTGCTTCAAAGTAGCACCATGATCTTTATGATAGAGAGTCTCTTGTTCTGTCACTTTCATATACTAGTGGGAATCTTTCATTATAGAACTTGGCTTGTATATTCCAATGATGGGCTTCCTCAAAATGCCCTAGGTCTTCGTGAGCAAGCGAGTTGGATGCACACCCACTAGTTTCTTTTGTTGAGCTTTCATACACTTATAGCTCTAGTGCATCCGTTGCATGGCAATCCCTACTCACTCACATTGATATCTATTGATGAGCATCTCCATAGCCCGTTGATACGCCTAGTCGATGTGAGACTATCTTCTCCCTTTTTGTCTTCTCCACAACCACCATTCTATTCCACCGATAGTGCTATGTCCATGGCTCACGCTCATGTATTGCGTGAAGATTGAAAAAGTTTGAGAACATTAAAAGTATGAAACAATTGCTTGGCTTGTCATCGGGGTTGTGCATGATTTAAATATGTTGTGTGGTGAAGATGGAGCATAGCCAGACTATATGATTTTGTAGGAATAACTTTCTTTGGCCATGTTATTTTGAAGAGACATAATTGCTTAAGTTAGTATGCTTGAAGTATTATTATTTTTATGTCAATATGAACTTTTGTCTTGAATCTTTCGGATCTGAATATTCATATCACAAGTAAGAAGAATTACATTGAAATTATGCCAACTAGCATTCCACATCAAAAGTTATCTTTTTTATCATTTACCTACTCGAGGATGAGCAGGAATTAAGCTTGGGGATGCTTGATACGTCTCCAACGTATCTATAATTTTTGATTGCTCCATGCTATATTATCTACTGTTTTGGGCAATATTGGGCTTTATTATCCACTTTTATATTACTTTCGGGACTAACCTATTAACCGGAGGCCCAACCCAGATTTGTTGTTTTATGCCTATTTCAGTGTTTTGAAGAAAAGGAATATCAGACGGAGTCAAAACGGAACGAAATCAACTGGAGAAGTTATTTTTGGAAGGAAACACACCTGATGGACTTGGACCCCACATCAGAAGATACGGGAGCTGCCCACGAGGGTGGGGGGCGCGCCCACCCCCCTGGGGCGCGCCCCCCTGCCTCCTGGGGCCCTCGTGGATCCCCTGACGTGCTTCTTCTACCTATATAACTCCATATACCCTAAAACTTCCAGAACGGATAATAGATCGGGAGTTCCACCGCCAGAAGCCTCCGTAGCCACCGAAAACCAATCTAGACCTGTTCCGGCACCCTGCCGGAGGGGGCAATCCCTCTCTGGTGGCCATCTTCATCATCCCGGTGCTCTCCATGACGAGGAGGGAGTAGTTCTCCCTCGGGGCTGAGGGTATGTACCAGTAGCTATGTGTTTGATCTCTCTCTCTCTCTCTCATGTTCTTGATTTGGCACGATCTTGATGTATCGCGAGCTTTGCTATTATAGTTGGATCTTATGTTTCTCCTCCCCCTCTTCTCTCTTGTAATGAATTGAGTTTCCCCTTTGAAGTAATCTTATCGGATCGAGTCTTTAAAGATTTGAGAACACTTGATGTATGTCTTGCCGTGGATATCTGTGGTGACAATGGGATACCACGTGCCACTTGATGTATGTTAAGGTGATCAACTTGCGGGTTCCGTGACATTGGGAACCTATGCATAGGGGTTGGCACACGTTTTCATCGTGATTCTCCGGTAGAAACTTTGGGGCACTCTTTGAGGTCCTTTGTGTTGGTTGAATAGATGAATCTGAGATTGTGTGATGCATATCGTATAATCATACCCACTGATACTTGAGGTGGCATTGGAGTATATAGGTGACAGTAGGGTTTTGGCTGATTTGTATCTTAAGGTGTTATTCTAGTACGAACTCTAGGGTTGTTTGTGACACCTATAGGAATAGCCCAACGGATTGATTGGAAAGAATAACTTTGAGGTGGTTTCGTACCCTACCATAATCTCTTCGTTCATTCTCCGCTATTAGTGACTTTGGAGTGACTCATTGTTGCATGTTGAAGGATAGTTATGTGATCCAATTATGTTAGTATTGTTGAGGGAACTTACACTGGCGAAAGTATGAACCCTAGGCCTTATTTCCACACATTGCAATACCGTTTACGCTCACTTTTATCACTTGTTACCTTGCTGTTTTTATTATTTCAGATTACATAAACTATTATCTACTATCCATATTGCACTTGTATCACCATCTCTTCGCCGAACTAGTGCACCTATACAATTTACCATTGTATTGGGTGTGTTGGGGATACAAGAGACTCTTTGTTATTTGGTTGCAGGGTTGCTTGAGAGAGACCATCTTCATCCTACGCCCCCTACAGATTGATAAACCTTAGGTCATCCACTTGAGGGAAATTTGCTACTGTCCTACAAACCTCTGCACTTGGAGGCCCAACAACGTCTACAAGAAGAATGTTGTATAGTAGACATCAGCATCCATCTTCCTACACACATGATGATGTTCGACATGAGCTACCGCGATTAAACCAAAGAATGAGCTATCAAAATGAGCCGAACGAAAACAACACGTACCCCATCATTTTCGCATTTGAAGAACACCCATCCGGGGTGCTTCGGCGTGCCCGAAGTTAGTCGCAGCACTGTCCACGTGCAGTCGTCGCACTGTATGAGCGGCATCGCCGAGCCCCAGAGCCACTGCGCGAGTGCCGAGCCCGATGGACGGCCGGACGAATCCATGCCCACAAACCGTCGGCGGCGGCGGGAGGACGAACCCGTACCTGCATGCGGCGATGCGACCTTGTCGGGGCTGCGGGAGATGCTCCCCGACTATTCCATCGCTTGGCGCAGCCACCGACGGCCAGAAAAACCAAATCCGGCGGCCCGCGATGAAGGGCCGCAGATTCGCAACTTTCTGGCCCGCCGGCGCAGGAGGGGGGGAGGCCTCGTGCGTGTGGCAGCCTTTTCGGCGTGCTCCCGCCGGCTGCTTTCACCGGAATCTTGGGCGGCGGTCCGGTGGTGGGGCGAGGGGAAGAGGGGAGGTGGTTGGTGGGGAAAGCGCGGGCTGAAATGTCCCCCCACCAACCGCTTCCGCTTATATGCAGGGCACCGCATCGGCGAGTGGGAAACCCGCGAACACGCGGGTTGGGGCCAGATTTTGCCGCGCCCCTCAAAATTTTTTGCGGGCCGGCCATGTTTGTGGGGTCTGTTCGGACGGGAATTTCCGCACCGGCCCGCATTTTGGCGGTTATATTGCGGGTTGGGCCTTTTTGCGGGGTCTACTAGAGTTGCCCTAAGAGTGGCAAATTTTCAGTCAAATCCTTGTATGATCATCTCTTTGACGTGGGGCTTGACAGATCTTCTTGGCATTTATGGAAAGCTAAAATTCCTGCTAAAATTAGAATCTTCTTGTGGCTCATTTGGCATAATGCCATTGTCACCAAGGATAATATGGTAAAGAGGAATTGGACAGTTCTGCTTTGGGTCGTCGTCATTCACATGGCAACATTGGACATATGTCACATTTGGTGATAAGTTTGCTAATACCAGTCCATTAAAAATCTATGGAATATTTAGCCCTTGTAGAAAGATATCTGGCGACAAAGGCTCACGAAACGAGACGATGGCGAACCAAATAAAGACGAGTTTTGTGGTGAAGTTTGTGAAATGGGAGGGAAAATATTCTACTTGTAAGGATAGCATTTCTTGTGACGTCTATTTAGAATGTTCGTGATTGCTACTCCAGCTTCGCCTTTCTGTGCTTATATGAGGTTGGCGATGCAGGATGCATGGGTGGGTGATAACCAAAAAAATTACATAGTTGTGTCCTTTGGTGAGCCTTCATGATCCGAAAAAAAAGTGCACTTGATTTTCCCCATATTTTCCTGAGTTCAGGAAGTCTACTGCATTCACAAACACACAAAAAAAAATCTCTTCTCTTCTCGCTCACCACCGCATTTATCTGTCTCTTCGCCTCCTTCGCACATCAATACATGGGGCTTCTGCTCGCCGCTGGGAAGTTTCACCTCGAGGGCTTCCTATCCACAAAGATTGACAGACGTCTCGCTAGTAGGCGCAGCCTCGTCATGTCTGATGGGAAGTCCAACAATTGAATCGGAACGCCGAATCATTAGGCTGTGATGTAGGAAACCCTACTTCCAGGGCCAGAAGTTTGAGTGTCTTTAGCACTCGAACATCAGCCACTACATCCAAGTCGAAAAAGACATATGACACATTTGGTGATAAGCCTACTAATACTAGTCCTACAAAAATCTTTGGAATATTTAGCTCTTGTAGAAAGATATTTGGTGACAAAAGCTCATGAAATGAGACAGATAGTGAACCAAATAAAGACGAGTTTTGTGGCGAAGTTTGTGACACAGGAGAGGAAATATTCTACTTGTAAGGATGGCATTTCTTGTGACCTCTATTGAGAATGTTTGTGACACGGGAGAGGAAATATTCTACTTGTAAGGATGACATTTCTTGTGATGTCTATTGAGAACGTTTATGATTGCTGCTGCTTCAGCTTGGCGTTTTCGCGCTTATATTGAGGGTGCAGGATGCATGGGTGGGTGATAACTAAAACTGTTATTGAGGTAATGAACACTTGTTGGGGGATGCTGACCTTATTCACATTATGGTCTTATTATTTATTTGGTTTAAATGAATATTTCCTTGTATGAATATTAAATATTGATGAAGGGAGTGTTGGAATATTAGGCAAATTCATGATTAATTTTAGTAAATAATTCATGACTATAACAGAAAATAGCATGCAACAATCTAGCATACTAGATGAACAGGAAAACATGCACAATATCATCACACATATAATAATATCAACTACAGATAGAGACATGAATGGATCATGATGGACGTACTGTTCGTTAGCTTCTGTAGGAGCGACGCTGCTGATGGCGATGTTGGCGACGATTTGTTGCTGCTGACGGCGATGGAGACTACGATGAGTAGCACGGCCGAACTTGGACGGAAGACGACCCGTGATGACGAACTTGAGCAGTTGCGTAGAGCGCTTCTTAAAAACCTAATTCATCCTCATTCGGTGCAGGATTGCAAGGACGAACGGTTCGCATGCCGGCATTCGGGATGGAGTAGACTACGGTGACGGCGCAAGTCACGAGACGAAGCAAAATCCTAAGTGTTTTCAATGTATCTTTGGCAGCGGCTGGTAGGAGTATATATAATAGGACCTACCAAGACATCAAAAAAAAATAAAATGGCAAAAGAAAGCCGCGCCCATACAAAATTTTGGCAGACCATTCACGCACGCCCCGCTCCAACCCCAACCCCGCCTGACCAGGCAAGCAAGAAGTCATGTGTGGTCTTCCATTTCTCTACTTCACACATCACTAAGTGTGATGTAGAGAACCGATAAATCGAGTGAACATGGTGGCACGCGAGGTCTATATCTCACCATTCATTGTGTCATGATCCGTGATGTATTCATACTAGGCATCAGGTATATTCATTTCTCAGGGTGAAGTACTCCTATATGGACAATCTATTCCCAGAGTCAATTGGTGACCATGGCCCACAAATCTCACAAGAGGAGTTATTCTCTTGTTTATTAAGAGCAGATGTCTAAAGGTTCTTGCGGTCTCTTCATGTGCTCTTCCTGTATGTCTTCTCTCGTCCATGTGCTTTCTTATGAAGCTGATGTACAGCAACTTAATTAGCTAAGCTTGGTTTGGCATCCTGTTTAGTAATATCTAGTTATCTAGTTTCTGCTTCGATGTACTTTCAAATCAGTACTAAATGCTGAATGTGTACCCCAACAATAACATGTGCAATGGCAAGAATATGCTTTGGACGAACATTTTTCATGTACGTGCATGTTGTTAAGCTGCATAAACACAAGCATGGTGACTGATGGGGCAGAGATTAATCAAATAACTACCGACAATTCGGGCCATAGAAAAAACGTGCATAAGAAACATTGGAGCTAATGTAACAAAAGTCAAATATCTTCATCACGCCCACCAGCATTTCACACCAGGCATTTAAGTGAGGTTTTAAAACCTGGCAGACCATCCCATCTGGTCATCATTTAAATGGTCTGTGTCACATTAACATGGCAGAGCGGCTAGGACCGTCTTTGTCATGCGGATTTACTCGTATCCAGCTCCATTTAAGATGGTTAGCTACCAACTCATGTACGTGTATTTTGCCGAATTAAACTGTGGGTCGTTTGAGTATTCATTCAATCGCTATACTAATTGCTAATCTCATAGCATACATGGATTGTCCAGATATCATCCTCACGCGGCACTATGTCGCAAAAATTCACGTCGAGAACCATTATATAAAGAGGTCTCGCACTTCCTCAACTTTTGAGGTGGTACTAAACTTTAGAACTATCACTTACCATTTATTCATAGGCCTAATTCAGGATTTCAATAATTCTTAATGAGCTAGGAGCCTAGGCCCCATTATTTCTACAAGAGCGCTCCCTCTCCGAAAAAGCATAGCAAAGACCGAGCTCCACATAGCTCGTTATTTCTTTTCAGCGAAAACACTATTTCCATACATTAAAAAAATTGAAAAAATGTATATACATATATGTCTATTTGTAGTATACATGTATAAAATTTCATGAACATATATGTTAACATGTAATGTATACAAAAAAGATAAATACACAGATTAAAATGGGCTTTATCATTGTTGTTTTTGGTCCAGATATTTATCTTTTTTGTGTAGCATGCAAATAATCGAATTACCTGATGAAACTTTTTTGTAACTTGACGAACAGTCATATGTATTTGTATAAAAAGATTTGATATTTTTTGAAACTTTTAAGTATATTTTGATTTTTTTTTGATAAAACGGGCTCCATGGAGCCCGGCCTCTGCGACGCCTCACTCGCTCCCTCTCTGATTTCATTAATGAAATCAATGTCTTCATGCTACAAGGGAACAGTGGGAAAAGGAGAGCAAGAAGATAATGCAGACAGAGTATACATCTCGGACCACCAGACATTTTACCTCTATCACCTGCAGCCTCTAGCCACCGCCCCCACACTAGGAAGAGACAAGGAGCTGCCAGCTGAAATGTATTTATGTTAAGTATGCATCAATTAATTTGGACCGTAGGGAGGGAGTACTAGAGAAATTATTTCAACGGAAGAGTTAGGAAACCAGAAGCGTTCAGGCAGAAGCGGCAGGAATCCTCCGGCTAGCGAGTGTTTTGTCCACTCGATTCCTTCCAGGCTGTAATGCTACGCACATGTATTATTTTTTAGTGCATTGTGTGATCTCGATGACGGTGATGTTTGTACGCCCGTTTACGTGCAGATGGAGTATCTCTAGCTCAACTGTGAGCAGTTTTGGAAGTGATCTCTTTGGTTACAATAAGGAAATCAAGGGAATACGCATGAATAGATGGATGTGGGGAATCTAAAGTGTTTGAAAAAAGGAGATATTATGCACGCACAAACAGGGAAAAGACGAGAAAGAAAAGATGCACATGCATGTTTGGTAGTACTAGCTAGATGGATTGATGTGAAGGGGAACAATGAGGCTAGGGAAAGGTGGGTATTGCGTGTCGATCATCCGTGCAAAGAAAAGAAATGATAGTGGATGTTTATACTCCATTTGGGGCCATTTCCACTTGTCGAAGTCAGGTTGTTTCCATCTCTAGTACTCCCTCCATCACATAATATAGCGGGCATTCGTTTCCATGAAAGTTGAGCTTCACACATCAAGTTTATAGAAAACCTTTTCAACGTTTACAATAGAGTGAAGTGCACGTAGGTCCTTGAACTATTTTAAGGGTGTCACATAGGTCTTCACAGTATGAAAATCGTCGTTCAGGTCCTCAAAGTATAGTGAGTGTGTCATGCTAGACAAAGTATAGGTCCTCAGACTACTTTAATATTGAACTGATTCTGGACCTGGATGAAACACTTATTACACTTTAAGGACCTAGATGACGATTTTCATAGTTCGAAAACCTACATGACACCCTTAAAATAGTTTGGGGATCTACTATGCACTTCACTCTTTACAATACCAAACATATACCATATGAATATAGATTTCATGATTAATCTAATATGAATATAGATTTCATGATTAATCTAATGGTGTTGATTCGATATTCTCATCACATAAACTCGGTCAATGTTGATAAAGTTTAACTTTAAAAAGATGGAATACACACCATATTAGGAAACTAGGACCGTGTCCGTTCTCACCAGATTAGCATAGCATTGTCGTCCATAAACATGCACACATAGATACAGTAGCTAACGAAATTAACGGTGAATACTATGTTTGTGGTGCATGCGTGGTGCTCGCCGGTGGGGACATATATTACATAGGATTCCATTCCACGTCTTGCCCGCTAGGTAGTACAACATATAAAGCAGGAACAAAAGGAAATCGAATCCACGTACGGTCTGGCCTCACACAATCGATCTTTTATCATACAATCAGCCATCACCTACTTGTGACGGAAATGCCGTTAATTTACATAGCTGGATCGATTGATTCGTCCATCACCTCAATATTAAGGAGATATATTACATACTAGCCTAATTTTGCAACAAAGCTACTACTACGTACTAGCTAGATTACATATGCACATGCATAGTTCACGACTCCCATTAATATTGATATGTCCATCACCAAGAGCTAGCTTTGGACAATTAATCATGTATAAGTAGCAAGCACATGCATTGGTAGTCTTGTATATAACTAATTAATTAGTGGAATAATTAAGCTACTGCAGTCGATGAACCATGGCCGCCGCCGATCATGGCGCAGGGGCGGAGCGGCACCTCTGCCTCTGCTCGAGCCCGAAGTGGAGAGTGGACCTGCTGGACCTGCTCCTGCCGCCGCCGTTGCTTCTGCTGCTGCTGCAGTCGGGGAGCACTGCCGCCTGCGCCGCCGTCGCCGAACGTTCCTGCATCCAGATGTGCAACACAAGTTACACAACCAATATCATAATGCTGCATGCTAGCATCAAGTATATGTAGACGTAATCCGTTAAACTACAAATGGCCATGGTGAATATGCGCGTACTTTGATGAAGTCCTGCTCGCGCTTGATGAGCATCTGGTTCTCCCTGCGCAGCTGCGCCAGCTCCATCTCCAGCTCGTTGGTGTAGGCCTGCTTCCGCGCCCGCGACCGGGCCGCCGACTCCCGGTTCTTTATCATCCGGCGCTGACGGTCGACCGCCGCCGGAGCATCGACCTGCACCCTCTTGCTGTTGTTGTTGCCGCTGTTGGCTCCGGAGGCGGAGGGGAAGCCAAAGGGGTAGTCATTGCAGGAGCTGGAGCCGGAGGGCGTACCGGAACCGGGACCACCACCGTGGAAGGTGAACTGGACGGAGGAGCTGAGGGTGAGCGCCGTGTAAGGAGCCCCCCGCCGCAGCGGCACCGGGCCGGCGAGGTAGTCCTGGGGGAAGACGGCGGCGGCTGGAGAGCGGATGTGGTACGACTGCAGCGCGGCCGGGGTGGAAGGCAGGGACATGTCCTTCCACAACTCCTCCATCCGAAACACTCCACTGGATCCTACTTGGCCTTCACCTAATATGTGTGCAAGGTGAGAGACGCTGGCACACGCGTAACGCTAAGTATATATGGCATGCTCCTTGTGGCTCTCTTCTCTTAGTTTATAGCCACAAACGCAACGCCCTGTCCACCCATGGGTGGCCTGGTGTGTGTGGGTGCAAGTAATCTACCGGAGTATTATGCTTCAATGGCGTGTTGCTTGTTTGTCATATCTGGCTACGCATGCATGCATGTATGTGTGCGTTTGATTCTTCTCGGCATTTCTCTATATTTGTATTTCTGTATCATAGTGATCTTTTTCTGGAATAACTTTCGATTTATTCATCAGCTGTCAAGACAGTACAAAAAACACCAAAGATAATAGAGATTACATCCATGTTCGTAGACCACCTCACGATAGCTACAAGCACTGGAGCAAGCCGAAGACATGCCACCATCACCCCCCTCCCTCGTCGGAGTGAGACAAAGCTAGTCATAGTAGACCGTTGGAAACTCATGGTGCTAATGCCCCTCAGGACCAGCACACCAGAATAACAAATGTCGTTGATGAAGAGAAGCGTGGATCAGAAGGATCAAAACCTGTAGACACATGAATGTAGACGAACAAAAATCAAATCCATCAAAGACAAACACCGTCGAATCTCGCGAGATCTGCCAAAGACACTTCCACACGCCCTCCGACGATGCTTGATGTATCGCTGGACGAGACGGGGATAGAAGACGAGAACTGCATTTCATCTTCAGAGAGCCGTCGTGCACTTGGCATCCTGAGCAGGACACAAATCCTAACCAAATTCAAAAAAACACCTAAAAACAAAGCCCTCGCACCGTCAATGGCCGGGATCAACCGTGTCTCCATGGCCCTAAGGCCAAAGGAGACTAGGCAGATCGGCGGCGATGCCGACGGAGGCACGGGAAACCCTAACACGTGTTTGTTCGCTCAAGATATGTTGAAGCCGAGAGACATTGATTGGATTAGGGTGATTGATTTCCTTCTCTCCCATTCAGTGTCTAGACTTATGTCGGTCTTTCTTTAAAATAAATAAATTTACAATGCAATATTTTGAAATGTTTTACGAAACATTACTAAAAGTGTTTTTGACATAATTTTCAAAATATTCTTTTTCTATAGGTTTATTTCATGAATCTTCCATTATTTCAGCCGTTCTTTCTTCAGAAAGTCGTATTTACCCGAGTGGACCACCAGCTTGTCATGTCTGGCTACACCTATATGGGTGTAGTCCTGCATTAGATTATTATATGTGTATCTTCGTTTCTATATTTCGACACCAATGGGCCCCTTCCATTAAACGTATGGTCAAAAGAGTTTTGTTTATAGATTAAATATTTTGAAAAATAATTTATTGAAACTGTTTTCACACACTTTTCAAAAGAAAATTCCTTTCGATGTGTTTAACTATTTTTTTCACGGATCTTCTATATTTCAATCATTAACCCAAAAATCACATTTCACATTTGAAAGATTGTGGATGTCGCCTAAAGAGGGGG
>NC_041388.1:678463759-678551587 GCF_002162155.2 Triticum dicoccoides
TAGGCTTGAACAAATGTGGAATAAAACTAGCATTTAATTTGTCAAGCACAAAACCTAAAACACGTAGGCTCACCTATGTGCACCAACAACTTATGCTAAGTAAGATAAACAACTAAGTGATAGCAAGATATATATATATGGCATGGAACAATATGGCTATCACAAAGTAAAGTGCATAAGTAAAGGGCTCGGGTAAGAGATAACCGAGGCACGCGGAGATGATGATGTATCCCGAAGTTCACACCCTTGCGGATGCTAATCTCCGTTTGGGGAGGTGGGGAGGCACAATGCTCCCCAAAAAGCCACTAGGGTCACCGTAATCTCCTCAAGCCCTTGCGCAATGCCAGATGTCGTGATTCCACTAAGGGACCCTTGAGGGCGGTCACCGAACCCGTACAAATGGCAACCCTGGGGGCAGTCACCGAACCCGTACACTTTGGCAACTCTTGGGGGCAGTCACCGATACCCGTCAAATTGCTCGGGGCGATCTCCACAACCTAATTGGAGACCCCGACGCTTGCCTAGAGCTTTACGCCCCAATGATTGAGCTCTGACAACAGCAACCATCTAGGGCACCATGACACCCAAAAGTAACAAGCTTCTCAACTTCATTTTCACGTATCACCGTGGAGAACTCAAACCGATACACCGAATGTAATGGCAACGGCACACGGAGTGCCCAAGTCCTTCTCTCCCAAATCCCACCAAAGAAACTAATACTAGGGAGGAAAATGGGAGGAAGAACGAAGAAGAGAACACGAAGAACTCCAAGATCTAGATCCAAGGGGTTCCCCTCACATAGAGGAGAAAGTGATTGGTGAAAATGTGGATCTAGATATCTTGTCTCTTTTCTCCCCAAAACTAGCAAGAATCCATAGAGGTATTGAGAGATAGCAAGCTCGAAAAAGGTCAACAATGAGGGAAGAACACGAGCTCAAGAGATAGGGTCCAATGGGGAAGAAGATCCCCTTTTATAGGACTCCACGAATCTGCCTATTATGTGCAGAAAATTGTAGAACCGGTACAACCGGTTAAAGTAGAGAAAAAACCTACCTGTAGGAAAATCACTAAGCGGTACAACCGCCCGGGGCACCGGGGTAGTACTGGTTAAACTGGAACTAACCGGTAAAACCGGCCCACAATCGCCCAATAACCGCTCCACAACAGAACCCAGTCCGGTGGTAGAGCGGTACAGGGCCGGTACAACCACCGGACCAAGTCTGGAGTGGTACAACAACCCCAAACACCGGTAGTACCGGTGAACCGGTACAACCGGTCTATGTAAAATAGGTAAGATCAAAACAGCCATAACTTTCGCATACGAGCTCCGAATTCAACGAAAACTAGTTTGTTGGAAAGCTAACGACAAGAGAAAACACAATATTGATAGAAATATCAAGAAATAGCAATTGAGAAAATACCCCAAAATAAAATGGTGAGAACCCTTTCTCAAATAAGACCGGTAAAAACTCCAACGCCGAAAACACAAAAGAAGATGCATATGAAATTGGTTTTCGATGAGCTCGAGCTTGCCATGAAGATGACCATAAGCTCCAAATCTCACAAGGAGAAGAACCAAAAAAGAACCAAGAGATATGATGCAAGGATGCAACGGTTAAAGCTCTCGACAAACGATATGACCAAGCTACTCACTAGATAGCCCCCCTTGATAGTACGGCAATCGATCCTACAACTCGGTCTCCCAACTACCACCATGAGACTGGTAAAATAGAAAACCTATCAAGGGCAAACCTTTGCCTTGCACATAGTCCACTTGAGCTAGATGATGATGATCTTTACTTCCTCAAGTTGGCCCACCTTTCTTGATTGCGCTGGTTTGATGAAGACTAGTTGATTGCTCCCCCGTACTCCAATATGGGCGAGCCACTCTTTGGCACATCTTCACAAGTCTAGTGACAACACAATGGGCGACAAGCTTCAAGGATGATCTCTTCATGATGCTCCACTTGAACTTGCACATCGCAATCTTGATGGCGATCACCATTTGATGTCATCCTCCATGGGTTGTATGAGATCTTCCTCTTGATGCAAACCCATGAAAACATACCTAACCCCACATAGAACTCACACGTAGACCATGGGTTAGTACACAAAGCGTAATGGACAATGCTTACCATACCATGAGATCACTTGATCCCTCTTGGTACAACATGTGCGCTTTCTGTGTTGATCAACTTGAATCACTCTTTGTACTTAGTCTTGATTAACCTTGAATATTTCCAACTCTCTTCATTAGGATGATGTCTTGAAGGTAAACTTGAATGTTCACACAATCTTCTTCTTCAAGACATGCTTGCAATAAACTCAACTCTCACATGACCAATCTTTGGATAATTCCTTGAAAAGCACTTTCGCCATCTCATAAACTCTTTGAAACCAACACATGGACTTCAAGAAAAGCCTATGAACAAACCCTTCAAATATAATTCAAGGCAACCATTAGTCCATAGAGATTGTCATCAATTACCAAAACCAAACATGGGGCACCGCATGTTCTCAACATTCAAACTTTTCCTATTTTTTTATTCTATTTTATTTATTATAAATAAAACTATACATTCCACATACATTGACTCATGTATATGAATTATTTCTGTAAGATTTCAATTGATACTATAAACATTTTGGTTTTTTCACAGTTTTAATACTATTTCACATAATTCCGGTAACGTTTCACAAGTTTACTTTCATAAATTTCACGCTCTGTGGAAAATTATATAATTTCATAACCATGTCACGCCACCGCACAAATAAAAAATCATACAAATTGAACAAACATCAATGGTTGCAACACAATTTTCGCAGTCTAGTTTCAGAAATATCTAACAATTTTAACCTTTGTTCTCGATAATCTCACTTCTAGCACTACTTCAAAATACTTCATGGAAAATACATGTTGTTAATTTTGGTGTCACAATTGTCACAGTTCTCAGAATAATTTCAGTACGATTTCCAAAGTTTCATTTCTTAAAACTCCCTTTCTTTCATTAGTGACACAAATCTCATGACCATCTCAATGACATTTAACAAGTCTATATCTTGATATTTCACTTGAATTTCAATTACTAGTAAACCTATTAAAATTATGAAATAATTGGTATTTGTGTCTGATTTTCCTAAATTAGCTTAAAACAAGACTGAAATAATTGGAATTTGTGCCAAACCTTAGTGTTTTTCTTCTTCTGAATTGACTAAAATATTACTATAATTAAAAATTATATGAAATGTTTCTAAAACTGAATTGAAATTATGATTGAAACAACTAAATATAAACTAGTTAAAATGTATCCACAATAGTTCTTGAGCAGAGAGTGCAAGCTAAGGTGTGACGCGTGTACATATATGATGGATTAGGTCGTGCATTTTCACTTTTTTGCGTATGGACCATATATGGGGAAGCATATTTTGCAGACAGCGCAGTGCTGGCTGGGCCAATAATAGCTGATGAATATCCTTCCATATTTCCATTTGCATGTAGATATATTATCATACTGCATGCATTGACGACTGTTCATGCATGCTCCTACTTTTTTTTTGCTCCGGTGGAGGGAGATCTTGCCACGCTCTCGATCACTGTTTCCTGCATCCCGCTATATTGGCCAGGCCATTGATTTGCTGCTTCAATCTAGCTAGCACACAGGTGCACGCTACCCTAGGCTCTACTACTATGCATGACAGTAGAGCACGTAGTACTAGAGTACTTGCTATTGTGAGGACTGAGGAGAGGGGCATGGCCATGGCCATGGACCGGCATGAGAAAGCGAGCAAGAGAATCCGGTGCATCAGAGAGCTGGCTGCATTCGACTGTACAACCGTGCCAGCGTTGTCCGTAAGTGTTTGGCTTTGTTTTCACGTACGTGTGTAGGAGTACTAACTAGCTACACTGGATTCTCACCCATGTCACACTTTGTAGTAGCTAGTAGCAATAGATTCTCACTGTTGAGAGATAACTTTTGGCTATGCAACTCGATGTATTTATCGGTGCATAAATCACGTATACATGGGTGTACAACGTGGGTCTCGACCTCAACTATACAAGGACTAGGAGGTGGGTCAAGATACACAATATACATGCAAAACCATATGTTCAACGTCTCCGCAGTCGAAGTGTCGCCGGAGACGCAGAGACTGGACCTGAACTCCTCAAATACGGAAGAGGCAATCCCTTTGTCATCACATCGATGAACTGTTGCGCCGTCAGGACATGAAGGACCCGGATGCGCCCAAGAGCCACCTGCTCGCGAACAAAGTGAATGTCGAGCTCAATATACTTCGTTCGACGATGATGGACTGGGTTGGCGGAGAGGTACACGGCGGAGACGTTGTCGCAGTAGTCGAGCATGGCCTTGTGAACTTCACAAAGCAACTCTTGGAGCAGCTGACGAAGCCAAGAGCATTCGGCAACGGCGTTAGCCACTGCCTGATACTCTGCCTTGGCACCCGAGCGGGATACCGTGGGCTGTCGCTTGGACGACCACGAGACCGGCGAAGGCCCAAGGTCGACACAGTAGCTCGAGGTGGAGCGTCGTGTGTCCAGGCAACCTGCCCAATCCGCATCAGAGTAGGCGACGAGATTGGTGGAGGCGGAGGCCGTCACCGTGAGTCCCAAGGACGGGGTGCCGCGTATGTAACTAAGGATACGCTTCACCAAGGTCCAATAAGAGTCACATGGAGAGTGCATGTGAAGGCAAACCTTCTGAACAACATACTGTAAATCTGGACGCGTCAGGGTCAAGTACTGCACAGCGCCCACGATAGAGCGATAGAAGGCTGCATTGGATGCGAGAGAGCCCTCCAGAGCATAGACCTTGGCCTTCGTGTCGACAGGCGTGGCGGCGGGCTTGCAGTTAAGCATGCTAGCATGCTCAAGAAGCTCATGAGCATACCTCTGCTGGTGCAGGAAAAACCCATCTGGCTGTCGAACCACCTCGATGCTGAGGAAGTAGTGCAGGTGCCCCAAGTCCTTGAGGGAAAACTCATCGCGAAGACGAGCGGTGAGCCGCTGAAGGAGCTCGGCAGTGGATGTTGTTAGGATGATGTCGTCGACATAGAGCAGTAGATAGGCCGTGGCAACTTCGTGATGGTAACAAAGCGGGACACATCAGAGCGAGTGGATGTGAAGCCAAGCGACTGCAGGAACGCAACGATACGCTGGTACCTGGCTCGTGGCACCTGCTTCAACCTGTAAAGGGAACGAGAGAGCAAGCACACGTGGTCGGGATGCCCGGCGTCGATGAAGCCAGTGGGCTGCTCACAGAACACCTGCTCAGCGAGTTGTAGCTCGAGAGTGCCGTCCGGACGAGTCTTGTGCCGAAAGACCCACTTGCCCATGATGATGTTGGCACGACGCACCGGAGGGACAAGCTGCCAGGTGCTGGAGAGCGTCAAACTCTTCCTGCATCGCGGCGAGCCAATGAGGATCCTGGAGGACGGCTCGAGCTGACGATGGGCGAGGGCACGACTCCGAGGCGGAAGCAGCGAGAAGGTAAGCATCGCTGATATACCGCGTGCTCGGGCGAAGAGTGCCAGCCCGAGAGTGAGTCATCGGGAGGGGTAGCGGGTCCGGGGTGGCGACGGGTGATGATGATGATGAACCCGTCTCCTCTAAGGCACCGAGCGAGGCCACGCCGGCCGAGGGGGCACCGAGGACGCCGGGGACGCCAGGGGCGTCGAGGGCGCCTGAGACGCATGGGGCGTCGAGGGCGCCGAGGACGCCTGGGGCGTCGGGGACGCGGGGTGCGTCGGGGTCGGCGGTACTGACCCGAGGAGGGGCGCGGCCCCTGAGGCAGCCAGGCGGGGAGAGGCTTGATCCACGGTGCGAGGGACGCCCTCGAAGCCAGGAGTCGGCCCGAGAGATGCTCTCGAGCGCCCGTCACCAGGGGAGCTCACCAGAGGACCACTAGGAGCAGGCAAGGCCGCAATATCCGGAGATACCTGCTGAAACGGGAAAACCTTGTCATCAAAGTAAACATGTCGGGAAGTGATCACCCGATGTGAGATAGGATCATAGCAGCGGTAGCCTTTGGTGTTGGGTGGATATCCGAGAAATCATGCAGTCCAAAGACCTAGGAGCTAGCTGATGGGGAGTAGTGGAAGCGATTCTAGGGTAGCACATACAACCGAAGATGCGTAGCTCATCATAGGAGGGTGGCGTGCCGAACAAGAGGTGGTGAGGTGTGAAATTCCCACGAGTGCGGCAAGGACGAATGTTAAGAAGGACCTATGCGGTGGGGAGCGCGTCAGGCCAAGAACGTGGTGGCACGTTGGCGTGAAAGAGAAGCGTGCAAACACAGTCATTAAGAGTGCGAATCATGCGCTCGGCGCGCCTGTTCTGTTGTGAAGTATACGGGCAAGTAAGACGAAAAATCATGCCGTGTGTGGTGAGAAGGTTACGGGTGGCAAGATTATCAAACTCCTCCCCGTTGTCTATTTGCAATGCATGGATGGGACGTCCAAACTGCGTGAAGACATAAGAGTAAAAGGCGGTGAGAGTGGCAATGGCATTTGACTTTCCCCGCAACGAGAAGGTCCACACATAGTGTGAAAAATCATCTAGAAAAACAAGATAATAAAGATAGCCCGTATTGCTTGCAACAGGAGAGATCCAAACATCACTATGAATTAACTCAAACGGGTAGGATGCGACATGCAATGAAGTGCTAAATGGAAGATGAACATGTTTGCTGACGACAGGTATGACAAGTGTGATCATCGAACTTATGACACGTGAAAGAAAAACTCCGAAGAATATGACGAGGGGTGGCTGGGTTGGGATGTCCTAGTCGAGCATGCCAGAGGTCCACTCCAGTGGAGAGCTCCATGGGTGCGGCGGCAGAGGAGGTGGCTGAGTGGACCGGGTAGAGCTTGTCGGGGCTGTCACATCGATGGAGCATCATTCGGGTACGAGCATCCTTAACAGAAAAGCCAAACATGTCAAATTCAACAGTGACGGGATTTTCTCGTGTAAAAGAACGAACAGAAACAAGAGTTTTAATGATGTCAGAAGAGACAAGTATGTTAGAAAGTGATAGAGGCATGGAGTTAGATGGAAAGGCAGCATGGCCAACATGAGTAATGGGCATGGAAGAACCGTCACCCACGATAATGCGAGCAGTGGTGTGAACGGGGTGAGCGGCGAGAAGGTTAGAAGGGTTGGAGTCCATGTGAGCCGTGGCTCCGGTATCCATGTCCCAGTCGCTACCACCGATGTACTGCTATGGCGTGGGAGGGGAATGCAGGGCCGCTAGGAGTGCGGGACCCCAGGGCGCCGGTGGAAGCGCCGGAGCCGAAGGCTGCGGCTATGGCGGGGGCGCCGCAAGGAGCAGGGGAAACTCGCCGGCTGAAGGGGGTGCCCCGTAGGGCGCGTAGTAGCCGTAGGGTAGCGCGGGCGCGTACGGCGAAGGAGCCGCATGCAGCACCTGATGAGCGGCCGGATGGGCGCCGAAGAAGTCGGGGACGTGGGTACGTGGGACGGGCATGGAGTATATGTGAACAACACCGTCCAGGGGTTCTGGCCGGCCTGCCAGGGCGCCGGCTGGTGCGGCTGGTGGGGCACGCCGCCCTGGGTGGTGGCCGACGCCTGCTGCTTGCGGCCACGACGGTCGCCACGATGATGATCGGTGGGTCCGGCTGGGGAGCCGGCGGCTGCAAGTAGGGAAACCCAGGCGGGGGCGGCACCTGGTAGGGGCCCGGGCCAGGCCGCGACTAAGGATCCGGGGCGGCTGGCGGAGCACCACCGCGGGTACCGACGGTGAGGGCCGTGTGGGTGGCCCTAGTGCGCGCCATCTTCATCCCGCGTTCCTCCAGCTTCAGATACGCCACGACCTTGGGAAAAGTTAGATCGATGACGAGGGTGAGGTTGGAGGCGGCGTTCCCGAAGTCATCGTTCAGGCGGCGGTGAGCGTGCTGAGAAGAAGCTCGTCGGAGACCTTCTCACCGAGGTCACGGAGCTCATCGGTAAGCTTCTTCAGGCGCATGCAGTAGTCGTCAATGGGCGAGTCGTGCTGTTGACACCCAAAAAACTCGCCGTGCAAGAAAACCTTGCGTTAAAGCTTGTTGTCGGTGAAGAGGCTGTTGAGCTTGCTCCAGACGGTGTGAGCATTATCCTCAGTGGAGACCACCGTGTGGAAGAGGTCCTTTGAGATGGTGGTGTAGAACCAGCGGATGAGAGTGGCGTCGATGGTCATCCACTCGTCATCGTTCACCATGAAGCGGGAGTCCATGGAGCCATCGATGTGATCCCAGAAATTGTATTCACGAAACACAAGGGCGAAGTGTGTCTTTCAGGCATAGTAGATGAAGGTGTGGTGATCAAGGATGACGGGAACCCGACCGAGGATGTTGAGATCGCGGATGAGGACTAGGTCGGGACCGACGAACGAATTGGTGCGGGTGGAGACAGAGGAACCGGGAGACTCCATGGCGGCGCGGGAGGAGGGGAGGTGCAGCAGCTAGGGGAATGGGTGGTGGCGGCTGTGGTGGAAAGACAGCGGCGGCGGCTAGGGTTAGAGGGGGGAGCGGAAGCGAGGAAAGATGGGGGAGACGGCGGTTGGGACACGGGGCGGTGGCGGAGCGGCGTGGGAGACGCCGCGACTATGAAGATCGCGGCGGAGGCAGCGGCAGGTTAGGGTTAGGATCGTAGGTATGATACCATGTTGAGAGATAACTTTTGGCCATGCAACTCTGTATATTGATTGGTGCATAAAGCACGTATATATGGATGTAGAACGTACGCCTCGACTTCAACTATAGAAAGACAAAGAGGTGGGCCAAGATATATACATGCAAAACTATATGTTCAACACTCACCCTTGTCAAAATTGGATTCTCACTGAGATGTCACGTTCACAGTGATACCTGTATTTTCTCTTCCTCTCTCGATGGCTATGTGTAGCCCGATGTCCGAGGGTTATCCTCCTTTTCAAAACAAAAAATTTCTCTCAGATCGATGAGGTTAAGGCCAACTCCAACGCGCGACCCCATCCTATTCGCTCGCGTCCGTTTGAATCAAAACGGACAGATGACATGGCCTAACGCGCGGCCGTATCCTCAAATTCTGTCCATTTTTGTCCGTCCCACCCCATTTCCGGCACAAACTTGCACCTGGTTTGCGTCCAGGCGGACGCCGAATGGACGGGCACCTCGCCCGCCATGGGGATGTGTGACGTCCGTCCACCTACCTCCACCGGCCAAATTGAATGCACATGCACGACGGAGCCAACTGTCATTGACACAGTCGTGGGGTCGTCGTCCTTCTTCATGTGGAAGCCATGGACTGGCCAGTTCACATCTTCCACTTCCAAGACAGCCTGCCTCCTCCATTGCCAACAGGAGCAAACCCTAGCCACCTCCCCACCATCGCGCCCCGGTTGCCCACCTCGCCGCCGGCGCCATGGGCTCCTCCTCGGGCCGACGTCGCTCCAACAGATCCACCCCGCCTGCACTGCCTTCTCCTCGGCCGTCTTCGCCACCTGCGCCGCCAGCATTCCAGATAGCGTCGCCAGCGGCTGGCCATAGCGACATGCCATACATCCATGTCGATGTGTGTCGTCGCTACTGGGAGATGGCAACGCAGCCTATACTTAAGTATTTCGAAAATACATGGGCCTGGCCCAATAATAAGGTGACGCAACACCTAGAATAGCCTCTGGATGAAATTTATGAAGTGGCATCTTGTATATTTCGTCCAAGGCTTCATGCACTCCTTATGGTGGCTTCAAAGTCCTGAAATCATCACTTGTGACTCCGTTCTTGATCCCCTTGCGCATGCCATCATCTCCATGCTTGGTCTTGCTCCAGTGTTCATCCCTCTTATCCATGCTAGGCCCTTCATTTGTAAGCAAAACAAATATATCCAATTTAGGCAGCATCATATTCTCATGAACATTAGAATCATTACCAAGAAACAAAAGTACCTGATAATTTAATTGTCGTGCGCGAGCTCTAGTAATTGGTCCAGTATGTATAGCAGGGGCTGTGGGTGTAACAATGGTATTGATGTCCCCATCATCCCCCCCCCCCTTCTTGAAATGAAGTCGTCCTCGACGGAAGCTCATCTTCCGCACCCAAATAAGGCTTCAAATCTGCAATGTTAAAAGAGGGACTAACCCCAAGATCTGCAGGCAGCTCAAGTTTATATGCATTATCATTTATTTTCTCTAACACCTTAAAAGGACTATCAGCACGTGGCATTAGCTTTGATTTGCACAAATTAGGAAATCTATCCTTACGCAAATGTAACTGAAAGTGCGTTATATCGACTAGAGGGGAGGTGAATAGGCTATTTTTATGAATTCTTTACTGAGGAATTTCAGGGTGAGGAAATTCCTGAGTGAAGAACTACTTGCAGAGGAATAACTACTCAGAAGTAAACATAACTCTACATGAGCATGGTCTTCATGATGAAATGAAAACAAGCACAGAGTATAGAAAGCGTAAACACAGGATAACACAGGATAAAGACAAACAGACTAGAGAAATTGAACTTAGGAAATAGAGAAAGTCTTCAGTCAAAGTCTTCAAACAGATATGAACAAGCACACAACACAGAAATGAGGAAATGGAAGGGTTGAAGAAACGGAACCAGGTATCTTGGTGAAGACAATGATTTGGTAGACCAGTTCCAATTGCTATGACAGTTGTACGTCTGGTTAGGGCGGATAGGTATTTAAACCTAAGGACACACAGTCCTAAACACGCATCTTAGGACACTCAGTCCTCACCGTCTTCCCCTTGAGCTAAGGTCACACAGACCTCACCCAAGCACTCGTGGTAAGTTGAACCTTCACAGACTCAGTCACTCGGTGATCCACAATTTCCTCTTGGATGCTCTAGACCATGATGCCTAACCGTCCGGAAGATGCACATTCTTCAAAGGTAACAAGCGTCGGATCCATGCAGGATCAATCTCTTCAGTGATGCTCAATCACTTTGGGTTTGTAGGTGTTTGGGTTTGGGTTTTCCTCACTTGATGATTTTCACTCAAAGTCCTCGGAGGATGGGATGCTCTCAAATGACAAGTGTCAGTTTCTCTCGGAGCAGCCAACCAGCTAGTGGTTGTAGGGGTGGCTATTTATAGCCTAGGGAGCAGCCCGACATGATAAGACATAAATGCCCTTCAATGATATGACCGTTAGGTCCGTAGATATTTTGGGACAGCTGGCGCATAGTACAACAACGGTCGGAATTTTGAGTATCAAATTCCTCAGGGCTACCATGTTCCTCACTGTGTAGGCAATCCGCACTGGCGAATTCCTAACTCCCCAGTCAGAACAAATTCCTCAGAGACCAGAAGAACTTCATCTCTATCACTGAAGAAATTAACTGAACTGTATGAGATTTCCAATGGCTTCACTCGAAGGGATTGGTAGATGTAGGATTTGAGTTGAGCATCACTTGGAAATTTTTCCTTAGTATTTCCTCGACCCCCTTTAACAGTACGGTGTTTCCTATGACTCAAGAAAGAGAAAATGAAACTACGAAAACAAAAATCTTCATGCTTCATGTTCCTCGAATGAATACCAAGTCTTCAGGATCACACCAATTTCTTCACTTTCAAAGTCTTCAGAAAGTCTTCAGAAATCCAAAGTCTTCAGTCGAAGAACTTCATTTTTAGGGGCCGACTTTCTCTGTAAATATCAAACTCCTCATAGACTTATAGAGCTGTGTACACTCACAAACGCATTAGTCCCTTAACCTATAAGCCTTCAATACACCAAAATCACTAAGGGGCACTAGATGCACTTACAATCTCCCCCTGCTTGGTGATTGATGACAATATATGTTAAGTTTTCAACGGGGATAAACATATGAAGTGTAAATACTGAAATTGGGGAATTTGATTGCAAGATATAGAAGAACCCCCCCTGAAGATGTGCATCGTGAGGAATTTGGTTTTGAAGCAATGCACACTTTGAAGAGTAGAATCATGGAGATCTCCCCCTATATCTTGTAGTTCATACACGCATATAATATGAAGAATTTGAAATGCATGATGAAATATGGTGACTGATGTAATTCAGCATGCGTGCATTAACATTAATGAGGAATAAACATGCAGAAAAACTCAGCAAAAGTGTCAGACCACCATAGAGTTTAAGTTTACAACTCGATCTAGCAAAATTCTTCAAAAGAAGGAGAGTTGTAACATAGAAAAAAACGCCCAATAAGTAGACCCGCTTGAAGACTAACTCAAATTTCTCCCCCTTTGTCATCAAATAACCAAAAGGGACGAAAAATGAGGACTAACGCCCCTGAAGAATATCAAGTTGATGGAGGAGCGCCAGCGTTGTTGGGGTCGTTTGTTGTTGTAGGGCCTGCAGCAGTGTCGTCCAAGTCTTCAAACTCGTCGGTGTCGCGGGATGAAGAATATGAGCTAGCCACCAAGGAAGGAACTTTGACTTTCTTGAATTTCTTCGCTGGAGGTGCAGACCAATCAAAGTTCTCCTTGAGACCCATTTGCTTCAGATCTTCTTCACCATACAGATGTGATAAGATAGCCCAGGTGCGACCGAAAACTTCATGTAGGTAGTAATCGTTTTTCTTCACTGCATTATGTGTAGCAGTCATGTCGTGAAAGAGAGAACCAAACTGACGCTTAACCCATTTATGGTTTCGATCCACCTTCTGGCGAAGACTAAGAAGCAGCTCACGGTCAGTCATCACCCTGGAGCTGTGGCTTGAGGATTTGGCTTGGATGCATGTGCATCAGAATCATGAGTGGCAGAGTCATCATTGGTGGAATAAGATGCAGCTTTGCAAAACTGACCATCCAATGGATGAATGCCTTCATCAATGACAGCAGGTGCCTTGCCCTTTTCATCAGTTGAGGAATAATTCTGCTTGAGGACTTCAATTGGGGGCAAGTAGCTGAGGTGATTCTGAAAGTCAGCGTTGTAGTTTAGTGAAGACCTTGTTCTGAGGAATCTCATAATCCAAGGAGCATAAGGCTTCAACTCAAACGGAGAGAGTGAAACATTTGCCAGAGTCCTCATGAAGAAATCATGATAATTGACAGGAATGCCATGTATGATGTTGAATAGTAGATTCTTCATGATGCCAACAATTTCCTCATCAGACGAGTCGTGGCCTTTGATAAGACTCATTGTCCTTGTCAGAATGTGATAGACTGTTCTGGGCACATATAGCAATTCCTTCACGAGGAATTTGGTCCTTGGTGCTTGACCGGGCTTCAGGGGCTTCATCAGCACTTGCATGTAATGGGTAGTGAGTTCAGGCTCCTGGTATAGACAGCGAGCTCCTTCAAGGGGTGGATAAATGGGCAGGGTGTGAAGTAATTCAGAGGCCGGTGCCTTATAATGAGTGTTATCGGTCATCCAGTCCAATACCCATGTGTTGATATCATCAGGATCACCTATGATGTGCAGTGTAGCGTAGAACTGAAGAATAAGCTCTTCATTCCGATCAACAATGTCAGAGCAAAAGTTGAGGAGGCCTGCGTCATGAAGCACATTGAGGACAAGGGAGAAGCAAGGCAGTGATTCATGTCCACCTGAGGAATATGCTCGTGGTAGAAGACTTTATCCTTGTTGAAGAACAGTGAAGAATAGAAATTGGCTTGGCTGGCAGTCCAGAAGCACTTCCTCCCAAGACGAGCAAAGTCATAAGGATTGTAGTCCGTGAAGAATACATGCTCATCGAAGAAGTAATCAGCCTTGAATTTTTGCTTCTTCAAGAAGGGATCCTTTGGCTTCGGGTGAGGAGTGTCCATCAATTGCATCACAACCTCAGGGATCTCGATCTCAGGTTTCGCAGGCTGAGGAATTTCAGGTTCTTCTTCAGTGGCAGCCTAGGACATCAATTCTTCATTTACATTTTCTTCAGCACTAGTTGCTGGAATCTCTTCGTGGACAAACGGTGTGGCGTGAGGTTCTTCAGATCCCATTTGTACTTCAGTAGTGACAGGGGACTGAGGAATTTGTTGTAGGGGTGTGAATAGAGGAATATTGGGATGCTGACTTTCTCAAAAGTCGTTGTTCAACACTGGAGTTGTGCATCCAATGTCCACATCTTCGTCTTCATTCATTTCTTCAACGCTGGCCTCTTCAGCAGTGAGCCGAGGCGTGGGCGATGAAACTATTGGGGTTGAAGGGATTGGATCCGCTTCAATTTCTTCATCCAACTGCTCTGAGGAAGCAGTAGAAGGAATGTCTTCATCGGATCCGCTCGGGATCACGTATTCTTCATCAAAAGGAACAAGGTACTTTGATGGCATAGATGAGACAGGAACAACATCAATTGGATTTTCAAATGAGCTTGTCAGTGGCTTCATTTTCTTCGGAGCTGAAGAATCTGATGCAGTCGATGCCTTCCTTTTCTTCACAGTTGCATGCTCTGCAGCCTTGGTATTTTTCACATCTGATGGAGATGTTAGGATCGGAGATGGTGTAGGCGCAGGAGGAGCCGAGGAATTTGGTTCAAGATCTTCAAGCACAACTGATGCAGTTTCCCTCACTTCTTCATTTTCTCCAGGCGCAACACTAGTGGTTCTCCTGGCAATTTCTTCAGCGGTTGGAATGCAGTCATCAGCCCTGGTACTGGTATTTTCTTCAGCAGCCTGAGTATCATCAGCGGTGCTAGCATTTTCTTCAGTAGGCTGAGCAGATGCGTCAGCCTGAGGATTTTCTTGTTGCATTGGAGCTGCAACATTGGAAGTGAACTATTCAGTTAGTTTCACAATACGGACCTTGGATCCCAGCCAATCAGCGCGGTATGCGTCAAATTCATCACTGAGTTTCTTGATCTCATATTGAATAGTGACAAGTTCTTCAGTTGTCATAGAGACAACGTTTTTCTTCAGGAAGCGCTCCTTTTTGTACTGCGCTTTCTTCAAATGCCTAGCCTTGTCAAATTTCCATTTTTCTTCCTGAATGAAGTGAGTCAACATATGACTTTGCCAGGAGTCAACTTGAAGTCGGGAATAGGATTGTTGGGGTCCTTGTGCCAGAGATCAATGTACTCAAGGATCAGTTTTGGATCCAAGAGCAAAGGCACACTTGTACCTTTGGCTCTAGCGGCCTTGAGTTGCATGTCCTTGATGATTTCAGCAAGTTCTTCATCATCAGCTTCGTCTTCATCAGACGGCACTTGAAAGGCAACCTGCTTCTTGCGAGGACTTGGTCAAGAGCCTCGTCCAGTAGTGGCCTTTGTCTTCAGCAGAGAGGGGCCAGTTGATGAATTTGGTGCAGCTGAAGAACTAGCAGAAGCTCCTGAGGCAATAGAGATGCATGTAGTCCTTTGGCACATGGCGAGATGCACAGGTGCTGAGGATTTTGACGGAGGAGCTGGTGCGGCTTCAGGAATTGTCCGTGAGGGGTTTGAAGAATCTGGCCGTGAGGGCATTGCTGAGGAACTTGGCCGTGAGGGCATTTGGAGTGAAGCATTTGGCTTATGAGCCGGCTTCTTTGGCATGGCCTTCTTTGGCTTGCTTGCAGATGCCTCAGCAGTGGCAGCAGCAGCAGAGTCTTCATTAAATTTCCTCACTACTTCCTTAGGTACTCTGGCTAGCATGGCCTGGCGCTTGGCCCATTCATCAGGATAATCCTCACCACGCTTGAGGCTGGTGGGATCAGCTACTTGGCCAGGTGCCAACAGAGGTCTTCGGCATGGAGGATTAAGAGCAAATTTCTTCATATACTTGGGAGTAACATATCTGTATTCTCTCCATTCCCGTGCCCATCTCCTCTCTATCCTTTGGATGCGCACTTTGCGCTCATTCTTAGTTTCCTTTCCATGGGTAGCCTCATCAGGAGTGCAATAATCCTTGTATATATCCTCAAGGATTTCAAATGCAGTGTTGACTTCCAGCTTCTTTCCTCCCTTCTGAGGTTTCTTGCCATCTGCCATTTTCTTCAGCTGAGGGTTTTGAACGATTGAGTTCTCTGAAGAGGTATGCAACTTTTCTTCGAGGAACGCTGCAAATGAGTTAAGTTGATGAGAACCTAATGATTCAGCAGCGGACATGTGTACCTATGAACAGAGTATAGTTGCGAGGAATTTGGAGAGGTCATATGCGTTCTCAGAAGATTTTGCAATAAGAACAAGTTTGAGGAATTTGACCGGATGAATCTTGAGGAATTTCACTAAGCGTTCTTTGACTTAGGCTCGCGTCGCAACAAGCAGAAGCGCCGCAACAAGCAGAAGCACCGCATTCACGGCTACAATGCTGAGGATACGGCAGTTAATGCTGGATTCAGAGGCTCTAAATCCGGTCAGCGGAAAAAGCCATTCAAAAGGAATCCTAGGGGCCCGTCCAGTTTGGACCGAATACTCGACCGCTTGTGCCAGATACATGGCACCCCCGAAAAGCCGGCCAATCACACCAACAGGGATTGTTGGGTGTTCAAGCAGGCAGGCAAGTTAAATGCCGAAAATGAAGACAAGGGGCTACATAGAGATGACGACGAGGAGCCCCGGCCGCCGAACAACAGTGGACATAAGGGTTTTCCCCCACAAGTGCGAACGGTGAACATGATATACGCAACCCACGTCCCCAAAAGGGAGCGGAAGCGCGCGTTAAGGGACATATACGTGGTAGAGCCAGTCGCCCCAAAGTTCAACCCATGGTCCTCCTGCCCGATCACCTTTGACCGAAGGGACCATCCCACTAGCATCCGCCATGGCGGATTCGCCACATTGGTTCTAGACCCAATTATTAACGGATTTCATCTCACTAGAGTCCTTATGGACGGCGGCAGCAGCCTGAACCTGCTTTACCAGGATACAGTGCGGAAAATGAGCATAGATCCCTCGAGGATTAAGCCCACCAAAACGACCTTTAAAGGCGTAATACCAGGTGTAGAAGCCAACTGTACAGGCTCACTCGCACTTGAAGTGGTCTTTGGATCTCCGGATAATTTCCGAAGCGAGGAGTTAATCTTTGACATAGTCTTATTCCGCAGCGGCTATCATGCACTGCTCGGGCGAACCGCATTCGCCAAGTTCAATGCTGTCCCGCACTACGCATACCTTAAGCTCAAGATGCCAGGCCCTCGAGGAGTAATTACGATCAATGGAAACACCGAACGCTCCCTCCGAACGGAGGAGCACACGGCGGCCCTTGCAGCGGAAGTACAAAGCAGCCTCTCCAGGCAGTTCTCCAGTCCGGCCATTAAACATCCGGACACTGTCAAGCGCGCCCGGAGTAACCTACAGCAAGACCGCCTGGCACGTTCCGAGCAGGCATAGCAATGCGGCCCCAACCCCAACCCTCGCAAAAAGGCGACATCAGTGCTTCGTGTACATAATTACGCTCTAAAAATACCATGGGTACAGGGGGAGGGGCACCATCATGGCACGCCCGAAACACGGCTTAAACCGCACCAGGGGCTGCCGATTTTTTAATTTTTCTCTTACTTCCAGGACTCCATTCTTCGGAAGGCCTGTTCGGCAGTTCAATTGCCGCACAAACGATGCAAGAACAAGGGAGGCAGACAAACCACGCCGCATTACGGAACTCACAGGTGGTCTCTATCACGAGCAGTATACTTGTTTCGCATACTATTCCGCAGCTTGCCCCTGGAGCAGACATGTTAAATAGTCCAACTTTTTGTTTATCGCATTATTTGTATCGTTCTTCTTTGATCGCAGCTATTTTTAATAAACAATGCATAGCTTTTGTCTATTTTTGCATTACCTTGTTATAAATATATGTTCCTTGACGACATGTTGCACCCGTACAATTTGGTATGGCCAAAATACGCCAGGGGCTTTAGTACCCCTCAATATGGTGTGAGAAGTCCGAACACTTTCACAAGTGCGGCACCCGAACTTATAGCATTATATGCATCGGCTCCGAATCATGTCATGGGTCAATAGTTGGGTTTGCCTGGCTCCTACGTTTTGGTGCCTTACGTTTCGCTATATCGGCTAAGGTAGCACTAGGAGAACCACTGCGATTGTGCCCCAGTTGAGCTGGGTCAAGCACCTCAGTGGAGAAAGCTAAAACTGACTGTCATGATGAAGCGAGACCTGGTCGCTGTTCGAGAGGTTTTTTAGAGTCCCTAAAGACTTATGCCGCTTAGGGCGAGGAGCCGGCTCTGTCCGGCCAAGGCGTGGATAGCGCCCCGAACTCGGTCTTCCGAATACCAGGGGCTTCGCCGAAATTTAAAATTATAGAATTCTATGGCTAAGTGAGAGTGTTCACGCATTATAGTCTGATTTCCTTGTTCGTTGGGCTGAGCGCCTCCCTCGAAGGACCCAAACATGGGAAAAAGAGCGCTCAGGTTTATCCCCGAACACCCCAGCACTAGCGGCATGGGGGCAGAAGCCGATGACTTGCCATCTCTCAGAATTGATAAACAGGCGCACATAAGGTAATATTTTAAATTCCAACAACATTGCTTAGAGCATATGAACAAGTTTTCAGCGCATAGGACAAAACGAGAAAGTTTCACTCAAAAATTACATCCCTAGAACATTCATCCGCCACAAGGCAGGCACCCTTCAGAACATCCTTATAATAATTCTCGGGCTTGCGATGCTCTTTCCCCGGCGGTGGCTCGTCCTTCACAAGCTTCTCAGCATCCAGCTTGCCCCAGTGCACCTTAGCACGGGCAAGGGCCCTACGGGCACCTTCAATGCAGACGGAGCGCTTGATGACTTCGAGCCTTGGACAGGCCTCCACCAGCCGCCGCACCAGCCCGAAATAGCTCCCAAGCAGAGCCTCTCCAGGCCACAGCCGAACTAGGAGGCCCTTCATGGCCTGTTCGGCCGCCTTGTGGAGCTCGACCAGTTGCTTCAGCTGGTCGCTCAGGGGCACAGGGTGTCCGGCCTCAGCATACTGAGACCAGAACACCTTCTCTGTCAAGCTGCCCTCCTCGGCTCGATAGAATGCGGCGGCATTGGACACACTCCGGGGAAGATCTGCGAACGCTCCTGGAGAGCTCCGGATTCGGGTAAGTAACAAGTAACTCACGTTTATGTGTTTGCTTTGCATAAAGAATGCCTTACCCGCCGCTATCTTCTTCACCTCATCCAACTCTTGGAGGGTCTTCTGGGATTCGGCCTTGGCAGACCTAGCATTTTCAATAGCCGCCGCGAGCTCGGACGCTCGCGTCTTCGAGTCAAGCTCCAAACTCTCATGTTTTTTCATGAGAACCTGGAGCTCTTGTCGCACCTTGCCAACCTGGGCCTCATACTTCTCCCACTCGGTGCGCTCCGTGGCCGCCTTCTTCTCGGCCTCGAGCAGCGCTTGCTTAAGGGTCGCCACCTCAGACGTGGCCCCTACAATAGCCACGATAGTCCTGTCATTTTTTGCAATTGTACCTTTTTATATATATTTAAACAAGGTACTTCTTACCTTCATTGTCCTCGAGCTGCTTCTTGGCACGCCCGGGCTCTTGCTCGGACCGCTCGAGGTTCTGCTTTAACGTGTCCAATTCCGTAGTCTATGTGGCGGACGCAAGCAGGGAAGCCTGCATACGCATATTGACTTCTTTTTGTTAGACTCCTGCGAATTTTATTTGATCCTCTATTCGGCTTTTCTTCCTGAATGCCAAACAGAGCATCAGGGGCTATTGTCTATGCGGTAATATTATTTACACATTCTTTACTTACCTCAAAGCCAGTTAAAAGGCTAGTACAAGCTTCAGTCAGTCCGCTCTTGGCGGACTGAACCTTCTGGACCACCGCACTCATAATAGTGCAGTGCCCCTCGTCGATGGAGGCGCCTTCGAGCACCTCCAACAGATTGTCTGGCGCCCCCGGTTGGACAGGGTCACCGGCACGGTGGGCTTGCTCCTCTTGGAAGGAGGTCGCCCGCCGGACTCTGGAACCTTTGAAGGTTCAGGAGCGGTGTCCGGCCTTGAGCCGGACTTGGAGCCCTGGGGGGTTTCATCCCCTTTACTCCTGGAGTCCGGGAGGTCGCCTTGCGGTGCCTCCAGGACCACCTCCTCCCGGCTTGGAACCTGTTGGGACAACACTTCGGTGTCGTTCGTAGGACGGGGGGAGGAAGCCATCAGAAGCGAGTTCACATCCTACGAGTCCAGTGAGCCGCTCGACGATGCGTCGAGCCGGTCTTTGGGTGGGCTGCATAAACATATTCGACATGAGGAAAAGCTGTGCAATAAACGAATACTATGAGTTACTCCGGTATCCGGATACTTACGATTTCGCCAAGGGCTTGGCCCTGGGCTGCCACTCCTCTCCGCCGTCATCGGCGTCGGTGGAGTAGTCCGGAGGAAGGGTTTTCCCCTTCTTGGACCCTCCGGCCTCCCCAGAGAGGGCGGCCTTCCTTTTATTCTCTCCTCCCGCTGGAGGGGGAGAGGTTTCTTATTCTTCCTCCTCATCTTCACGGGAGGAATGCGCCTCGGAACCGCCGGATGATGAATCTGACACCTCCTGGAGCCAGGCACTCTTTCGAGTCCCCGTGGCCCTTTTCGCGACCTTCTTCTCCGGCACCACATAGGGTGCCAAAACCAGCAGCTTCGCCAAGCGAGCGTCTGCTGGGCCTTTGGGCAAGGGAGCCGGACAGTTGATCTGTCCGGACGTCACCTACCAATCCTGTCAAAGGTAAGGGAGCTTAGATCCCGCATGGAGTCAAACTATGATAACCTAATATCCTGTAAAAGGAAAAATAACAGCTTACCGCATGAGCATGATGCTGCGTACTGAATCTGCGATCCTCGGTAGCGGATGCGGGGGCCTCGGCGCCCTTGAAAAGCACCCTCCAGGCATCTTCGTACGTCGTGTCGCAGAGCCTGCTTAGAGTTCAGTGCTGCGCCGGGTCGAACTCCCACAGGTTGAAAGCTCGTTGTTGACACGGGAGGATCAGGCGGATGAGCATAACCTGGACTACGTTGACAAGTTTGAGCTTCTTGTCCACCAGCGTTTGGATGCATGTTTGGAGTCTGGTCAGCTCTCCTTTTTTACGCCACAACAGGCCCGTCTCCTTCCAGGAGGTGAGCCGCATAGGACGTTGGCCATCTTGCCCACCATGGCACCTCCGCACTCCGCCTAGTTGCCACGCACCACCTTCGGCTTGACGCTGAAAGTCTTGAGCCATAGGACGAAATGGGGGAGGATGCGGAGGAAAGCCTCGCACACGATGATAAACGCCGAGATGTTGAGGACGAAGTTCGGGGCCAGATCGTGGAAATCCAGGCCGTAGTAGAACATGAGCCCCCGGACAAATGGGTGGAGATGGAAGCCCAGTCCGCGGAGGAAATGGGGGAGGAACACCACCCTCTCATGGGGCCTAGGGGTGGGGATGAGCTGCCCTTTTTCGGGAAGCCGGTGCGCGATGTCGTTCGACAGGTATCCGGCCTTCCTCAGCTTTTTGATGTGTCCCTCCGTGACAGAGGAGACCATCCACTTGCCTCCCGCTCCGGACTTGGCTGGAGAAGGTTGAGGTGGGAGTGCGGACTTGGGCGCTGGAGCTCCAGTGCGCGAGAATGGATAGGCAAAGGAGGAAGAAAGCGTAGGTGAAAAGGTGGAACCTTATCTGAAGGAAATATGCCCTAGAGGCAATAATAAAGTTATTATTTATTTCCTTATATCATGATAAATGTTTATTATTCATGCTAGAATTGTATTAACCGGAAACATAATACTTGTGTGAATACATAGACAAACAAAGTGTCACTAGTATGCCTCTACTTGACTAGCTCGTTAATTGAAGATGGTTATGTTTCCTAACCATAAACAAAAGAGTTGTTATTTGATTAACGGGATCACATCATTAGGAGAATGATGTGATTGACATGACCCATTCCATTAGCTTAGCACCCGATCGTTTAGTATGTTGCTATTGCTTTCTTCATGACTTATACATGTTCCTATGACTATGAGATTATGCAACTCCCGTTTGCCGGAGGAACACTTTGTGTGCTACCAAACGTCACAACGTAACTGGGTGATTATAAAGGAGCTCTACAGGTGTCTCCAAAGGTACATGTTGAGTTGGCGTATTTCGAGATTAGGATTTGTCACTCCGATTGTCGGAGAGGTATCTCTGGGCCCTCTCGGTAATGCACATCACTGAAGCCTTGCAAGCATTGCAACTAATGAGTTAGTTGCAAGAGGATGTATTACGGAACGAGTAAAGAGACTTGCCGGTAACGAGATTGAACTAGGTATTAAGATACCGACGATCGAACCTCGGGCAAGTAACATACCGATGACAAAGGGAACAACGTATGTTGTTATGCGGTCTGACCGATAAAGATCTTCGTAGAATATGTAGGAGCCAATATGAGCATCCAGGTTCCGCTATTGGTTATTGACCGGAGACATGTCTCGGTCATGTCTACATTGTTCTTGAACCGTAGGGTCCGCACACTTAAGGTTTCGATGAGTTTATGAGTTTTGATGTACCGAAGGAGTTCGGAGTCCCGGATGAGATCGGGGACATGACGAGGAGTCTCGAAATGGTCGAGACGTAAAGATCGATATATTGGACGACTATATTCGGACATCGGAAAGGTTCCGAGTGATTCTAGTATTTTTCGGAGTACCGGGTAGTTACGGGAGAAGCAATGGGCCTTGATGGGCTTTAGTGAGAATAGGAGAAAGGGCCAAGGGGCTGCTGCGCCCCCCTCCCCTATGGTCCGAATTGGACTAGGGAAAAGGGGGCCGGCCACCTTTCCTTCTCCTCCACTTCCTTCTCCCTTCCTCCCCTCTTGGTGGACTCCTACTAGGACTTGGAGTCCTAGTAGGACTCCGCATCCTGGCCTCACCAATTGACTTGGCCGGCCTCCTCCTCCTCCATCCTTTATATACTGAGGCAAGGGGCACCCCATGAACACAAGTTGATCTTCGTGATTGTTCCTTAGCCGTGTGCGGTGCCCCCCTCCACCATATTCCACCTCGGTCATATTGTAGCGGTGCTTAGGCGAAGCCCTGCAACGGTAGAACATCAAGATCGTCACCACGCCGTCGTGCTGACGGAACTCCTCCCCGACGCTTTGCTGGATCGGAGCCCGGGGATCGTCATCGAGCTGAACGTGTGCCAAGAACTCAGAGGTGCCGGAGTAACGGTGCTTGGATCGGTCGGACCGTGAAGACGTATGACTACATCAACCTAATGCTTCCGTTGTCGATCTACAAGGGTACGTAGATCACACTCTCCCCTCTTGTTGCTATGCATCACCATGATCTTGCGTGTGTGTAGGAATTTTTTTGAAATTACTACGAAACCCAACATTATCCCCTTATATGGGTGGACGCAACTACATGTCCCCACCAGCCTGGTAAAACTCGCTTATCTCCAAGCGTCGTAATCAATGGCGCGATTGGGTTACCCACACCCGTATTGATGAGAATCCCGGAATAAGGGGACACAATCTCTACTTTGACAAGACATGCCAAGGAAACCGCCTCGCATGATGCGCTGAGGTGGGATAATGAAACAACTCGGATAGAGGCTTGGCCGTGGTGTGTCATGCTACGGAATATGTCAGCAGATTAGATTTGTGCAAATATTATTCTCTCTATGGCAATATGTGGAAACTTATTTTGCAGAGCCGGACACTATCTTTGTGTTCAAAATCTTCTATGAAGTACTTGGAGGAGGAACCCGCCTTGCAATGCCGAAGACAATCTGCGCGCCGGACTCGTCGTCATTGAAGCCTGGTTCAGGGGCTACTGAGGGAGTCCTGGATTAGGGGGTGTTCGGATAGCCGGACTATACCTTCAGCCGGACTCCTGGACTATGAAGATACAAGATTGAAGACTTCGTCCCATGTCCGGAAGGGACTTTCCTTGGCGTGGAAGGCAAGCTTGGCGATACAGATATGTAGATCTCCTACCATTGTAACCGACTTTGTGTAACCCTAACCTTCTCCGGTGTCTATATAAACCGGAGGGTTTTAGTCCATAGGACAACATAGACAACAACAATCATACCATAGGCTAGCTTCTAGGGTTTTAGCCTCTCCGATCTCGTGGTAGATCTACTCTTGTACTACCTATATCATCAATATTAATCGAGCAGGACGTAGGGTTTTACCTCCATCGAGAGGGCCTGAACCTAGGTAAAACTTCGTGTCCCTTGCCTCTTGTTACCATCCGTCCTAGATGCACAGTTCGGGACCCCCTACCCGAGATCCGCCGGTTTTGACACCGACAGTATGTACCAGTAGCTATGTGTTTGATCTCCCTCTCTCATGTTCTTGAGATGATACTATCTTCATGTATCGCGAGCTTTGCTATTATAGTTGGATCTTATGTTTCTCCTCCCCCTCTTCTCTCTTGTAATGAATTGAGTTTCCCCTTTGAAGTAATCTTATCGGATTGAGTCTTTAAAGATTTGAGAACACTTGATGTATGTCTTACCGTGGATATCTGTGGTGACAATGGGATATCACGTGATTCACTTGATGTATGTTTTGGTGATCAACTTGCGGGTTCCGCCCATGAACCTATCCATAGGGGTTGGCACACGTTTTCGTCGTGATTCTCCGGTAGAAACTTTGGGGCACTCTTTGAGGTCCTTTGTGTTGGTTGAATAGATGAATCTGAGATTGTGTGATGCATATCGTATAATCATACCCACAGATACTTGAGGTGACATTGGAGTATCTAGGTGACATTAGGGTTTTGGTTGATTTGTGTCTTAAGGTGTTATTCTAGTACGAACTCTAGGGCTGTTTGTGACACTTATAGGAATAGCCCAACGGATTGATTGGAAAGAATAACTTTGAGGTGGTTTCGTACCATACCATAATCTCTTCGTTTGTTCTCCGCTATTAGTGACTTTGGAGTGACTCTTTGTTGCATGTTGAGGGATAGTTATGTGATCCAATTATGTTAGTATTGTTGAGGTAACTTACACTAGCGAAAGTATGAACCCTAGGCCTTATTTCCTATCATTGCAATACTATTTACGCTCACTTTTATCACTTGTTACCTTGCTGTTTTTATAATTTCAGATTACAAATACCTTTATCTACTATCCATATACCACTTGTATCACCATCTCTTCGCCAAACTAGTGCACCTATACAATTCACCATTGTATTGGGTGTGTTGCGGACAGAAGAGACTCTTTGTTATTTGGTTGCAGGGTTGCTTGAGAGAGACCATCTTCATCCTACGCCTCCTACGGATTGATAAACCTTAGGTCATCCACTTGAGGGAAATTTGCTTCTGTCCTACAAACCTCTGCACTTGGAGGCCCAACAACGTCTACAAGAAGAAGGTTGTGTAGTAGACATCATGAAACGGGTTTGAAGACTTTCTTCATGAGGAATTCCTTCAAAGTATCATACCACGCCCGTGGGGCCTGCTTGAGGCCATAGAGGGCCTTATTGAGTCTGAAGACTTTGTCAAGATGCTTTGGATCTTCAAAACCTGGGGGCTGAGCAACATATACTTCTTCCTCAAGCTTACCATTGAGGAATGCACTTTTCACATCCATTTGATATAAGATGATATCATGATGGTTAGCATAAGCAAGTAATATGCAAATAGTTTCAAGTCTAGCAACAGGTGCAAAATTTTCATCGAAATCAATTCCTTCAACCTGTGTGTAGCCTTGAGCTACAAGCCGTGCCTTATTCCTCACCGCAAGGCCATTTTCATCTTGCTTGTTGCGGTAGATCCACTTTGTGCCAATGATGTTGTGCGTGTGAGGATCTGGACGTTTGACCAGTTCCCAGACGTTGTTGAGCTCAACTTGATGTAATTCCTCTTGCATAGCTTGAATCCACTCAGGCTCCAGAAATGCTTCATCTACCTTAGTGGGCTCTGTGATAGAGACGAAAGCAAAGTGCCCACAAAAGTTAGATAAATGTGAAGCTCTTGAGCGTGTGAGAGGACCTGGAATGTTGATGTCGCTGATGATTTTCTCAATTTGCACTTCATTTGCAACACGAGGATGAGTGGGTTGTCGTTGAGGAATTTGATCAGTATTTTCTTCAGCACCATTTTCCTCAGGTGCATCAGTATGATGTTCTTCATGTTCTGGAATTGACTTCTTCAGCAGATTCTTTGGTAGGAATGACATCCTCAGTAGCCTTGAACTTAATAGATTCCTCAGGAGGCATTTCATCTGTCACAGGAGGTAGGTGCTCTCTTTGCGAGCCATTAGTCTCATCGAACCGCACATCTTTAGTTTCAACAACCTTGTGATGATAGGTGTTGAAGACTCTGTAGGTGTGCGAGTCCTTACCATAACGGAGCATAAAACCTTCATGTGCTTTCGGTGCAAATTTAGAATTGTAATGAGGATCTCTAATCCAACATTTAGCACTGAAGACTTTGAAATGACTCACATTGGGTTTCTTGTCAGTGAGGAGTTCATATGCAGTCTTCTTGAAGAATTATGAAGATATACCCTGTTGATGATGTGGCACGCAGTATCAATTGCCCCAGGCCAAAAGCGAGGAGGCGTCTTGTACTCATCAAGCATAGTGCGGGCCATCTCAACAAGAGTCCTGTTCTTGCGCTCCACGACGCCATTTTTCTGAGGAGTATAAGGAGCAGATAACTCATGAGTAATACCAAGTTCATCAAGATAGTCATCAAGACCAGTGTTCTTGAACTCAGTTCCATTATCACTTCTGATGTGCTTGATCTTCACACCAAAGTTGGTTGAATCCCTTGAGGAAAATCGTTTGAAGACTTCCTGCACTTCAGTTTTGTGAATAATCATCAACAATGACAAAGCCATATAAAAATGCAGCATTAGTAAATGTGGCATAGTGAGTAGGGTCAAAGAGATCCATGTGAAGCAATTCAAATGGTCGCGTAGTAGTCATGATAGTCTTTGCTGGATGCTTGGCCTTGGTCATCTTTCCAGCTTCATAGGCTCTGCATAAGTGATCCTTGAGGAATTTGACATTTTCAATGCCAATGACATGCTTCTTCTTCACGAGCGTGTGCAGATTCCTCATGCCAGCATGACCAAGTCGTCGATGCCATAGCGAGCCTTCTGAAGCTTTTGCAAGTAGACATGTAGCAGGTTGTGGTCCTGTAGAGAAATCAACAATATACAAATCTCCTCTCCTAAAGCCTTCGAAGACTTTGGAATTGCCAGCTTCCATGATCACAACACAACGATACTTGCCAAATACAACAACCATATCAAGATCACAAAGCATGGAGACAGGCATGAGGTTGAACCCTAAGGACTCGACAAGCATGACTTTGTCCATGTGTCGATCCTTTGAGATTGCAACCTTACCTAGACCCAATACCTTGCTTTTGCCTTTGTCAGGGTAGGTGATATGCTTCAGATGTGATGGAGATAAAGCAGAGTCCATCAATAAGCTCCTGTCACCAGTCATGTGATTTGTACATCCACTATCGAGGACCCACTCAGTGGCTTTGGGTTGATCATCCTACAGATGAATTAGTGCAACTTACGAACTCATATACTTCATCAGTGAAGAATATGGTATCAATTTCATCAAGCAATAGAACAGATAAAGCAATATGAGGATGTGAGAAATGAAAATTCATTTCTTCATGATTTTCTTGCGTCCTTTCAAGCATATTCAGGTCTCCAGCAAATTCTTCAGACGATTAAGTTTGTCTAGAGACCTGACCTTGCATAAGAGGTTAGTTCTTTTTCTTCACCACCCACATCTGAAGGGGTGGCAAAGAGTTCATCATTCTGCGAGCTCCATAAGAGAAAGGTGGCATAGATGTCAATCCACTTCGTTTCACATAAGAGGGGTTAGGGTAAGCATAAGAGTAAGCAGAGAAATTCTTCGAGGACTTATGAACATAATGATCTGAAGAGTAATGCACATATCCATAATCCTTAGATCTTCCCTGCGAAACAGACGGGTTAGCACGATGATGCTCATATGAGGACTTTGATCCTTTTGAGGAATTTGATCCATGTGAGGAATTTGATCCATATGAAGAACTTGATCTGGGGTTCCTATTCTTCACAAGTGGTGTCATGATGACATTCACCTGAAGATTTTCAAGGTACCTTTTGGGAACCCATATTTTCTTCATAGGAGAACCATTCCTGCAGTTAGTGCCAACATATCTAGCAAATACTTCACCATTCTGATTTTTGAACAGTTTATAATTGGAGTCAAATGACTCATCATAAGAATATGAAGATTCACATATAAGGCCAGATAAAGTAGATGGATCCACTGAAGGTCCCTTTGCAACGACCCATGAGGTTTTGGGATACTGCTCAGGTTTCCAGTAGGTTCCATCAGCATTAAGTTTCCTCTCAAAGGCAATACCCTCTTTCCTAGGGTTCCTGTTGAGGATCTTCTTTTTGAGCACGTCACAAAGAGCCTGATGCCCTTTGAGGCTTTTGTACATGCCTGTCATATACAATTCCTTCAGCCATGCATCATCAGTGATACTAGCAATGTCCTCAGATGAGGAATTAGTGATAGCAGAGACAGTTGAAGAATTTGCAACAATGGAAGCATTTGAGCATTCAGGTGAAGAATTAGCAGTTTCACGTTCAATGCACTTCAAACAAGGAGGAACAAATTCATCCTGAGTAGCGTTGATCTGTTGAGCAAGTAATGAATCACGCTCTTTCTGAAAATCTTCATAACTCACTCTTAACTGCTCAAGATCTTGCTTTCTTTGAAGAAATTCATAAGAAAGCTTCTCATGATCAGATAGGAGAGTGTTATGATGACCTTGAAGATTGTCAAACTTGGACTGAAGTCTTTGAAGATTTTCAGTCAAAATTTGAGTGCGATCCATTTCCTTGCCCAACATATCATCGCTTTTATCTAGCATGTTTTGAACCTTTTCAAGAGCCTTTTGCAGTTTCACAACCATCTTAGCAAGTTTAGAATAGCTGGGTTTGAGGTTTTCATCAGATTCATTCTCACTAGATTCAGAGGAGGGATATTTGAGTACCTTTGAGCCTTTTGCCATGAAGCAATAGGTGGGAGCGTAGTCCTCATTGCCATCATCAGTAGTGTTGGAGAGGTCCTTTTCTTCAGAGTTGAAGATGGACTTGCTGATGAATGCGGTAGCGAGAGCTAGGCTCACCACACCAGAGTCTGACTCCTCAGATTCTTCCTCTTCCTCATTTTCCTCAGATTCAGCCTCAGAGTCCATTTCCTTGCCAATGAATGCCCGAGCCTTCTTGGAGCTGCTCTTCTTGTGAGATGAGGACCTTGAAGACTTTCATGACGAGGTCTTTGAAGATTTCTTCTTCTTCTTTGAATCATCAGAACTGTAATCCTTGTACTTATTCTTCTTTGATTCCTTTTCCCACTGTGGACAATCTTGAATGTAGTGTCCATGTTTCTTGCATTTGTGACAGATTCTCTTCTTGTAATCATGGGATGAGGAATCTGATCTCAAGTCACCACTTCTTGAGGATTTACCAAAGTGACCACGTCTTGAGAACTTCTGAAACTTCCTCACGAGCATTGCTAGCTCCTGGCTCAGTTCTTCAGGGTCACCAAGGTTGCTGCCAGACAGACATTGCCTTGGCCTTCAGAGCACGTGATCTACCATAACTTGGTCTATAGAGATCTCTCTTCTCAGCAAGCTGGAACTCATGAGTGCTTAGTCTCTCGAGGATATCAGCGGGATCAAGTGACTTATAGTCTCCACGTTCTTGTATCATCAATGCCAAGGTATCAAATGAGGAATCAAGCGATCACAGCAATTTCTTCACCACCTCATGATCGGTGATATCAGTAGCACCAAGTGCTTGAAGCTTATTTGAGATGTCAGTGAGGCGATCGAAGGTTTGCTGAACATTCTCATTGTCGAGTATTTTGCGGCGGTTGAAGAGATTTCGAAGAACGTCAACTCGAGAATCATGCTGTGTTTAGACTCCCTCATTGACCTTGGTCAGCTTGTCCCAGATAAGCTTAGCTGTCTCCAAAGGACTCACTCTGCCATACTGCCCTTTGCTCAGATGGCCACATATGATGTTCTTCGCTTGAGAGTCGAGTTGCTTAAATCTCTTCACATCAGCAGCTTTGATGGTAGGAGTGACAGAGGGGACGCCATTTTCCACAATGTACCAGAGATCATTGTAAATTGCCTCAAGATGCATGCGCATCTTATTCTTCCAGTAAGGGTAGTCCGTCCCATCAAAGGTAGGACACCCAGCAGAAACCTTGATCATACCTATGGTCGACATAACTAAAACTCTAGGCGGTTATACCAAAATCACACGGAACAAGGGAGTACCTTGCTCTGATACCAATTGAAAGTGCGTTATATCGACTAAAGGGAGGGTGAATAGGCGATTTTTATGAATTCTTTACTGAGGAATTTCAGGGTGAGAAAATTCCTGAGTGAAGAACTACTTGCAGCGGAATAAGTACTCGGAAGTAAACATAACAGTACATGAGCATGGTCTTCATGATGAAATGAAAACAAGCACAGAGTATAGAAAGCGTAAACACAGGATAACACAGGATAAAGACAAACAGACTGAAGAAATTGAACTGAGGAAATAGAGAAAGTCTTCAGTCAAAGTCTTCAAACGGATATGAACAAGCACCCAAGACAGAAATGAGGAAATGGAAGGGTTGAGGAAATGGAACCAGGTAGCTTGGTGAACACGATTATTTGGTAGGCCAGTTCCAACTATTGTGACAGTTGTACGTCTGGTTAGGGCGGCTAGGTATTTAAACCTGAGGACACCCAGTCCTGAACATGCAGCTCAGGACACTCAGTCCTCATCGTATTCCCCTTGAGCTAAGGTCATACAGACCTCGCCCAATCACTCATGGTAAGTCTTCAGATGACTTCCAAACCTTCACAGACTCGGTCACTCAGCGATCCACAATTTCCTCTTGGATGCTCTAGACCATGACGCCTAACCGTCTGGAAGATGCACAATCTTCAAAGGTAACAAGCATCGGATCCACGCAGGATCAACCTCTTCAGTGATGCTCAATCACTTTGGGTTTGTAGGTGTTTGGGTTTGGGGTTTCCTCACTTGATGATTTTCACTCAAAGTCCTCAGAGGATGGGATGCTCTCAAATGACAAGTGTCAGTTTCTCTCGGAGCAGCCAACCAGCTCGTGGTTGTAGGGGTGGCTATTTATAGCCTAGGGAGCAGCCCGACATGATAAGACATAAATGCCCATCAATGATATGACCGTTAGGTCGGTAGATATTTTGGGACAGTTGGCGCATAGCACAACAATGGTCGGAATTTTGAGTATCAAATTCCTCAGGGCTATCATGTTCCTCACTGTATAGGCAATCCGCACTGGCGAATTCCTAACTCCCCAGTTAGAACAAATTCCTCAGAGTCCAGAAGAACTTTGTCTCTGTCACTGAAGAAATTGACTGAACTGTATGAGATTTCCAATGGCTTCACTCGAAGGGATTGGTAGATGTAGGATTTGAGTTGAGCATCACTTGGAAATTTTTCCTTAGTATTTCCTCGACCCCCTTTAACAGCACGGTGTTTCCTATGACTCAAGAAAGAGAAAATGAAACTACGAAAACAAAAGTCTTCATGCTTCATGTTCCTCGAATGAATACCAAGTCTTCAGGATCACACCAATTTCTTCACTTTCAAAGTCTTCAGAAAGTCTTCAAAAATCCAAAGTCTTCAGTCAAAGAACTTCATTTTTAGGGATCGACTTTCTCTGTAAATATCAAACTCCTCATAGACTTATAGACATGTGTACACTCACAAATGCATTAGTCCCTTAACCTATAAGTCTTCAATACACCAAAATCACTAAGGGGCACTAGATGCACTTACAGTAACCAAACAAGATCTCCAGGTGCAAACACAACATCTTTTCTACCCTTATCTCCAGCAAGTTTATATTTAGCATTCATATGCTCAATGTTTTCCTTAGTTAACTCATGCATTTTTTTAAATCAATTCATCATGTTCTTTAGCATCAAAATTAACCTTCTCCGAAGATGAAAGAGGCAAGAAATCAATAGGTGCACGAGGTAGGAAACCATACACAATTTCAAAAGGGCACATCTTAGTAGTAGAATGCAATGAACGATTATAAGCAAATTCAATATGAGGCAAGCATTCTTCCCATGTTTTCTTATTGTTCTTCAAAACAGCCCTAAGCATAGTAGACAATGTTCTATTGACTACTTTCGTTTGTCCATTAGTTTGGGGGTGACAAGTACTACTAAAAAGCAGTTTAGTCCCCAACTTAGCCCATAAACATCTCCAAAAGTGGCTAAGAAATTTAGTATCACGATCTGAAACAATAGTATTTGGCACACCATGCAAGCGAATAATTTCACAAAAGAACAAATCAGCAACATTAACAACATCATCGCTTTTATGACATGGTATAAAGTGTGCCATTTTCGAAAATCTATCCACAAAAACAAATATGCTATCCCTCCCCTTCTTTGTTCAAGGTAAACCTAAAACAGTATACATAGATATATCCTCCCAAGGAACACTAGGTACAGGCAAAGACATATATAAATCACGAGGATTGAGTCGTGACTTAGCTTTTTGACATGTAGTGCAGCGAGAAACACAATGCTCAACATCACGTCTCATCTTTGGCCAAAAGAAATGTGTAGCGAGTATATCCTCCATCTTCTTGATGCCAAAGTGTCCCATTAATCCTCCTCCATGCGCCTTCTGCAACAACAAAAGACGAACGAAGCTAGCTGGAATGCATAGCTTGTTAGCACGAAACACAAATCCATCATTAAGAACGAACTTGTTCCAAGTTCTCCCTTCCTTACAATTCTGCAATACATCTTTAAATTCAGCATCATGCACATATTGATCTTTGATGGTCTCCAAACCAAATATTTTAAATTCATGGTGTGAAAGCATAGTATAACGACAAGACAATGGATGAACAATAACATTTTCTTTACCCTTCTTGTGTTTAATGACACAAGGGAAAGTCTCAATGAATTCAACCCATTTAGCATGTCTACGGTTTAGTTTTGCTTGACTTTTAATGTGTTTCAAAGATTCATGATCAGAATGTATAACAAATTCCTTGGGCCATAAATAATGTTGCCATGTTTCTAAGGTCCGAATAAGAGCATATAATTCTTTATCATAAGTAGAATAATTCAGACTAGTCCCACTCATTTTTTCAGAAAAGTATGCAACAGGTTTGCCATCTTATAATAACACACCTCCTAATCCAATTCCACTAGCATCACATTCAAGCTCAAAAGTCTTATTAAAATCAGGAAGTTGGAGTAAAGGAGCATGTGTCAACTTATCTTTCAATACCGTGAAGGCTTCTTCCTGTGTGGTACCCCAAACAAAAGGCACATCCTTCTTTGTAAGCTCATGGAGAGGTGCAGCAATGGTGCTGAAATCTCTCACAAAATGCCTATAGAATCCAGCGAGGCCAAGAAAACTCCTCACTTGTGTGACCGTTTTGGGATGCGGCCAACTCACAATAGCTTCAATCTTGGCTTTATCAACTTCAATTCCCTGTGGAGTAACAACATAGCCAAGAAAAGATACTCGGTCGGTGCAAAAGGTGCACTTCCCAAGGTTACCAAACAAACATACATCCCATAGAGCAATAAAAACAGCACATAAATGTTCCAATTTTTCTTCCAAAGATTTGCTATAAATCAGTATATCATCAAAATAAACTACCACAAATCGTCCAATGAAAGCACGTAAAACTTCGTTCATCAGTCTCATGAAAGTACTAGGTGCATTAGTTAACCCAAAAGGCATGACTAAACACTCATATAATCCAAACTTAGTTTAAATGTTGTTTCCATTCATCTCCCAATTTCATACGAATTTTATGGTATCCACTACGCAAATCAACTTTGGAGAATATTGTAGAGCCACTCAATTCATCAAGCATATCATCTAGCCTAGGAATAGGATGACGATAACAAATAGTAATATTATTAATGCCTTTTGGAGAATATTATTAACGAATAGTTTTAAATGTTGTTTCCATTCATCTCCCAATTCCATACGAATTTTATGGTATCCACTACGCAAATCAACTTTGGAGAATATTGTAGAGCCACTCAATTCATCAAGCATATCATCTAGCCTAGGAATAGGATGACGATAACAAATAGTAATATTATTAATGCCTCTACAATCAACACACATACGCGATGTACCATCCTTTTTAGGCACTAGTATAATTGGAACAGCACAAGGACTAAGAGGTTCGCGTATATAACATTTGTCGAGCAGCTCCTGTACTTGACGCATAATCTCCTTCATCTCCTCTGGATTGATACGGTATGGTCCACGGTTGGGTAGCGATGCACCGGGAATTAAGTCAATTTGATGCTCAATCCCTCGAATAGGTGGTAATCCCGGTGGCACATCTTGTGGAAAGACATCAGCGAACTCCTGCAAAATGTGAGTGACGGCAGGGGCAAAGAGGAAGGCACGTCCTCGAATGAAAATAATGCTTCTTTGCACACAAAAGCATAGCAATCAGATTTGCTGAAATCTAGCTCATCAATATCAGGTTTTGTGGAAAGTAAACATGCACGTTTCAATTTAATTTCAGAAGCAACACTACATGGTTTATTATTAGGTTTCATTTGTTGCTCAAATTCTTTTGCCACAATCTGATTGTCACTCTTTTTTTCTCCTGTTTTGCTTTATTAGCTCTATTAACATCATCTTTCAAAATGGAATCATGAGTCATAGGAAGCAAAGTAATATTTTTGTCCTTATGAACAAGAGTATACTAATTGTTTCTACCATGGTGTACAGAATTTTTCTCAAATTACCATGGTCTACCAAGTAATAAGGAACATGCTTGCATAGGTACCACATCACAATCAACATAATCAGCATATGTAGAGATACTAAAATGCACACGGACAATACGTGTTACCTTAACCTTGCCGCTGTTGTTGAAACATTGGATGTAGTAAGGATGTGGATGTGGTATTATGGTGAGAGATAGCTTCTCCACCATATCCATTCTAGCCAAGTTGTTGCAGCTCCCTCCATCTATGATGACGCGAACAGAACGTTCCTTCACAACTCTCTTTGTATGGAACAAATTATGCTTCTGATTTTGCTCAGCTTGTGTAACCTGCACACTCAAACACGTTGAGAAACTAAAAATTCATACTTGTGAGCATATTCAGCGGCCATGTATTGCGTCTCATGATCAGAATCATCTCCACCGTGTTCTTCATGTGTAATAAAAGCCAAAGTCTCCTCATCATAGTCACTAGCGGACTCATACCCACCATCCTCAGTAGCAATCATCACACGCTGAGATTTGCATTCTCTTGCAAAATGTCCTCTTCCCTTACAACGACGACAAATAATATCACTTGTGTGCCCTGTTGATGCCATGGAAGAAGAAGAGCTCTGCGCAAGCCCAGTAGGTGTGCTCTTGGAAGATAGTGGTGGTTGTGCCTGCTTTCTTGTATCACGGCTAGAGGTGGCACCTGATGGAGGTGCTGGTGTAGTGGAAGTAGAGGATGCACATGGTATCCGTGATGTAGATCGACCTGCAGAAAAGTTAGTTCGCGCCAATGCCTGTCGATCCTGCACTTCACGTTTAGCTTTACAAGAAAGATGGAATAAACGAGTGATATTATTATACTCCTTATACTCTAGAATGGTCTGAATCTCTCTATTTAATCCACCCATAAAACGTGCAAGCATAGCTTCATTCTCCTCAACAATACCACATCTAATCATGCAAGTTTGTAATTCCTGATAATATTCTTCTACCAAAAAAATTCCTTGTCTTAAACACTGCAATTTTTTAAGTAATTCACATTGATAATATGGTGGAACCCAACGAGTACGCATAGCAGTTTTCAAAGCAGCCCAAGTAGCTGGAATAGGATATAATCTACAATGTTCAGACCATCGAACACATGCAAAGCGAGTCAAAGCACAAACAGCAGCAGGAACACATCTCTCCTTAGGATATTGTAAACATGTAAATCGTTGTTCAGTTTCTAACTCCCAAGTAAGATATATATCAGGAACATGTCTACCCTCAAATGGTGGAATATTCAATTTTAGTTTAGGAAGATGGTCATGATCTCGTACCCGAGGGGGAGCCCTACCATTGCCATTATTTGCATGTGGACGACCGGGTGGTTGTGGTGCTAGTGGTTGCACGTAGTTCTGATTTTGATCAACCCCATCATCTTAATCTCCTGCATAATCATCCTCCTTGTTATCAGCAGCAGGAGCCACATAAGTATCAACAGCAACACCAACAGTTTGGCCAGGCGCAAGAGGGACGCGGCTCCCTCGGCGGAGGGCTGTTTCGCGACGTCGAGGTAGACGTTGTTGTTGTTGTTGTTGTTGTTGTTGTTGTTGTTGTTGTTGTTGTTGTTGTTGTTGTTGTTGTTGTTGTTGTTGTTGTTGTTGTTGTTGTTGTTGTTGTTGTTGTTGTTGTTGTTGTTGTTGTTGTTGTTGTAGAGGTGCGTTAGGTGCAGCCGGTGGTGGTGGAAGACGCGCGAGCAATTCATTAAACTTGTTATCGGGCTTTGTTTCGAATGTCTTATCCATGCCATCTATCTTCTCCATGGCATCTTCAAATCTGTTTAGCACATCTTGCACCTGTCCACTCATCATTTGCTGAAACTTATCATGCAACTCCTTATTCGTCATGTTCTCCCAGTCAGTCTCATCGACTTGTGATCCTGCCACGGTTGGTAGTAATAGAAACACACAAGAATATGATCCTACAAACTACTAGAAAATGGTGATGGTGGGTGTCACAAATCCATCAAGCAAATCTCAAATTCTTACCAGTTCTTACCCAGCAGCAGGCGGTGATCGGCAACCGATGTAGTCAAAACTCTCAAAGCTTGGATAGAGCGATTACCAGGGAGAGTCAAACGCATGACGTAGATTTATGTGGAGCTAGGAAGGCTTAGAATATGGTAGCAAAAAGATTAGCAATAATCAATTCAGAGATGCAAAGTCGAATAAACGTTCAACGACATTACTGTGCTGGTCCTAGGCTAGACCGTGCTAGAGACGCGAGCCTAGAACACTAACAAAATCACGGTGCTGCACGTAAACAAGGGAAAAGCACACTCTGGAATTTTTTTCGCTCTTTTTTTGGTGCTCCTCTTTTTTTTTGCAAAAAATCACTATAATGGCGAGTGTCTCAAAACTCTTCCCAGGTCAAACTGAGAGGATGGGCACGATATTTTTGGACTTTTTTCTGAAAATCAGGGCGGCGACAACGAAAAAGTGCGACAAAAAATCACTATGATGGCGCGTGGCTCAAAAGACTCGGAAAATCCTAAATATAGGATAGGGAAAAAATATTTTTTCTTGCGAAAATTTTGGCCTAAAAACTGCCCGGGGGTCTCCAGACTCTTTTTTTTCGAAACCTACTCAGGCAAGGAAACATGAATCGGAAATTAGATGGATCTCAAAAACAAACCTAATATGAAAGGACTCCGATTGGTGGTGGATATATGGTGGTAGGATATGGCAGCGGTGGTGGTAGATGGATATGGATTGGTGGTGGTATATGGATACAGATTGGTGGTGGTATATGGATACGGATTGGTGATGGTATATGGAGACGGATCGGTGGCGGATAAGCGGTGGTGGTAGATGGCAGGGGCGATGATGATGGTGCGGAGGCGGCGTGACAACTTATGACCAGAACTCAAAACTCTACAAGACTAGACTCTAAGACCAGCAACTAGACACGAAGATGCAACCGCAAATTCAACAAAGCAAAATACTGAAAAGACTATGCAAAGGCTCAGATTGGTTCGGATATGATGAACTAACCCTAATTTTTTTGGCTTTTTCATGGACTGTAGGTATGAAGAACAGACTCGATCTAAACTACGAAAAACTGTAAAATAGCACCGAGCAACCTGGAAATCTGATACCACTTGATAGAGGCAAAGGTGTCCCGTCTTTCGATGAGATGGTGGCTATCGTTTTGAAGGAAATCGACTTTGACGATCCGACTACGAACGTGTGAGGACGTCGCGCCTTAGCAATCGCTAAACCAACTTCGAGAGGTTATTAACCATGCCGCAGCACGATCAACCTGACCACGAAGGTCTATTTACTGCAGGCAAACGAAGAACAAGCAAGAAACTAAGATTGCAATCTGGATATTGCGAATATAAGAGGAAAGCTTTATTGATCAAGGTGGGGTTCTACGACGACTTTGTCTGGTCGTTGAACACAAACGAAGTACGCGAAGTTGCAGCTATGCAAACTTTAATCTAAACAAAACCCAAAGTCTAAACGATGCCCTAAGGGCAATATATATGGAGGAAGCGGGGGGGGGGGGGATTTCGTGGCTCTTGGAGGAGGGGTCCGAAACCAACCCTAACTCTTGTTTCCCCACACATACGGACTCTAAAAACAGCCTATACTTAAGTATTTCGAAAATACATGGGCATAGCCCAATAATAAGGTGACACAACACCTAGAATAGCCTCTGGACGAAATTTATGATGTGGCATCTTATATATTTCGTCTAAGGCTTCATGCACTCCTTATGGCGGCTTCAAAGTCCTGAAATAATCACTTGTAACTCCGTTCTTGATCCCTTGCGCCTGCCATCATCTCAATGCTTGGTCTTGCTTCAGTGTTCATCCCTCTTATCCATGCTAGGCCCTTCATTTGTAAGCAAAACAAATGTATCCAATTTAGGCAGCATCATATTCTCATGAACATTAGGATCATTACCAATAAACAAAAGTACCTGTTAATTTAATTGCCGTGCGCGAGCTCTAGTAATTGGTCCATTATGTATAGCAGTAGATGTTGTGGGTGTAACAATGATATTGATGTCCCCATCACCTGCCAAATAACTGGCATCTCTCCGCGACCGTGTGCCGATCCCTCCGGTGCCCGCGAGCGGCCGTGCCCGCTGTGAGGAGATCAACCGACGGCGCCGCCGCCTCCCACCGGATCTACTGGCGGACTCCAGGTACGCCATAGATTGGCCGCTATGGGACACCTGGCTCCGCGACGAGCACTACCAGCAGAGGTAATCCTTTTTTGCCGGCCGTCCCCCTCCGCCCGCATCCTCCTCGTGCCGATAAGAGCCCTCCCAGACGAGGGTCCGTAGGCGTGTGCGTGGCATCACGCCGAAGCCTTCTCCGTCCCCGTCCCCGCCACCGCCGCAACCCATGACCGAGAAGGAGGAGGCCGGCCTGTCATGTAGGACTCCATGAACACGTACGACGAGCGGCAATGGGATGGCCAGGAAATCGCTCTGGCCCTGTCGGGGGCCGGAGACGTGGCCATCCCGGAGATGGACGTCGACATCAAGGAGGAGGTGCGGGAGGAGGTGATGCACGAGGCGCCCATCGCCGCGTGGAACCCTCGTCTGTTGGGCCAGGCGTGGAGTTGGTCGTGCACGGCGTCGGAGATGGCTGACTCAGTGGGTGTCGGCCCATGGTCAGCCACACTGCCACGGTCACCAAAGCACGAGCAAGAGCCACGGGAGGAGCTGGTGCGGTCTGGCAGGGGCTACCAGCCCACCTGTGGCCAGGGGCGGAGCCAGGGGGACGAGCAGGGGCCTGCCCCCCTCCCCCCAATGATCAACAATTTTAGTAGAAGCAACTAGTAATTATCAACAAGATTCGATCAATATACGTACTCGCCCCCCCCCCCTATACTCGAATCTTGGCTCCGCCACTGCCTGTGGCAGCCACCGCCCTACGCCGACCTCACCGGCGACGACGACGAGTTGAACGGCGGCCACCGGCGACGACCTTTGTCTACTTTTTATGTCTTTTATTAAGTTTTAGTTTAATTAAGACATGTGGTAGTATGGAGTATGGGCGTATCGACGTTTTATGTTTATATTCATGTTTTCGTATTATTTGCAAGTCTACGTTTTTTATTTTTGTGGCAGCCCATTGGGCGCACCGATGCGTGCATGACCGCAAGCGGATCGTCCGTATTCGTTTTCCTGCCCCAAACGGATGAAAAGCGGATGAATCGGACCTCTGTTTGTGGTCGTGGTTGGAATTGGCCTAAGAAAGGTGTGGCAATTAACCGGCCTATGAAAGTGTTGCAGTTATATCTATGCGCCAGTCTACGTCTGCTTCGCGGCAAATCTTGCATGATGGGTTTTGTTGGTCCGACTGAAACAGGGGCGTACAAAGCGAAAGGACGGGCGTGCTGCGCGCAGATGCTTTCGTTTCGCCGGCCGGCCACGGGCTAGCTACATACAGTAGATAGCACAAGCACAGAGGAGAGAAGGCATGTCTCGGTCTCGGGCAGTGGTGTTGGCGTGGCACGGTCTCGTCTCCGCTAGCCTTTTGTCTGATCACTGCCGTGATGACATGTGCCTGCCACCGGAGCAGGCGCTCGACGTGTCGACCTTGCGATGGGGGCCGTACACCATGCATGCGCACTACTCGACCACGCTCCGGCTGGCAGAGGCATGCGCAGCCACGCCACAGTATGACCTTCTCAACGCTTCAACAGCCACCTGCCTCCCTTTCTTTGATTTACTTTTTTTTCTTCCTTGCCAAGCTCTAGGAGTAATGGAGTATGCACTTAGATGCATGATTTTGTGTGTTGGTTGATTTTCAGGGAGATAAGGTCAACTCCACCGCACGACCCCAAACGGACGTCCAGTTTGACCGGATTTGGTTTCTTTGAAGCGTCGATGGGTTCGCACGTGTTCACTCTTGTCCGTTGGGTCGTGTGTGCGCTCATCGCGCGGCCGTACCCCAAATCACGTCCGCGTTGGATATAATTTAAAAAAATAGAAAAACATAAATAAAATGACTAAAAAATTAAATAAGCACAGTTTAATAAACATAAAACTTAGTTACGGTCGCCACGGCCACAAAACGACCCAGTTTCACGTCCAACTTGACATAATTAAACATAAAAAAGAAAATAAAAAACGGCCGCCGCCAGTGCACTCCTGCTCGTGTCCGTCGATGCCGTTGCCGTCGCCATCTTCAGTGGCCGCCGGCGTCGTCGTCGTTGCTGACGAGGTCCACGTAGGCTGGTGGCGTTCAGAGGTGGGCCGGCGGTGCGTGGTAGACGGGGGCGGGCTGGACGGCGCGAGGTGCCTGCACGACCTCCTCCCGTGACGACGCCTCCCGCTCCGGTGACCGCGGCGGAGTGGCGCACCACTTCACGCCCACGGCGGCGACCATCTCCGGTGCAGTGCAGGACCAGCCCTACCCCTGGCCCAGCAGACCCAGGTGGAACGCGGCCACCGGCTCCTCCTCCATCGCCTCCTCCGCGACCACCATCTCCAGCTCGGGGATGGCTATCTCGCCGGCGGTGGAGCGAACCATCATCTCCTTCAGGCCCTCCCATTGCCGCTCATCGTGCGTGTACATGGAGTCCTCCATGACACGCGCCATGAGACGGGTCTTCTCTTCCGCTGTCATGCGAGGAGGTGGTGGTGGAGATGGCGAAGGCGACGGCGCGGGCGTGAGGCCGCGCACCAACCTACGCCCGCGCTCCTGGGGAGCAGGCGCAGCACGCTCCCGACGTGGCCGCTGCGACCCAGACGCCGTGCCGACGAAGAAGGAGGCACGCCGCACGTCGTGCTCGTCCCTGGGCCAGATATCGCAGAGGGAGGAGTCTGGGGCGTACCTGCCGTCGTAGTACAGGTCGTCTGGGAGGAGGCGACGGCGGCACTCGATCTCTTGACGGCGCGCACGGCTGCTCGCCGGGACCAGCGGGATCGGCACACAATAGGCGGGCAGGTGCCAGTTGTTGAGGAGGTGGACGTCGCTCCGAGGGAGCGGCGTCCTCATCTCCCAATAACGGCGGCACACCGACGCGCGGATGTAGTGCCGGTCATGCTCGCCGGCGGACGTGGGGACGTTGGAGAAAGCGGGCGGCGCGGGGCTCGGCGTGGTGGTGATGCGGCCTCCTTCTTCACGGAGCCGGCGCGGCGCCCCGACGAGGAGCCGGCCTCGTGGTCGTGCTTCCCCTGGCGGTTCCAGAAGCTCATGGCTTCGAGGTGGCCGGCCGACGAGCTCGACAAGGGAGGGCTAGGGTTTAGCGCGGTCGGGTTTCGAGGAGGCCGCGGGATAGAGTGGGGCAGTGTGGACGACGACCGGTCCACGAGTTTCCCATTTAAGAAGGACGGCGACCTTCCACTGGGTCGATGACAGGTGGGGTCGGCCATCCGTGCGCATGGATGTTGGCGGGTGGAAGGTAGGTGGCCGCCCCGCCACGCGGCCAGACGCGGACGAGCGGCACGTCCGGTCGGTGTCCGCGGCGACCCAAACCCGGCGCAAAGATGCGCTCGAAAGGGGTCGACCCGGACACAAAACGGATCAGATGGGTCAGAGCCGTCGCGCGCTGGGCTGCCTTGTTTGTCCGTTTTACCCTAAACGGATGAGGCCGGACAGAAAGGGGTCGCGCAGTGGAATTGGCCTGAATACACTATGAGTGCCTTAATTTATCCTGTGCGGTCGGTTTGATGCCTAAAATTATAAAATACATAAAAATGATGCTGGAACTTGTCCAGACGTGTAAATACAGTTTCTCCTATTGTATCCGGGTGTACGCCTTGCCCATGTGGCACGTCAGCTTGCCGACGGTCCGCTTGTCAATGAGTGAGAGCATTTTATTTACAGCCAACTCCCTTAGATTTTATTTAATTACACATAAATGTATGGCATACGGATGCAGACTAATGATGAATCCAACCTATTATGTTTGGGTTCTGCATATCAACGCGGGCGAGCGGATGAAATTAGTAAGAAAGAAAAAGAACGAGCCTAGAAGGATTCGATACCAGGACATCGCATGCACAACATTCACATGTTAACAAATACACTACACCAAGCATGACTGCATGTAATTGTTTTTCTTAATACTGGATGTCGTGTGTGTAGGGTATGCATTCACATGTTAACAAATACACTACACCAAGCATGGCTGCATGTAATCGTTTTTCTTAATACTGGATGTCGTGTGTGTGGGGTATGCATTCGTGTGACAATTTATTTGTTTGGTGTTACCATACAAAATATATATTTGTTTGGTACACCTAAATTCTTCACTTGTTATGTATCGAGGGAGACTTAGGGAATATGCTAGTGCATTTGAAAAAAATGTTCAACATGTTTTTAAAAAATGTTTAACGTGTATTATAAAATTGTAAACGTGTTTTTGAATGATATTTGTCGTGCATTCAAAAAAATGACATGTACTTCAAAAAATGTTCAAAGTGTATTTTAGAATTTATTCCTCAAAATTGTTCTTACATTTCTGCAAACTCCTTTAACATGTTTTAATACACTTACATGATAATTTTTTAAACACGTTGAACAATGAAGTTGTCATTTTTTTGTAATTGTGTATTTTACAAATACAATGAAAATACACAATAATTTCCGTGCTTGTGGTTCTTCATGAATATACATAAGTTTAAATAATACTCCCTCCATTCCAAAATATAGTGCGCCCGCGTTTTCCGAGGTCCAACTTTGACCATAAATTTAACCAACAAGACCAACTGCGGCGGGAGAAAAAATTATATAATTGAAAATTTCTTTCGAATACGAATTCACTGATATAATTTTTGCTCCCGCCGCAATTGGTCTTGGTAGTTAAATTTAAGGTCAAAGTTGAAGCACGTGGATAGAGAAAGCACTACATTGTGGAATGGAGGGAGTAATTCTTAATATAAGTTGAACTGTCTAAATCTACATAAATTTTAGAATAGTTCATGTTTACCTCTTCAAAGTACACAATAATAAAAATAGAATAAAGAATTAAAATACACAATAATTGCCTACTGATAATTATTGTATTTTTATATGACTTTTTTTACATATCATGGAAACTAAACAGAAAATTGAAAAAAAATGTAGAAAATGTATTAAGGAATTGCACATCTATAGGCAATACTGTTCTACACACATTTCTAGTTACCAGTAGAACGTATAACTTATTTTGGTCAGGTGGCCAGCACGTGCGTGCATTACGTAGGAGGTCCCACGCTACAATTTTTTTAGTGATTTCTCTCTACTGACACATGGGACCCATATTTCTAATTTAGAAGCCTTTCTAGGTAATTAAGTAAAGATGAGGTGGTTTGTGCAAAAAAAAAAGACATCACTCATCCACTTCCATCCACTGACATGCGGGCCGCCATCACGCGGGCAGGGCGTACGTCTGCACTGTATTTGCACGGATTGACAAGTTCAAGTACCATTTTTATGTATTTTTCAACTTTAGACATCAAACGAGTCGCATAGGACAAGTTAAGGCACCCGTGATGTATTTAACTCGTACATGCACAATTTTTCATCGTTGGAAAGACAAATTAACCAACGAGCTTGCTTCAGTACACCCCCACATAAATCGTATAAAGGCAGTATGGTCATTTAATTATAAGGTATACCGATCTTCGTATGTGATGGCGTAGGATTCAAACTCCTGACCTTCGTGGCCAACTGAAACAGCTCACTTGCTATGCCTATTTACTTCTTTTATTCTTCTTATTATTTCGCATCCTCTCAGCCTAGTTTCTTCTTCTTCTTTTTTAGTATTTTGTTTGGCCTTTTTGTTTGATTTTATTTGTTTTTTCTCTTTTATTTTTTATTTTCTTAAATTCGTGATGTTTTTAAATCCATGAACTTATGCTTGAATCAATGAACTTTTTTCAAATGAATAAATGTTTTTCAATTTTGCAAACTTTTCTCAAATTCATGAACATTTTTTGTTAAATTTGTGAACTTTTATAAAATCGATGAGTTTTTTAAATTTCATGATTTTTGTAAATTTGTGAACTTTTTTTTAAATTTGTTAATACTTTTTTAAATCGATGAACTTTTTTGTGACATTCGTGTACTTTTTCAAATCGGTAAACTTCTTTAAACTTGTGTACTTTTCTTTAGTCTATGTCAAGGTGTGCAAAACCAATTCGGAACCAAAAACAAAACTTCAAAAAACTCAAACCGAACCAATATTTTTTTGAATAAACCGAACCAAAATTTTGTTTTTCTTGTTTTTGGTTTAGGTTTCAATTTTGAAATTTCTAAACTATTTGACCCTGTATTATTTTCGTTATCGCTTAGAAACCACAAACTGTTCATTAAACCGAATTAAACAAAATTTGATATAAAAAATTCCCGCAAGGGCCATGAGATAGAGGCATAGAGCTGTGCGCTTTGAACTACTGCAAAGCCGATCCGTAAAACCGTAATATAACCAGTTAGCCGGGTGTGTGCTGGCTCAAATGGCGAGGTCGGATTATCCTCACGGGAACTCACTGCACCTCACCAACACGCAACAACGGCCGTAGATATTTTCATTTGTTCGGCTGGCGGCTATTCAGTAGAGTGAAGCTTGAGTGGGCTTCAAACTTAATAGGCTAGCTCCTGGGTTGGACCAGTTCTGCCTTTTTTAATGATGTCTTTTCTTTGTGAGGAATTATGGTCCAAGGGTTACCGCAAGCTTTTCCTCTCGCTATGGTTTTGGTCCTCCCAGGGCGATTTTTTCTCCGCCAGCGAGATCATCTTTCCATGCCTCAGTCACGTTTCACCGTGCTAGCAATCAATTGGGGGGTCGTTTCCTCCGGCGCCCCCTGGTCTTTGACTGGGCTATGGAGATCGGGGATTCTAGGGTTACTGCAACAAGGTTCAATCGATTTTCTCTATGGGAGAAGGGTTTCAAGATGTCTTCGAGCGCGACTTCGGGTTTTGTATCTGCGGGCTCAACAGAGACTGGCAATGTGGAGCAGCTAATGAAGGAACTCGGGCTACAACAAGAGAACTTGGATGATGTGGGCTTTCATGAGAAGGAAGCTGTCGGTGTCAAAACCGGCAGATCTCGGGTAGGGGGTCCCGAACTGTGCGTCTAGGCCGGATGGTAACAGGAGACAGGGAACACTTTGTTTTACCCAAGTTCGGGCCCTCTCGATGGAGGTAAAACCCTACTCCTGCTTGATTAATATTGATGATATGGGTAGTACAAGAGTAGATCTACCACGAGATCAAGGAGGCTAAACCCTAGAAGCTAGCATATGGTATGATTGTTGTGTATGGAGTTGATTCTGTCCTACGGACTATAACCCTCCGGTTTATATAGACACCGGATAGGGTTAGGGTTACACAGAGTCGGTTGGTAGGAGATCTTGAATATCGCATCGCCAAGCTTGCCTTCCACGCCAAGGAAAGTCCCATCCGGACACGGGACGAAGTCTTCAATCTTGTATCTTCATAGTCCTGGAGTCCGGCTGAAGGTATAGTCCGGCTACCCGAACACCCCCTAATCCAGGACTCCCTCAGTAGCCCCCGAACCAGGCTTTGATGACGATGAATCCGGCGCGCAGATTGTTCGGCATTGCAAGGCGGGTTCTTCTCCAAATCTTGTGTACCTGTAGGAATAATGTCCGATTTTTGTAATGTAGTGCTCCTCGGCTTCCACGCCCAATAATGGCCGTCTTCCACGTGTCAAACGAATGCGAAAAGCCAGGGCGTTTTTTACACCCACACCCCTAGCCGTATAAACGAGCCGCCTATTTAACGGGATGGGGATTTAGGTCCAAACGACATCTTCTCCTTTCCGCGAGTTATCATCAGAGCGCTTCCAGCAAAGGTCCATTCCAACATGGCCAGCCGTCCCAGCTCCTCCTCTCGCCCTTCCAGCCCTAAACCTGGAGACTGGGAGAGGTGCTCCATCCCGCACAGCGAGCTAGTGACGCTTCAGGCCAAGGGATTTCTCCCTCAGGCCTATATGGTCCCGGTCCGAGCCGGACTCGCCACCTATAACGGTGGAGAGCAAGCAGAGAGCACCCCAATCCCTCTAAAGGAGAGCGGGTGTGCCTCGTCCCCTACCTAATAAGGGGACTGGGATTCCCAATTCATCCATTTCTCCGCGGGCTTCTGGAGTTCTACGGCCTCCAGCTGCACAATCTAACGCCCGCCTCCGTATTGCATATTGCGGGTTTCGTCGCCCTTTGCGAGCTATTTTTAGGTGTTGAGGCTCATTTCGCGCTGTGGAAGAGGTTATTCTGCCTGGTGCCCCGTTCTCAAAAGGGGTCCATATACCAAGTGGGCGGAGCCGAAGTATGGCGCATCGCCGGGACCGGATACCTATCCGGAACCCCAAAGGAAGCATCCGAGGACTGGACTTCGGAATGGTTTTACATAGATGACGTCCCGCTACCGGACCCTATCCGGGTCGGTCTCCCTGAGTTCAGCAGTGCTCCATTGAAGAAACGCTTGAGATGGCGTGCGAGGAGCTCTCGGAGAGAAAGCGACAGAGACGTCCTTTACCTGATGGGCCGGATAAGATTGTTGGCTCATTCCGGACTAACCATGATTGGAGTCATGGCCGCATGCATTATGCGGGGGGTGCAGCCGCTTCAATATAGAGGCCACCCAATGTGGGAATTCAATGGGGAGGATGACGCCACCCGTTACGGTTGAAAAGGGCCGGACTCAGCCGCTGCTCTAGAAAAGATCTTATCCTCTCAGTACAAGGGCGAAAAGGAGGAATTCCTCCGCGTCAACCCGCAGGCCGGATTTAGTATGTACGATCCTCCAAGTTGGGTAAGTGAACAATCGCGCTTGCCCGTTTGTTTGATACTCCCGTGGTTAGATAGGTAGTCTAACGACTTCACTGCGGGAACTGCGACAGGAGGTAAAGAATATAAGCAGCCGCCCTCCACAGCCCAAGGACCCAGAACGGTCCCTCGATCCGGACTTCGAAGAGGATCCGGACATATCGGTGGAGCTTATCGACGGGGTGTTTTATCAGCTAAGCAAGGACAATACCTTGGTAGCCATCACGGCTGATTACCCAGGGTTAATCCCGGCCTCCCAGGTGACGGAAACCGGAGTCTCATTCCCTTGAGAGGGATTCCACTCTCATGTATTTCGGTGTTTCTGACGCCAACCGTGTTTTGCAGGGGAGATTTCCGAGGCAGGAGGCCGAACCTACGGCGACCAGCCAACGAGGGGCCGCAAAGCCCCGTAGGGCAAAAAGGAATGAAGTCCGAACGGAAATGCCGGCGCAAAGGTATAGTGTACCCTCTGTTTCCCTGGAGTTATTCCATCAGGGCATATTAACGCTCGTGCTATCTTCAGGACGAAGAGACCTCGCCGGACTACATCCGGAGAGGTTGCCAATCGCGCCTCCACCAGCCAGGCTCCAATGTCTGGCCAGGAAGCGGAGGCGAGTACAAGGCGCGCACCGAACGTTCCTCCGACAGAGGACGCGGACAGGCTGTCCGCCACAAATTCAGAAGTGGAGAGTGCCATGAACCACAGGCGTCGCTGGACAATTCTATGCGACGCTTGTTTCTCCCAAGAGGCTTTAGATGCCTTTAATTCAGGAGATGCGTACCTCCGTGCCGCTCAAAATGGCTTAGCCAGAGCCACGGAGCAGTATGTGAAAGACATACGGGTAAGAAAATTTTGGTTAATTATATATATATGCCAGTAGCCCCCGAGACTTGAAACAGTTAGAGCAACTGATTTAAGGATCATTTAATAAGCAGGTTCTTACAGAGAAGAATACTGTACTGTCCCAGGAGCTGGAAAAGTGCAAGGCCCAACTAGAGGCCGCACTAGCCGCAGCAGGGGAGCCCAAAGGGACCCCCTCAGGTAAAATACACTTCGAAAGATTAGTATTGTGCGGTGTGGGTGTAAATCTGACAAATCAAATTGCAGATGGCGCCGGACTCGATCCGGACAAGCAACAACTCTTACGCCAGCTAAAGGCCGGTGAGAGTATGTTGACGAGGGTGAGGCGAGAGAGGAATGATCTTCAGGATGCCAACACCAAGCTGGACGTCGAACTTAAAGATGTTCGTGGCCAGCTTTTGGACTCCACGAAGGAGAATCAGCGGCTTCGACGCAGCATTTTTAGTAAGTGCTTGAACGAACTTTGAAAAAAGAGTTCGGCGAGGAAGTCGACTAACAGAGTAATGTCTGTAGGTATCATCACAGGTCGTCCTGCAGAGGAGATGCCCGGTTCTACGGGTGACCTTCTTCCCGAACTCATGCAACTGCACGAGTGAGTTCGGCGGGCGATGCGAGGTGTTGCCCGAGCCTTATGGCCTGCCCACTCCGTGCCGGAGGGCCTTGGAGAGCTTGCGGAGAAGCTGAAGGGAGCTCGGCGGCCCTTCCATTTGTGGAAGATATCGGCCTGCCGACAAGGCGCTCGGGAAGCCTGGGCCATGGTGAAGACCCGTTTTACGAAGTCTGACCCAAACCACATGGCCGAGGTCGGACCAGTGGGGCCTGACGGGAAGGAGATCCCTGTGAGCTTAGTATACGGCCAAGTAGAGTTGGCCGCGAAGTATTCCCAGCAGGACTGTAAATTAGACAGCCTGTTAGATGGTATAGAAGAGGAATACAATCAGTCAGAATGACTATGTAATTTTGAATTGACATGTGTAATGCCTTCTAGCTGGATTGTAGATCGTTTGTCGTTGCCGACCTTTCCGCTTCAACCTTGGGACCTGACGGTCCGGAGTGTGTCCGAATACCATAGCGGTTATATAAGAACCATGGTATGCGTGGAGACCAGGCGTAGGGGTCATTAGTGCTTTATCAGACAAGTGCCCAACTAGTTATGTTATATTACATGGTTAGTAAGAAACATCTTCCAGAGAGAATAGTTCCGTTAGGGGTTCCTTTCGCTGGGAGGCATGCCCTAAAGTGCATGTCCGGACTGCATAAAGAGACGCAGAAAAAAGCATCTGGGGGCGCATAAAATGGGTAAAAAGATCATCTTTTGTCTCATCGACCGAATATTCCCTTAAGAACGCTAGCTTTCGGCTTCACCCAGTCTGAGGTACACATCCGGCTGACCCGGCAGTAACAATCGCAGAGGTGCTCCCTTTACCTCCTAGCCGAACAATCGGGAATGTAGGGGTAAGCACAGGAGCCAGGCAACCCAGCTTGGCCAAAACTTAAGTCATATCGATGCATATAATGGTGAAGAAAAAGGTACATGCGGAAGTTTGACGCATGTGTTGGGCATGAAGCCCGTATAAATAAGCTTCTGTTAAAGAAGCCCCCAGGTTTAATGAGCGCGAGTGGCGCGTCACTAGATAAGCCTTTAAGGGCTATAAAAGAAAAGAGGGGAAGGAGAGAAATGTAAGACAGAAAAATGCAAAAAATGGACAGAGGAAGGAGACGAACACAGAGTCCGGCGCTAGGCATAGAATCTTCGGAGACGGGTGGCGTTCCACGGGTTCGGCTCGAGTCGGTTATCCGACGCATCTCGCAGGCGGTACGCCCCGCCAGTCAGGACTTGGTAGATTATGAATGGACCTTCCCACTTGGGCTTGAGTTTGTCCTTTTTCTTATCCGGCAGGCGTAGAACTAGTTCGCCAACATTGTAATTTTTGGCCCGTACTTCTCTGCTTTGATATCTTCGGGCCTGCTGTTGATAAAATGCGGAACAGGCTTTTGCCACGTCATGCTCCTCCTCCAAGGCGTCCAAGTTGTCCTGCCGATTGAGCTCGGCTTTTCTTTCTTCGTACATGCGCACTCTAGGTGAGTCATGAATTATATTGCAGGGCAGAACTGCCTCTGCGCCGTACACCATAAAAAATGGTGTGTATCCGGTGGTGCGATTTGGCGTGGTCCGCAGCCCCTAGAGTACGGAGTCGAGCTCCTCTACCCAGTGCGTATTAGATTCCTTAAGGGACCGCACTAATCTGGGTTTGATGCCGCTCATGATAAGACCGTTTGCACGTTCGACCTGGCCGTTGGTTTGTGGGTGATAGACGAAAGCATAATCGAGCTTGATGCCCATGTTTTTGCACCAGAGTTTTACCTCGTCTGCGGCAAAGTTTGTGCCGTTATCAGTTATGATGCTGTGGGGGACGCCATAACGGTGTACAACCCCGGATATGAAGTCTATCACAGGTCCGGATTCGGCCGTTTTAACCGGCTTGGCTTCTATCCATTTGGTGAATTTATCCACCATGACCATTAAGTATTTCTTTCTATCGGTCCCGCCTTTAAGGGGTCCGACCATGTCAAGCCCCCAGACCGCAAAAGGCCAGATGATTGGTATAGTTTGGAGTGCGGTGGGTGGCATATGGCTTTGGTTGGCAAAAAGTTGGCAACCAGCGCATCGTTGGACTAAGTCCTGAGCGTCTGCCCGGGCCGTCGGCCAATAAAAGCCTGTACGGAAAGCCTTGCTAACAAGGGACCGAGCAGCGGCGTGGTGACCACCGAGTCCGGCATGAATTTCAGGCAAAAGGTTCCGCCCTTCCTCTTCGGAGATGCACCTTTGAAGGACTCCGGTAGTGCTTTTCTTATAAAGCTCGCCCTCATGGACTCTGTAGGCTTTAGATGGCCGCACTATGCAGCGGGGCTCGTTTTGATCCTCCGGGAGTTCCTGCCTAGTAAGGTAGGCTAGGAATGGTTCTCTCCATGGGGCGATGACCGCCATTATTACGTGGGCTGAAGGTGTAACTTCATTGGCAGAGCCTCCAATTGTGTCAGATTATTCGGCGTCGAGTGGTGCGGCTGGGTCCGGGCTGTTATTTGCGGGTTCCCCCTCCCATGCTACAGATGGCTTGAACAATTTTTCCAAAAAGATGTTGGGGGGACTGCATCGCGTTTTGCTCCGATGCGTGCCAGGACGTCCGCTACTTGATTGTTTTCTCGGGCTATATGGTGAAACTCCAGCCCTTCAAACCGAGCTGACATTTTTAGGACGGCGTTGCGGTAAGCTGCCATTTTTGGGTCCTTGGCGTTGAAGTCGCCATTTATTTGGGATATCGCGAGGTTCGAATCCCCGCGTATCTCTAGGCGTTGAATGCCCATGGATACTGCCATCCGGAGGCCATGTAGAAGGGCCTCGTATTCGGCTGCATTGTTGGAGTTCGTGTACATAATTTGGAGTACATACTGGACTGTGTCTCCTGTGGGGGATGTCAAAACGACGCCATCCCCCAGTCCGGCCAACATTTTGGAGCCGTCGAAATGCATGATCCAGTTTGAGTATGTGCCGTACTCTTTAGGGAGTTCGGCATCCGTCCATTTTGCGACGAAGTCGGCCAAAACTTGCGATTTGATAGCTCGCCGTGGCTTATAGGATATATCGAACGGGAGGAGCTCGATGGCCCATTTTGCGATCCGGCCCGTTGCATCGCGGTTGTTTATAATATCGTTAAGTGGTACTTCCGAGGCTACTGTTATGGAACACTCTTGAAAGTAGTGTCGTAGCTTTCGGGATGCCATGAATAACGCGTATGCAATTTTTTGATAATGCGGGTACCGTGATTTGCATGGAGTGAGGACAGTGGACACGTAGTAGACCGGCCTTTGAAGGGGGAATTTGTGTCCGTCCGTTTCCCGCTCGACAACGAGCACTGCGCTGACAACTTGATGTGTTGTTGCAATGTACAATAGCATTGGTTTGCCGGTGTTAGGCGCAGCCAGGACTGGGTTTGTTGCCAATATGGCTTTTATTTCATCGAGTCCGGCCGTGGAGGCATCCGTCCACTCGAAGTGTTCGGTGCGCCGAAGTAGGCGATAAAGGGGCAGTGCCTTTTCTCCCAAGCGGGAGATGAAGCGGCTTAGAGCCGCCACGCATCCGGTTAATTTTTGTATTTGTTTGAGGTCCTTTGGGATATCCAATTGTGACAAAGCTCGGATCTTGGCTGGATTTGCCTCAATTTCTCTACCGGATACAATGAAGCCCAAGAGCTTTCCGGCTGGAACGCCGAAGACGCATTTTTCCGGGTTGAGCTTGATGTCATATTTTCGGAGGTTATCGAATGTGAGCCTCAAGTCGTCTACTAGAGATTCGACATGTCTTGATTTGATGACCACATCATCCACGTATGTCTCCACTGTTTTGCCGATCTGATTTGCCAGACATGTCTGGATCATGCGTTGATATGTTGCGCCAGTGTTTTTTAGCCCGAAGGGCATTGTGTTGAAGCAGAATGGGCCGTATGGTGTGATGAATGCTGTTGCAGCTTGGTCTGATTCTGCCATCTTGATTTGATGGTAACCGGAGTATGCGTCGAGGAAACACAACGAGTCATGTCCTGCGGTGGCATCGATAATTTGATCGATACGGGGGAGGGGGAAGGGATCCTTTGGGCAAGCCTTGTTAAGGTCTTTAAAGTCGACACACAGGCGCCAGGATTTGTCCTTCTTTGGTACCATCACCAGGTTTGCTAGCCAGTCCGGATGTTTTATGTCTCTAATGAATCCGGCCTCCAATAGCTTGGCTAGCTCTTCTCCCATAGCATGTCTCTTGGGTTCGGAAAAACGCCGAAGGGCTTGTTTGACAGGTTTGAATCCTTTTAGGATATTTAAGTTGTGTTCGGCCAGCCTGCGTGGGATCCCTGGCATGTCTAAAGGATGCCAGGCAAAAATGTCCCAATTCTCTCGTAGGAACTCTCGCAGTGCGGCGTCTACATCGGGGTTCAGTCGTGCCCCGATGGAAGCTGTTTTATTGGGGTCCGTTGGATGGACCTGGAATTTGACTATTCCGTCAGCTGGTTTGAAGGATGTGGATTTGGATCTTTTGTCGAGTATCACATCATCCCTATTAACCGTGGAGCGCAGCGCAGTCAGTTCCTCGGCCGCTAAGGCTTCGGATAGTGCCTCAAGGGCTAATGCGTCCGTCTTGTTTTCGGCGCGGAGTGCTATGTCCGGATCACTAGCTAGAGTGATAATTCCATTCGGCCCGGGCATCTTGAGCTTCATGTACCCATAATGGGGTATCGCTTGGAAGATTGTGAATGCTTCCCGCCCTAGTAAGGCGTGATGTCCGCTCTTAAACGGGGCCACCTGAAACGTGACTTCTTCAGACCTGTAATTATCCGGCATGCCGAACACCACATCTAGTGTGATGTTTCCTGTGCAGCGTGCTTCCCGACTGGGGATTATTCCTCTAAAGGTTGTGCTGCTTCGCTCGACGCGGTTCCAGTCTATTTCCATTTTTTGAAGGGTCTCCTCATAAATGAGGTTCAGCCCGCTGCCTCCATCCATGAGCACCTTGGTGAGGCGAAAGCCGTCCACTATGGGACTTAGGACCAATGCGGCTGGTGCTCGGGCTGTTCGGAATCTAGGTTCATCACTTGCGTTGAAGGTAATGGCAGTGTCGCTCCATGGATTTATTGTTGCAACTTGATAGACTTCGGCGAGGTTGCGGAGTTTTCTTTTTCGCATATTGTTTGATGCGAAAGTCTCGAAGACTGTGAGAACGGTACTGGTGTCCTCGGGCTGGCTTTCTGCGGCCTCCCGATTTAAGAGGTCCTCGCCAATTTTGGCTACCTGCCGAAGTATCCAACATGCTCTAAGGCTGTGAGTTGGTGTGGCGTCCTCTGTACTGTGAATTCTACAGGGTCCATCAAGCCACCTTTCTAGTACGGTTCCATGCCCTGTAAAGGGTTTTGGCTTTTTGCTATTTATCCCGGGTGTCTTATGATGATGCACCCTCTTAGTTCAGACGGGATTACTATTCAAGGCCGGATTATCCCAAAATTTTGTTTCGGTTTTCCAGGCATTTTTCATCGCACAGTACTTTTGTACTATGGACGCCAAGTCAGCGAAGCGTGTAATATCAGACGACTTATGGCGTTAAGGATTCCCTCGTCCGTGCAATTACTGCAGAAGATTGATATTGCGTCTCCCTCGCGGTAATCCTTTATCCTGTTCATAACCAGGAGGAATCTGGCCCAGTAATGATGTACTGTTTCGTCGGGCCTCTGCCTGACTTGGGAGAGATCGCTTATGTTCGGGTGGGCGGGTGTCGTTGAATCTGAAACCTCACCCAATCCAAGATTCGGAGGCCGAAGAGTTTCCGAACTCTGAAGTTTGGATTCCTGGACGTTATCCAACGAATCCGGCCCGCTGCCTGATCCTAAGCTCAGGTCTTGAGTTACATCCTCCCCTCCGCGGGTATCCGGCTTGGAGGGATCGGGAATTCAGACGTAACTAGTCCTTAAAATAGATGAAGGGTCGTTGCACTGCGCCTCTACCACGGCAACGTGGTGGGTGACTTGGGGAGAGTTAATTTCTCTTAGATCGGGTTTAAGCCCAACCTGGTCGTAATCCGTAGCGACCCCTAGGGCGGCGATGCGATCCAAGAGCTCGTTTATGGAAGAGAGCTCCATTGGATCTAACTGCTCGACGAGCACCGAGCTGATGTGTAGGTTGCTTTTGATGACCCGAGAGGTCACCGTCGGCGCAATAGCCGAACAGATGGTCATGAGGAAACCACCTAGCCGGAGGGTTTGGCCGATAGCCAAGGCTCCCTTAGCAACGGCGCCGTCTTTGAAGACGGGAGAAGGCATCCTTCCTGATTGTGACGGCACAGAGGAACTCTCAATGAAAGCACCAATGTCGGTGTCAAAACCGGCAGATCTCGGGTAGGGGGTCCCGAACTGTGCGTCTAGGCCGGATGGTAACAGGAGGCAGGGAACACTTTGTTTTACCAAGGTTCGGGCCCTCTCGATGGAGGTAAAACCCTACTCCTGCTTGATTAATATTGATGATATGGGTAGTACAAGAGTAGATCTACCACGAGATCAAGGAGGCTAAACCCTAGAAGCTAGCCTATGGTATGATTGTTGTGTATGGAGTTGATTCTGTCCTACGGACTACAACCCTCCGATTTATATAGAGACCGGATAGGGTTAGGGTTACACAGAGTCGGTTACAATGGTAGGAGATCTTGAATATCGCATCGCCAAGCTTGCCTTCCACGCCAAGGAAAGTCCCATCCGGACACGGGACGAAGTCTTCAATCTTGTATCTTCATAGTCCTGGAGTCCGGCTGAAGGTATAGTCCGGCTACCCGAACACCCCCTAATCCAGGACTCCCTCAGAAGCGTCGTCGGAGGTGGCTCGGTGGATTGATCTAGCTGGGGTACTAATACGTCTATTTTACATCATGATTTTCTATTGTTATTTATATTCTTTTTGGTCATTATTCCATCTTATGATGCAATTCTAATGTCTTCTCTCTCTTAATTTGCAATTTTTCCTTGGAGAGAGAGATTATCTGCAGCTGGAATTCTGGACCTGGAAAAGTTTACAAAAAAGATAACTATTCTACAAAACTCCAAATGACCTAAAAATTAACCGAGATTTTTATTAAATATATAAAAAATACTAAAGCAAATAAATACCAAATGGAGGCCACCAGCTGCTCACAAGGCAACAGGGTGCGGCCACCCCCAGGCGCGCCCTGATGCCTTGTGGGCCCCGCAAGTGGCCTTCGGTGCCCATCTTCTCCTATATGAGGGGTTTTGACCTAGAAAAAAATAAGAGGAATATTTTTGGGACGAAGCGCCGCCGTCTCGAACGAGGCGGAACCTGGGTAGTAGCACTTCTGCTCTCCGGCGGAACGTTTCCGCCGGGGATACTTTCCTCCAGGAGGGGGAAATCGAAACCGTCGACATCACCAACAATCCTCTCATCGTGGGAGGACCAATCTTCATCAACATCTTCACCAGCATCATCTCATCTCAAATCCTAGTTCATCTCTTGTATTCAATCTTTGTCCCAAAACCTCATATTGGTACCTACGGGTTGCTAGTAGTGTTGATTACATCTTGTAGTTGATGCTAGTTGATTTATTTGGTGGAAGATTAAATATTCAGATCCTCAAGCATATTTAATAACCCTCTGATTATGAACATGAACATGATTTGTGAGTAGTTAATTTTTTCCTTGAGGACATGGGAGAAGCCTTGTTATAAGTAATCATGTGAAGTTGACATTCATTCGATATTTTGATGATATGTATCTTGTTGCTTCCTTTAGTGGTGTCTTGTGAACGTCGACTACATGACACTTCACCATAGTTGCATTGTGGAGTAATAAGTACATGATGGGTTGCTAGAGTGACAGAAGTTTAAACCCTAGTTTATGTGTTATTTTGTAAAGGGCTAGTTTGAATCCATATGTTTCATGCTGATTTATCTTAATTATTCTTTCATTATTGCGGATGCTTGCGAGAGGGGTAATCATAAGTGGGTTTCTTGTTCAAGTAAGAACAACACCCAAGCACCGGTCCACCCACATATCAAATTATCAAAGTAGTGAATGAGAATCAGCTAAACATGATGAACGTGACTAGACGACAATTCCCATGTGTCCTCGAGAGCACTTTGCCTTATAAAAGAGAACTTTTCGGCTTGTCATTTTCTATAAAAAGGATTGGGCTACCTTTCTGCACCCTTGCTACTATTATTACTTGTTACATGTTATGAATTATCGTGCTACAAAACTATCTACCGCTGTTACTTACAATACTTGTAGAGAATACCTTGCTGAAAATCGATTGTCATTTCCTTCTGCTCCTTGTTGGGTTCGACACTCTTACTTATCGAAAGGACTACGGTTGATCTCCCATACTTGTGGGTCATCAAGACTCTTTTCTAGCGCTATTGCCGGGGAGTGAAACACCTTGGTAAGGAAACATTTATATTACGTGTTGGAATCTTCTGTCACTTGTTATTATGGAAAATACTCCTTTGAGGGGTTTGTTTGGGGTATCTTCACCTCATCCGGAAGAAATAAGAGTTGCCCCTCAACGTACTGAACCTATTGAAAATATTTCTTATGAGATTCCTTTGGGTATGTTAGAGAAATTGCTAGCTAATCCTTATGCAGGAGATGGAACGACACATCCTCATATGCACTTGATCTATATGGATGAAATTTATGGATTGTTTAAGCTTGAAGGTTTTCCGAGTATGGAGTTAATAAGAAGGTTATCCTTTTATCTTTCGAAGGAAATGCATTGACATGGTATAGGCTATTGGATGATACTGGAACATGGGATTGGAACCCGCTGAAATTGGAATTTCATCAGAAGTTTTATCATGTGCATCTGGTTCATCGTGATCGGAACTATATATATACTTTGCCTCATGAAGGAGAAAGTATCCCTCAAGCTTGGGGAGGCTTAAATACATGATGTATACATGCCCGATTCTTATGATGATCTCTCAAGAGAAATTATTATACAAAAAAATTATGTTCGGCTTCCTTATGATGATCAATCCATGCTCGATTCTTCTTCTATTGGTTCCTTTATGAAGAAAACTATTGAATTCAAATGGGGTCTTCTGAAAAGAATTAAATACAACTCTGAAGATTGGGAACTCGACAAAACTAAAGAGGCAGGTATAAAACTTGAGTTTGATTGTGTTAAATCTTTTATGGAAACTGATGCTTTTCATAAATTTAGTATTAAATATGGACTTGACTCTGAGATAGTAGCTTCCTTCTATGAATCATTTGCTACTCATGTTGATCTCCCTAAGTATAAGTGGTTTAAATACCATCCACCTATTGAAGAATTGTTACAAGAACCTATTATAGTTAAAGATAAAACAATTATCTATAATGTTCATCCAGTTGTGTCTGCTGCTTATATTGAGAAACCACATTTTCCTGTTAGGATTAAGGAACATGATAAAGCTACAACTGTGGTTAATGGAAGTAATATTAGAGCACTTAAACCTTCTGAACAAATAAATGTACATAGAACCTAATATTTTTATGGTTAACGATCTCTTGGTTGATAATATTGATGGACATGTTATTTACTTCTGTGATGAAGCTGCAAGAATCGCTAAACCTGCTAGAAATGATGCTCGAAAGAATAAGCCAAGAGTTGGCATGCCTGTCGTAACACCCCAAATGTTAAGCTACAGTTGAGGGTGTCCTGTACTAAGGGGTCCTCGGGCTGCAGGCCTATCTCTCATGGGCCGGACTGATGGGCCACCCTTGATTCATCGAAGGAAGGCCACACTGCAGGCGACCCCGTACTCCAGACGGAAACCTCCGAAGACTTGGCATATCCTCCAAGTCTTGTAACCAGCATGTTTATCCCCTAATGGTAACCGACTGTATGTAACCCTAGGTACTCCTTGTGTCTATATAAACCAGAGGGGGTTTAGTTCATCCGATCACGTGGTAGATCAACTCTATAATTGTCATACAAACACATCAATACTGTTGGGGAACACAGTATTTCAAAAAAAATCCTACGATCACGCAAGATCTATCTAGGATATGCATAGCAACGAGAGAGGGAGAGTATGTCTACGTACCCTCATAGATCGAAAGTGGAAGCGTTATGAAACACAATTGATGTAGTCGAACGTCTTCGCGATCCAACCGATTAAGTACCGAATGCACGACACCTCCACGATCTGCACATGTTCAGCTTGCTGACGTCCCTTGTACTCTTGATCCAGTTGAGGCCAAGGGAGAGTTTCATCAGCACGACGGCATGATGACGGTGAGGATGAAGTTACCGAAGCAGGGCTTTGCCTAAGCACTACAACGATATGACCGAGGTGGAATTCTGTGGAGGGGTGCACCACACACGGCTAAACAATCAACTTGTGTGTCTATGGGGTGCCCCCTCCCCCGTATATAAAGGGGGGAGGAGGAGAGGGCGGGCCCTCATAGGGCGCGCCCAAGGGGGGCAGTCCTACTCCTAGTAGGAGTTGGTTTCCCCCCTCCCTAGTCAGAGTAGGAGAGGAAGGAAGAGGGAGAGGGAGAGAAGGGAAGGGGGTCCAGCCCCCACCCCAATTTGGATTGGACTTGGGGGGCGCCCTCCACCTGGCTGCCTCCTCCTCTCTTCCACTAAGGCCCAATAAGGCACATTAACTCCCTGGGGGGTTCCGGTAACCTTTTGGTACTCCAGAAAATGCCCGAACTCATCCAGAACCATTTCGGTGTCCAAACATACCCTTCCAATATAACGATCTTTATGCCTCGACCATTTTGAGACTCCTCGTCATTTCCGTGATCACATCTGGGACTCCTAACTGCCTTCGGTACATCAAAACACATAAACTCATAATACCGATCATCATCGAACATTAAGCGTGCGGACCCTACGGGTTCGAGAACTATCTAGACATGACCGAGACTCATCTCCGGTCAATAACCAATAGCGGAACCTGGATGCTCATATTGGTTCCTACATATTCTACGAAGATCTTTATCGGACAAACCGCATAACAACATACGTTGTTCCCTTCATCATCGGTATGTTACTTGCCGAAGATTCGATTGTCGGTATCTCAATACATAGTTCAATCTCGTTACCGGCAAGTATCTTTACTCGTTCCGTAATGCATCATCCCGTAACCAACTCTTTAGTCACATTGCTTGCAAGGCTTATAGTGATGTGCATTACCAAGAGGGCCCAGAGATACCTCTCCAATACACGGAGTGACAAATCCTAATCTTGATCAATGCCAACTCAACAAACACCATCGGAGACACCTGTAGAGCATCTTTATAATCACCCAGTTACACTGTGACGTTTGATAGCACACTAAGTGTTTCTCCGGTATTCGAGAGTTGCATAATCTCAGTCATAGGAACATATATAAGTTATGAAGAAAGCAATAGCAATAAACTAAACAATCATAGTGCTAAGCTAACGGATGGGTCAAGTCAATCACATCATTCTCTAATGATGTGATCCCGTTCATCAAATGACAACTCATATCTATGGTTAGTAAACTTAACCATCTTTGATTAACGAGCTAGTCAAGTAGAGGCATACTAATGAGACTATGTTTGTCTATGTATTCACACATGTACTAACTTTTCAGTTAATACAATTATAGCATGAATAATAAACATTTATCATGATATAAGGAAATATAAATAACAACTTTATTATTGCCTCTAGGGCATATGTCCTTCAGTCTCCCACTTGCAGTAGAGTCAATAATCTAGATTACATTGTAATGATTCTAACACCCATGGAATCTTGGTGCTGATCATGTTTTGCTCGTGAGAGAGTCTTAGTCAACGGGTCTGCAACATTTAGATCCGTATGTATCTTGCAAATATCTATTTCTCCCTCCTTGACTTGATCGTGGATGGAATTGAAGCGTCTCTTCATGTGCTTGGTTCTCTTGTGAAATCTGGATTCCTTTGCCAAGGCAATTGCACTAGTATTGTCACAAAAGATTTTCATTAGCTCCGATGCACTAGGTATGTCACCTAGATCGGATATGAACTCCTTCATTTGCTGCTTCTGAAGCAGCTATGTACTCCGCTTCGCACGTAGATCCTGCCACGACGCTCTGCTTGGAACTGCACCAACTGACAGCTCCACCATTCAATAAAAATACGTATCCAGTTTGTGACTTAGAGTCATCCAGATCAGTGTCAAATCTTGTATCGACGTAACCGTTTACGACGAGCTCTTTGTCACCTCCATAAACGAGAAACATATCCTTAGTCCTTTTCAGATATTTCAGGATGTTCTTGACCGCTGTCCAGTGATCCACTCCTGGATTACTTTGGTACCTCCCTGCTAAACTAATAGCAAGGCACACATCAGGTGTGGTACACAGCATTGCATACACGATAGAACCTATGGCTGAAGCATAGGGAATGGCTTTTATTTTATCTCTATCTTCTGAAGTGGTCGGGCATTGAGTCGGACTCAACTTCACACCTTGTAATATCGGCAAGAACCCTTTCTTTGCTTGATCCATTTTGAACTTCTTCAAAACTTTATCAAGGTATGTTCTTTGTGAAAGTCCAATTAAGCGTCTTGATCTATCTCTATAGATCTTGATGCCCAATATATAAGCAGCTTCACCGAGGTCTTTCATTGAAAAATTCTTATTCAAGTATCCTTTTATGCTATTCATAAATTCAGTATCATTTCTGATAAACAATATGGCATCCACATATAATATCAGAAATGCTACAGAGCTCCCACTCACTTTCTTATAAATACAGGCTTCTCCAAAAGTCTCTATAAAACCATATGCTTTGATCACACTATCAAAGCATATATTCCAGCACCGAGATGCTTGCACCAGTCCATAAATGGATCGCTGGAGCTTACACACTTTGTTAGCACATTTTGGATTGACAAAACCTTCTGGTTGCATCATATACAACTCTTCTTTAAGATATCCATTAAGGAATGCAGTTTTGACATCCATTTGCCAAATTTCATAATCATAAAATACGACAATTGCTAACATGATTCAGACGGACTTAAGCATCGCTATGGGTGAGAAGGTCTCATCGTAGTCAACTCCTTGAACTTGTCGAAAACCTTTCGCAATAAGTTGAGCATTGTAGACAGTAACATTACCGTTAGCGTCAGTCTTCTTCTTGAAGATCCATTTATTCTCTATAGCTTGTCGATCATTGGGCAAGTCAACCAAAGTCCATACTTCATTCTCATACATGGATCCCATCTCAGATTTCATGGCCTCAAGCCATTTTGCGGAATCTGGGCTCATCATCGCTTCCTCATAGTTCGTAGGTTTGTCATGGTCAAGTAACATGACTTCCAAAATAGGATTACCGTACCACTCTGGTGTGGATCTTACTCTGGTTGACCTACGAGGTTTGGTAGTAACTGGATCAGAAGTTTCATGATCATCATCATTTGCTTCCTAACTAATTGGTGTAGGAATCACTGGAACTAATTTCTGTGATGAACTACTTTCCAATAAGGGAGCAGGTACAATTACCTCATCAAGTTCTACTTTCCTCCTACTCACTTCTTTCGAGAGAAACTCCTTCTCTAGAAAGGATCCGTTCTTAGCAACGAATATCTTTCCTTCGGATCTGTGATAGAAAGTGTAGCCAACAATCTCTTTTGGGTATCCTATGAAGACACATTTCTCCTATTTGGGTTCGAGCTTATCAGGTTGAAGCTTTTTCACATAAGCGTCGCAGCCCCAAACTTTAAGAAACGACAACATGGGTTTCTTCACAAACCATAGTTCATAAGGTGTCGTCTCAACGGATTTTGATGGTGCCCTATTTAACATGAATGCAGATGTCTCTAAAGCATAACCCCAAAACAATAGCGGTAAATCAGTAAGAGACATCATAGATCGCACCATATCTAATAAAGTGCGGTTACGACGTTCGGACACACCATTACACTGTGATGTTCCAGGTGGCCTGAGTTGCGAAACTATTCTGCATTGTTTCAAATGAAGACCAAACTCGTAACTCAAATATTCTCCTCCACGATCAGATCATAGAAACTTTATTTTCTTATTATGATGATTTTCCACTTCACTCTGAAATTCTTTGAACTTTTCAAATGTTTCAGACTTATGTATCATCAAGTAGATATACCCATATCTGCTCAAATCATGTGTGAAGATCAGAAAATAACGATACACGCCATGAACATCAACACTCTTCGGACCACATACATTAGTATGTATTATTTCCAATAAGTCTGTTGATCGTTCCATTGTTCCAGAGAACAGAGTCTTAGTCATCTTGCCCATGAGGCATGGTTCGCAAGCATCAAGTGATTCATAATCAAGTGATTCCAAAAGTCCACCAGCATGGAGTTCTTCATGCTCTTTACACCAATATGACCTAAATGGCAGTGCCATAAATAATTTGCACTATCATTATTAAACTTATATCTTTTGGCTTCAATACTATGAATATGTGTATCACTACTATCAAGATTTAGTAAAAATAGACCACTCATCAAGGGTGCATGACCATAAAAGATATTACTCATATAAATAGAACAACCATTATTCTCTGATTTAAATGAATAACCGTCTCGCATCAAACAAGATCCAGATATAATGTTCATGCTTAACGCTGGCACCAAATAACAATTATTCAGGTCTAAAACTAATCCCGAAGGTAGATGTAGAGGTAGCATGCCGCCGGCGATCACATCGACTTTGGAACCATTTCCCACGTGCATCGTCACCTCGTCCTTAGCCAATCTTGGCTTAATCCGTAGCCCCTGTTTCAAGTTGCAAATATTAGCAACAGAACCAGTATCAAATACCCAGGCGCTACTGCGAGCATTAGTAAGGTACACATCAATAAAATGTATATGAAATATACCTTTCACTTTGCCATCCTTCTTATCCACCAAATACTTGGAGTAGTATCGCTTCCAGTGATCAATCCCTTTGTAGTAGAAGCACTCAGTCTCAGGCTTAGGTCCAGACTTGGGCTTCTTCACTTGAGCAACAACTTGCTTGTTGTTCTTCTTGATGTTCCCCTTCTTCCCTTTGCCCTTCTTCTTGAAACCGGTGGTCTTGTTGACCATCAACACTTGATGCTCCTTCTTGATTTCTACCTCCGCAGCCTTTAGCATTGCGAAGAGCTCGGGAATTGTCTTATCCATCCCTTGTATATTATAGTTCATCATGAAGCTCTTGTAGCTTGGTGGCAGTGATTAAAGAACTCTATCAATGACTCTATCATCAGGAAGATTAACTCCCAGCCGAGTCAAGTGGTTGTGGTACCCAGACATTCGTAGTATATGTTCACTGACAGAACTATTCTCCTCCATTTTGCAGCTATAGAACTTATTGGAGACTTCATATCTCTCAATCTGGGCATTTTCTTGGAAAATTAACTTCATCTCCTGGAACATCTCATATGCTCCATGACGTTCAAAACATCGTTGAAGTCCCGGTTCTAAGCCGTAAAGCATGGCACACTGAATTATAGAGTAGTCATCAACTTTGCTTTGCTAGATGTTCTTAACATTGTCAGCAGCATCTGCAACAGGCGTGTCACCTAGCGGTGCTTCCAGGATGCAATTCTTCTGTGCAGCAATGAGGATAATCCTCAAGTTACGGACCCAATGCGTGTAATTGCTGCCATCATATTTCAACTTAGCTTTCTCTAGGAATGCATTAAAATTAAACGGAACAACAGAACATGTCATTTATCTACAACAACATAGGCATGCAAAATACTATCACGTACTAAGTTCATGATAAATTAAAGTTCAATTAATCATATTACTTAAGAACTCCCACTTAGATAGACATCCCTCTAATCATCTAAGTGATCATGTGATCCATATCAACTAAACCATGTCCGATCATCACGTGAGATGGAGTAGTTTTCAATGGTGAACATCACTATGTTGATCATATCTAATATATGATTCACGCTCGACCTTTCGGTCTCAGTGTTCTGAGGCCATATCTGCATATGCTAGGCTCGTCAAGTTTAACCCGAGTATTCTGCTTGTGCAAAACTGGCTTGCACCCATTGTATGTGAACGTAGAGCTTATCACACCTGATCATCACGTGTGCCTCGGCACGACAAACTGTAGCAACGATGCATACTCAGGGAGAACACTTATACCTTGAAACTTAGTTAGAGATCATCTTATAATGCTACCGCCGTACTAAGCAAAATAAGATGCATAAAGGATAAACATCACATGCAATCAAATAAGTGATATGATATGGCCATCATCATCTTGTGCCTTTTGATCTCCATCTCCAAAGCACTGTCAAGATCACCATTGTCACCGGCTTGACACCTTGATCTCCATCGTAGCATCGTTGTCGTCTCGCCAACTATTTCTTCTATGACTATCGCTACCGCTTAGTGATAAAGTAAAGCAATTACATGGCGATTGCATTTCATACAATAAAGCGACAACCATATGGCTCCTGCCAGTTGCCGATAATAGTGTTACAAAACATGATCATCTCATACAACAATTTATATAATCACGTCTTGACCATATCACATCACAACATGCCCTGCAAAAACAAGTTAGACATCCTCTACTTTGTTGTTGCAAGTTTTACGTGGCTGCTACGGGCTTCTAGCAAGAACCATTCTTACCTACGCATCAAAACCACAACGTAGTATAATGATTGCTTTTTGATCTTCAGAAAGAACCCTATTCATTGAAACCAATTCAACTAATGGAGAAACAGACACCCACTAGCCACCTGCGTCCGAAGCATGTCGGTAGAACCAGTCTCGCATAAGCGTAATGTCGGTCTGAGCCGCTTCATCGAACAATACCGTTGAATCAAGAATCAACTAGTGACGGCAAGCAATATGTATATACCCACGCCCACAACTCCTTTGTGTTCTACTCGTGCATATAACATCTACGCATAGACCTGGCTCGGATGCCACTGTTGGGGAACGCAATATTTCAAAAAAAATCCTACGATCATGCAAGATCTATCTAGGAGATGCATAGCAACGAGAGGGGGGATTATGTCTACGTACCCTCGTAGGCCGGAAGCGGAAGCGTTATGAAACGCGGTTGATGAAGTTCGGCCCATTGGGACATCTGTTCATTGAGCAACAAAGGGCGTTTTGATGCATCAAACTGCGACCAAAAAAGCTTCTCCGTTGCATATCCATCTCGCGCTTGGTAATACTGTGCCGCATCGGCAGAACTCTTTGGCAAGTCTAAGAACTCATCCGGAGAACTCCATACTTGGTTAAGCTGGGTATAGTTCGGATCACCAAACTTAGTTTGCAGCAGAAAGGGCTTTCCAGCCGCAATCTCCCTCACCCATCGAAGCTCCTCACGGGCTGCTCTGCATTCCGACCGCACTTCTCTCGCCTCTTGTAAGGCCTTGTCCAGATCAGCCGTTAAGGCTTTACTCTCCTTCTCCAGAAATTCGCAGCGGCCGGTAGCTTTCTCCAGTTCGAGCGTCATCGTGGATATCTTCTCCTCATCTTGGCACCGTGCAGCTTGTTCGGCTTTTAATTCAGCCGATGCCTTTTCGGCAACAACATTGCTACGTCGGGCCTGCTCCTTGGCCCGGGCCAGCTCTGCTCGAAGAAATTCAACGGCGGCAGCACCATCTGCAGCCAAATCTCAGCATCATGCTTATACCACAGAAATGTATGAGGATTGTCCCGAATACATACGTTGTGACTCGTCCAGAGACATATTGATTAAAGCAAGATCATCCCCTACCGCAAAATCGGCAATTTCCATAGTCCGGGAAGTGGCCAAGGGGGAAGCAGCCTGTGTTCAAAGTTGACCAGGTTAGTCCTCAAACGATCCTTTTCGATCCTCCATTTTGCTTCCCAGTGGAAGCCAACCCGAGTATTAGGGGCTACTACCTATACACAGGCACATCTTTGCAAATGAAGCATAGCCGAAAACATTATGTCACAAACCTCGAAGCCCTTCAGTAGACTCATGAAAAGGCTTCATTTAATCCGCTCTTCATGGACGAAATCTTCTCAATCATTGTACCCATCAAGGTACGATGTTTCCCCGAGACAGATGCTTTCCGCAACATGTCCCACAATATATCCGGAGTCTCTGGGTTTCCGGAAGCTGCTCCAGGAGCACAATCATCCTTTGAAGGAATCTGTTCACCCGTCTCCAGAATCATTGTCGGCTGCGAACCAGTCAGTCCGGGGCCGTTGTTATCATCAGCCCCGGAATCCCGGATGGTCGAAGATCCACCTTCCGGTACTACCTCTTCTGTCCCCTACGTAACTTGTTGGTCAAAAGGGACCCTCCATGATGACACTTCAGAGTCATTCGCCTTGTTGGGTGAGGAGGTTGGGGGAGGCGTCTCGCTCTCCATCATCTCTCGGAGGAGACTCCCCGAAGAAGAGGATCGCCCAGAAAACTCTGTGCCGACCTGTAGAAATACATGAATGCGTTACGTATATCTTCGGTAATAGCAACGGAGCGGGACGTTATCAAAGTCCTCCGGATTTTCTTACGGTTTTGCCAAGCGCTTGTCCCCTTGTTGGAGCTGTTTAACGGTGTCGCTTTCCAAACCCAGGCCGCTCGACGGTGGCATCTTGCCCTTCTTGGGAGACCGCCCCTCCCAATCTTCGGAGGCGGCCCTTTTCCTCCTGTTTGGAGAAGGGATACTGGGTCCTTTTCCGCCTTCTTCTTCAGGCGAGGAAAGGTTGATTTATCCGGACTCAGTGTCCGATTTAGCCCTGGAACCAAGGTCATATTGGGTCTTCTCGCCCTCCCCTGCTGGCGCTTGGTATGGCGCCGAGGCCAGCATCCTTGTTAACATGGGAGTTGCTGAGTCTTCGGGAAGGGGAGCCGGACACCTAATCAGTTCCACCTTCTTTATCCAGCCCTGAAAAAGGATGATATTGTTGGTATCTTGCCACTGGGTATTTGATTATAGGGTATTCGGTAATCGGGTACTTACCGGGGTATCCGGACGGTTACAGTCTAGGACGACATCTTCGGTGGTATCCGGCCATTGCCTTCATTTCCTAAAGAATAATTTCCACATTCCTTCGTGCGTTGTGCCAAAGAAGTGATGAAGAGTCCGCGGCCCTTCTAGATTAAACTCCCATAGGCGGAGTGGCCGTCGCTGACACGGCAGGGTCCGACGAACTAGCATTACTTGAACGACGTTGGCTATGTCGATGTCCCTCTCAATGAGGCTTCGGATGCGACTTTGCAGAGTTCGCACATCATTCGTTAATCCCCAATCTAGCCCCTTGTTAATTCACGATGTTAGCTGAATTGGGGGGCTAGATCAGAAGGCGCGCGCAGTTGCCCACTTGGAGCTGCGGGGCTCGGTGATATAGAACCACCCCTGCTTCCACATATCGAAAGATTTGGTGAAGGATCCTTTCAGCCAAACGGCGCTAGCAAGCTTGCTCACTTGAGCGCCGCCGCACTCGGCTTGCTCCCCCTCTACCACTTGTGGCTTCACATCGAAGGTCTTGAGCCACAAGCCGAAGTGCGGAGTAGTTCGAGGAAGGCTTCGCGCGTGACGATAAACGCCGAGATAAGAAGAATAGAGTCCGGGGCCAGATCATGAAAATCTAGCTCGTAGTAGAATATGAGCCCTCGGACGAAGGGCTTAAGTGCAAACCCTAACCCGCGGAGAAAGTGGGACACGAACACGACCCTCTCGCTGGATCTGGGGGTGGGAATAACCTGCCCCTTGGCAGGAAGCCGGTGACGGATTCTTCGGTCAAGTATATCGTCGCCCGAAGCTTTGCGATATCTTCTCAGTGACAGAAGAAGCTACCCACCGGCCTTGACGGCTGGATCCAGACATGATTGGGGCTTGTGGCGACCGAAACCTAGGTGTTGGAACTCGGGGTTGCAGGGGTCGAGGAAGAGGCAAGCGTAGAAGAAAAAGACGGGTCTGTACCCCTATATAAAGGCTGCAAATATCAAACATCTCCTCTCTGGCCTAAAAAACATGCTTGTTTCCAAGGAGTTGTACCCCAACGACGGTTGGGTTACCCATGTTCGGGTTGACGGGAATCCCTTAAAAAAGGGAGGCACGATCTCCGCTTGGATAAGACGTGCCAATAGAGCTACATCTTGGGACGTGGGGCGACAGGCCAGCTAAAACGGTTCGCAAGTAGTGTCCGAGCAGCCGTGGTGTCATATTACCAAAAAATGGTCGATGAGGTGAACTCGTAAAATATTATGTCCTCTGCGGTTGTGCATACAAGTCTGGATACAATCATCACATCTGAAGATCAACTGGGAGTTCGGAAGGGGGAACCCGCCTTGCAATGCCGAAGACAATCTGCGCGCCGGACTCCTCGTCATTGAAGCCAGGTTAAGCGGCTACTGAGGGAGTCGTGGACTAAGGGGTCCTCGGGCGTCTGGCTTGTTATCCTTGGGCTGGACTGATGGGTTGTGAAGACATGAAGGCCGAAGGCCGTACCCGTGTCCGGATTGGATTCTACTTGGCGTGGAGGGCAAGCTTGGCGACCGACTATGAAGATTCCTTCTTATGTAACTGACTCTATGTAACCCTAGATTCCTCCCTCTCAGTGTCTATATAAACCAGAGAGGTTAGTCCGGAAAGGAGATATTCATTACCATAGTCATACAGGTTAGACTTCTAGGGTTTAGCCATTACGATCTCGTGGTAGATCAACTCTTGTAACACTCATATTCATCAAGATCAATCAAGCAGGACGTAGGGTATTACCTTCATAGAGAGGGCCCGAACCTGGGTAAACATCGTGTCCCCCGTCTCCTGTTACCATCGATCCTAGACACCGAGTTTGGGACCCCCTACCCGAGATCCGCCGGTTTGACACCGACAACTGGATCAACATGTTAGTCCAAATAAATCATATAAAATGTTGCCAAAAGTGTATAAAAGTTGTATAATATTGGTATGAAACAATCAAAAATTATAGATGCGACGGAGACGTATCAAACGTCTCCATCGTATCTACTTTTCCAAACTCTTTTGCCCTTGTTTTAGACTCTAATTTGCATGATTTCAATGGAACTAACCCGAACTGGCGTTGTTTTCAGTAGAATTGCCATGGCGTTATTTTTGTGCAGAAATAAAAGTTCTCAGAATGACCTGAAACTTCACGGAGATCAGTTTTGGAATAAATAAAAATATTAGCAAAAGAATTAACCGAAGGGGGCCGACACCCTGGCCACAAGGGTGGGGGGCGCGCCCTCCGTCCTTGTGGGCCCCCTGGACCTCCACCGACCTCAGCCCCAACTCCATATATTCATGGTCAGGGAGAAAAAAATCAGAGAGAAGGATTCATCACGCTTTACGATACGGGGCCGCCGCCAAGCCCTGGTCTTCCTTGGGAGGGCAGATCTGGAGTTCGTTTTGGGCTCCGGAGAGGGGAAATCGTCGTCATCGCCATCTTCATCTTCAATCATCCTCCATCACCAATTTCATGATGCTCACCGCCGTGCGTGAGTAATTGCATCATAGGCTTGCTGGACCGTGATGGGTTGGATGAGATTTACCATGTAATTGAGTAGTTTTGCTAGGGTTTGATCCCTAGTATCCACTATGTTCTAAGATTGATGTTGCTATGACTTTGCTATGCCTAATGCTTGTCACTAGGGCCCAAGTGCCATGATTTCAGATCTGAACCTATTATGTTTTCATGAATATATTTATGTTCTTGATCCTATCTTGCAAGTTATAGTCACCTACTATGTGTTATGATCGGGCAACCCAGGAGTGACAATAGTCAGGACACTTCCCGGTGATGACCGTAGTTTGAGGAGTTCATGTATTCACTAAGTGCTAATGCTTTGATCCGGTACTCTATTAAAAGGAGGCCTTAATATCCCTTAGTTTCCAATAGGACCCCGTTGCCACGGGAGGGTAGGACAAAAGATGTCATGCAAGTTCTTTTCCATAAGCACGTATGACTATATATGGAATACATGCCTACACTATATTAATGATTTGGAGCTAGTTCTGTGTCACCCTATGTTATAACTATTGCATGATGAATGCCATCCGACATAATTATCCATCATTGATCCATTGCCTACGAGCTCGTTTCATATTGATCTTTGCTTCGTTACTTTTCCGTTGCCACTATTATGATTGCTACCAAACTGCTAATGTTACATTTGCCACTGTTACCGTTACTTCCATACTACTTTGCTAGTAAATACTTTGATGCAGATATTAAGTCTTTCAGGTAGTGTCGAATCAATAAATTTGGGTTGAATACTCTACCCTCGAAAACTGTTATACTTGTGGGTTATCAAGACCTATTTCTTGCATCGTTGCTGGGGAGCATAGCTCTATTCTTTGAGTCGCTTGGGATTTACATCTGTTGATCACTATGAGGAATTTGAAAGATTAGAGAACCGAGATTTTTCCCTCAACTACGAGGGGAGGTAAGGAATTGCCGTCTAGATCTGCACTTGATTCTCCTTCTGTTTTAAGTAAACTTGCGACACATACACCTGCTATTGATTCTGATATGTCGCATGTTATCGATGACGCCACTTCTACTATGCATGATACTTATGATGAAAATACTTCTCTGGTTGATAATACTGTGCCACTTGGTGAATTTCTTGATGAACAATTTGTTAGGGTTAGAGAGAACGAAATTATTGGAACTGATGATATTATTGAAACTGAAAATTATGATTCTCCCCCTAGATATGAATTGCCTGTTGTACTTGACGATTATATTATGGATGAGGAAACTGCTAGAGACTTTCTTGCTTGTAATGATAGACGAGATCTTAAAAAATTGTTAGCTAAGCTGAAAGATAAGTCTTTGAATGCTAGAATGAAATATGATCCCACTTTTGCTACTTCACTTATCTTTGTTACTCATAAGGATTATGAATTCTCTGTCGATCCTGAGTTAATTACTTTGGTTGAATATGATCCTTTCTATGGTTATGAATCTGAAACTGTTGTGGCACATCTTACTAAATTGAATGATATACCCACCCTATTTGCTCATGAGGAAAAAATTCGCTATTACCATATTCTCAAATCGTTTCCTTTCTCATTAATGGGTGATGCTAAAGTATGGTTTGGTTATCTTGCTCCTGGCTGTGTGCGTAGTCCCCATGATATGATTTACTACTTTTCTGCAAAATATTTTCCTGCTCATACGAAACAAGCTGCCCTAAGGGAAATATTTAACTTTGTGAATTGAAGAAGAGAGTCTCCCACAAGCCTGGGGGAGGCTTATCCAATTACTTAATGCTTTGCCTGATCATCCTCTCAAGAAAAAATAAATACTTGATATCTTTTATAATGGACTAACTGATGCTTCGAGAGACCACCTGGATAGTTGTGTTGGTTGTGTTTTCGGGGAAAGAACTGTTGAGCAAGCTGAATTGCTATTGAATAATATATTGAGTAAGGAGAATGATTGGACACTTTCTGAACCAACTCCTAAGCCAACTCCGAAGAAAAGGGGTATTATATTTCTCAGTCCTAAAGATATGCAAGAGGCAAAGAAATCTATGAAAGAAAAAGGTATTAAAGCTAAGGATGTTAGGAATTTGCCGCCTATTAAAGAAATACATGGTCTTGATAACCCAACACAGGTAGTAGAGGTAAACTCTCTCCATAGATTTGATGAAGGCGATGTTCCTCATAATAAGTCTGCTAGTCAATGCTTAAATGAGTTTGATAATTTTATTGTTAAACAAGAGAACTTCAATGCTTATGTCAGTAGAAAATTGGAACATAATGCTTACATGCTTGACCACTTGGGTGATTATATGAGTAGAACTGTTAATGATCTTAAGCTTATTAGTAAACATGCGTCCATGGTTACAACTCAAGTAGAACAAGTACTTAAGGCACATGATGATTTGCTTAATGAGTTGAATAATAAGAACAATGGTAATGTTGTTAGGATTATGACTAGAGGTCGTAAAATGACCCAGGAACCTTTGTATCCTGAGGGCCATCCTAAGAGAATTGCGGAAGTTCAGAGTTAAAACTGATGCACCTAGTCCTTCTAATATAAAGAAAAATAAAACTGATAGGACTTTGCATGCTAGTGAACCTGCTATAGACACACCTGAGAATCCCAATGATATTTCTACTTCTGATGCTGAGACACAATCTGGCAATGAACATGAACCTAGTGATAATGTTAATACTGATGTTCATGTAGATGCTCAACCTAGTAATGATAATGATGTAGAGACTGAACCTGTTGTTGATCTTGATAACCCATAATCAAATAATCAACGTTATGATAAGAGAGACTTCATTGCTAGGAAACATGGTACAAAAAGAGAACCATGGGTTCAGAAATCATGCCCTTTCCTTCTAAGCCATCCAAGAAAAAGGATGATGAATATTTTGAGTGCTTTGCTAAAATGATTAGACCTATCTTTTTGCGTATGCGTTTGACTGATATGCTTAAAATGCCTCCTCATGCTAAGTATATGAACGATATTGTTACTAATAAAAGAAAGATACCTGAAGCTGAAATTTCCACCATGCTTGCTAATTATACTTTTAAGGGTGGAATACCAAAGAAACTAGGAGATCCAAGGGTACCAACTATACCATGCTCCATTAAAGGAAACTATGTTAAAAATGCTTTATGTGATCTTGGACCCGGTGTTAGTGTTATGCCTTTCTCTTTGTATCATAGACTTGAATTGAATAAGTTGACACCTACTGAAATTTCTTTGCAAATGGCCGATAAATCAACTGCTTCGATAGCGAGGTCACAAAAATAGTGTTGATGATAGTTTGTGCAGAAGAAAGCCTGGAGTGCATAAATGACACAATATTGGTCTTGATCCCCAAGGTAACGATCCCACTGTTTTATCCCAATTCAGGCCCATTAGCCTATGCAATGTTTTATACAAGATAACATCAAGGGTTGTCGGAAACAAACTAAAGGTTACCTTACCTGATATAATGTCTGAGGAGCAGTCAGTGTTTGTCCCAGGAAGGTTGATCACGGACAACATCATCGGTGCTTATGAATGCTTGCATTTTGTGAAACGGTCTAGATTAAAATCAAACAGTTTTTGTGCTGTGAAGCTGGATATGAATATATGATGAAATCCTATGCTAGATTGGAGTGGTCCTATTTGATAGCCATCATGGCCAAACTTACTTTTGCAAAACAATGGATTAATACAGTCATGTCTATGGTGTCATCTATCTCATTTTATGTTATTTTTAATGGAGAGAAGTTTCACTCATTCAAACCAACGAGAGGAATCCAAGAGGGAGACCCAATCTCTCCCTACTTATTCTAGATTACAGTAGAGGGCCTTTCGTGCCTCTTAAAATCCAGTTCCCAGTCATCATTGACAAGTATTAAGGTGGCCTCAGTGGATCCTACCCTTAACCATTTTTATTTGTAGATGACAGTCTGTTGCTATTCAAGGACAATGTAGAGGGATTAGTTGCAACATCAAACCCTGCTAGACATTTATTGTGGTGTGTTAGGACAAAGGATAAATCATGAGAAATCATCAATATTTTTAAGCAAAGGTTGTCTAGGCCAAACTAGAGAAGCAATCAAGAACTCATTGCAGGTTCAGAATGAATCATTGTCTGGTTGTTATTTTGGCATGTCGACTGATGTTAGTCACTCGAAAAATGGAACGTTCAAGTACTTGAGAGATTGAGTATGGGAGAAGATAAAGGGCAAGATGGAGAAACTTTTTCGGTAGAAAAGGTGGTGTTGATCAAGTCTATAGTGCAGGCTATACCTGTCTAATCCATGCCTTGTTTTAGACTGCCAAGGGGGTCGTGCGAGAACATCACATCACTCATAAGGCAATTTCGGTGGGGAAGCAAGCAAGGAAGAAGGAATCCCAGTTGGGCGGCATGGGTCATAAAAGACTATACCAAAACACATAGGACGTCTAGGCTTCCGTGATTTGGAGATTTTCAACTTGACCCACCTTGCATGACAAGCATGTCGGACAATGACAAAGGAATCATCCCTAAGCGCCAGGATCCTCAAATTGGTCTATTTCCCGGAGTCCCCGCTACTTGTACCTGAGTTAGGATCACACCCATCTCAGATTTGGAGGGCTATTTTGGATGGTCGGGACACTTTGGCGTAGGGCATTGTTTGGAGAATTGGAGATGGCGAAACTACTGACATTTGGGTACACAATTGGATTCTAAGAGATAGGTTTAAACAGCCGATCACATCCCTTTTTCAGAACCCTCCAAGGAGAGTAGTGCAGCTCATCGACGCTACTACAACATCATGGAATGAGGTACCGGTTCAGTCTATCTTTACCCCTTTTGATGCTGCGGAAATCCTTAAGATACCTTTTGTGCACATGAAGGGTAGTAGATTTTTGGGCCTAGCATGAAGAGAACCGTGGAACCTTTAGTGTACGACCAGTGTACCGAATGATCTTGCGGACAAAGCTAAGTCGATAGGTGTGATTGAAAGAAGATGAAGGAAAAGAAAAAAAAAGAAGAAAAAAAGAAAATGGGACAAGCAAAAACCGAAAAAGGAAATCCACACATTTTAAACATTGTCCATGTTTCAAAAGATGTTCAGGAATTGTTCATGTTTTGAAATTTTGTTCAAAATTCAAACAATGTTTGCTCTAATATTGTTTATAAATGTTAAAACTAGTCAGCATGTCAAAATTGGTCACATTTTTAAATAAAAATATCGATGTTTTTAGAAAATATTTCATATATATGAACGTTGTTGCATTTTCTTATATATTTCACGCAACAAAATACCACAAGTAGCGGTTAGGTGAAGTGCCTAGCAGCATGCGCCTTTAAGTGTGAGGTCTTGAGTTTGAGTCCTCACAAGCTCTCCATTTTCTCTGTATTTTTACATCAGTTATATTGAACGTGGTAGGAGGGACCCCTGTTCAAGAATCCGTCTGATTAACCAGTTAATTTGATGATTACTCCCTACTCGTAGGGTCACCAAGTAGCCAATAAACTTATAAATCATCTGATTAATTCATTAAATGGCCGATAACATGCCGATTAGACTATTAATCCCCTCCTCACCAGCAACTGAGCAGGTACCAGTTAACGATTTCCTCGGCAATGGGAGGTACATGGCTTAATGGACCGACCGGCTCGTGCCTGTGCAATTTGTATACGATGTCCCATGACCTACGTACATCTAAAAAAGACCATTCTGCCTTTTTTATGAAAGGGGTACGGGCTAATCTCAACCGTTGATGTGTTTATGAAGGATGTAGCGAAGGAGAATTGTTAACAAAAATGGCCCAGCATCACCCATCTCCCTGCAACTATAATTGCTAGCCCTCAAGCCCTCAATCTTCACATCCCAAGTGGAGAGGCTTTTGGTCAAGTACCACCCCCATTGTAACGCCTGCCTCCAACAATGTCATATCGCAAGGTGGGAAAGATTTTTGGATTTTTTTTCTTTGAGAGTACGCCACGACGTACCATATTTTTATAGAAGACAGAAGACAATTACAAGAGACTAAATCTCGCTCTGAACAGCAAGTGTAGAACACAACCACACACATTACACACAACACAATGACTGTTCTAAGCAAAACATCAAAGTCGCATCTCGACCGACACGAGTCACCTCGCAGAGCAATGATTGCAATCAGACCTTCCTTGCTAACACACCAACCACCCCTGAATTCCCAAAAGGACATGGCGAGTGGGTGGCGAGACTCAATTGGTCCCAAAAAACCATCGTCTTTCACTCACCAGCTACGACATGCATTACGCCGATGCGGATCTACTTGGACTAGTGGCAAGCATGGAAGAACTGCAAAACATAACCTCCAAGTCGTGTCTCCACACATGATGCTCCCAACAGAGTAACAAAATCGAGACGCCGTCGTCGCCGATCTAGAAACAAATATAAGCTTTCGCCCACAAACAACAACCCAAGCAAGAAAGGAGAGATGCCGACACACCTTCGCTACACCTCCAAGAGGAATGACACCCACAGGCACCGTCATTGCCGCCATCAAACAAAGACGAGCACGATTTTCGTCTGTAACGTCAAGCACCTCCATCCTTGCCCACCGAATGGAGGCCACTATCCATGACGAGTCACCCCGCCACGACCGCAACACCTTGCCAAAGTGATCATAATGTCGCGGAATACTGACACCCTGCACAACCAATGACACATAGCCCTTCTTCCTCCTCCCTCACGGCCAAGAACTTGCAGCTCTAGAACATGCCCCTCTTCCAGCGCAGCCAAGGACCGCCACACCACTCCAGCAACCCACGCACCAGCTCCAGTAGGTCGCAACACGGCAACCGCATCCCTGAGCCCTAGATCAGGCAACCATAAGCCCCAGACTGGCCCAAAGCCGCAAATCGAAAACGCTCCTCCGCCTCCAACGGGTCTGTGGCACCACCAGGAGACCGTCGCGCTATCCAAACTACCTCAGCAGCACACCGGTCGATACCACCAGGAGGCCACCACGCTCACCAATCCACCTCAACGGGACCCCGCTGACGGCAATAGGAGGTCGCTGCCACACACCTAGCCGAACCGCGCCGCATCTGTCCTCTCCCACGCCGGTGGGCCACCAACATCTCCTCCGCGAGATCTCGACCGCACTCCGCCACACCGTAGAAGCCTTCCCACGCCGCCCGCTTGACGTCGTTCCCCCGGGCGAGGGAGGCACGCGGGAGCACAAATGGGGGGATTTCACTTTGGCGAAAAATAAAAGCACCTGGTGGGAATCGAACTCCCAACCTCACGATACAAACTACTGGCTACAGATGGCTAAAATGCAGCACTAATGATAAGGTAATAACTACAATGGGCAAATCCATTGATTTATTTTTCATATTTTCAACATTTCATAGAAAAAGGTGAACAAAATTTCTTACAAAATGCGAACAATGTTTGAAAAAATTGAGAAAATTTGGAAATTCTAATAAAATTATTTAAAATGTTAAAAATATTTTGAAAAAGGGAACAAACTTTAAAACGAGAACATTTATTAGAATTATGAACGGTTGTTTTGAAATTGCGAACAAGTTTAGAATTCTGAACCATTTTTTGAACTGTTAGCAAAAAATATTAAACTGAATTTAAAATACACAGTGAACATTTTTTTAAATATACAATGATTTTTTTTCAAATGCATGTTACAATTTTTCAATACATGATGAACACTTTTTCGATGTACCGTGGCATTTTTTGAAACTTTAACAATTACTGAATACTTGAACAGAAAGTATGAAGTGATGAAAAAAATATAATACACAATGAAAATTTTTCAGTTACATTATGAACATTTAAAAAATATATTGAACATTTTTATAATCTAGGATCTACATCTTAATAAATACACCTTAGCATATTGAACAATTTTATAATATAGGATGATAATTTTATGATACACGACAAACATTTGTGAAAATATATAATGAATTCATTTTTGGAATTGGTTGACAAATACAGTCACTGATTTGAAAAAAGTTCGTCGATTCAAGAAATGTCTCTGCTATGAAAATTGGTTCTCAAAATTCAAAAAATATCACCTTTTTCCAAAATGTGCTCACCATATTTTTCAAAATACAAAAAATGTTCAGTGAAGGCATGTTTTGAAAACCGAAAACCAGAAAAATGTAGGTATATTTTTGAAATTCAAAAAAGAACAAATTTAAAAAATATGAAATACAATTTCATATGAAAAACAAAATTCTGAATTTATGAATTTATGAAAATATAAACAATAAACAGAAAAAAGGGAAAAGTCAAATAAAACGAAAAAGGGAAGATAAGAAACATAAAAAACAAAATAGGAGAGGAAATAAAAGGAAAAAGAAAGAAACACGGTTAGGAATCTGAGGTTCCTATAACTGGAAATGCTTTTCTTTGCAACTTTTTTAGTGAACTTTTTTCAAAATCTTGGAAATATTAAAATTCATAATTTTTTCCCAAAATTAATAAAGTTTTTTCGAATCTGCGAGTGCCTGGGCCGGCCCAACAGGCGCCCAATGCGAGCGATGTCCTCTTCTAGTTGGGCGAAGGCCTACATATTTTTTATTTTCTTTTTTTATATTTTTTCTTCTCTTTTTTTCATTAATTTATTTTTCTATGTTTTAAAATTTATTGTTATTTTTGACCTGTTTAGAATTTTGAAATATTTTTTGGAATACCAAAATAATAGTTTTAAGTATCTATTTTAAATTCTTGTTTTAAGAATATATTAACTGTTTTTTGAAAAAAACTTAAATTATGATTTTTATCTGTTTGTATTTATTAGTTATGATAGTAACTTAAGATAACAATTTTAAGTACCTGCTTAAATTATAATTATAAATAGTTTCCCCCCAAACTTGATATGGATGTCTACCATGGGCATGCCCACCTACTGGCAAAAGTTTGGGTCGGTCCAAGAACTAGATGATGCCCCGCACGTTGTTGCGGGACATTTAGCAATATTTTAGTAAGATTTTGGTTATATGGAACATTAATATTTGAAATAATAGTTTTTAAAATTATATAAGAATTAAATCTAATACCATAATAGAATGGAATTTACATGCATGCATGTTTGCATGTTGAAGTAAATTTTTAATATGCATAGTTGCATGTTGAGATGGGCCTTTCCTATGCAAGTTGAATGATGAGGTGGCATGCTTGCATGTTGAGAGAAATATATTAGTGGGGGCTAGCTATTTAGATATAGAAGATGTCCAAAAAAACTCCATCTTCAATATGCGATGTGTGAGTAGGCAAGGAGGCTTTGTTTGAGAGCAAGTTGTTTCACTATATCTGTCAAATGGCATGAATTTTTTTCATTGGCTCGTATGACAAATTCAATCACACCATGCCAAGTTGTTTTGGGCTTTGCTACAAGTTTGTTTTTTCTGGTGTTTTCTGAGTCAAAAAGGGCGATAAATGGTCTTGATAGGCGAGGGAGGCTCCATCTGAGAGCACGTTGTTTCTCGATATCCTTGAAGTGGCCCAATTTTTTTCCATGGCCTTGTCTGACCAATTCAAGGTACCATGCCAAGTTGTTTTGATGTTCAATGAATTTTGCATTTTCTCGAGTTTTCTCAGTCAAAAAGGTTGATAAATGGCTGGACATGTCACAACTTGCGTATGGTGACAAAAATTGTTCAAACCTGACATGGATGCCTACCATTGGCATGCCCACCCACTTGCATAAGTTGGGGTCATTTCAAGGATGTACAAAAATAGACCATACTGAATGGAGGGTGTTCAGGTAGGGCTAGAAGACTTTGTCTGATAGCACGTTGTTTTTGTACTTCCTTCAAATGGACCCAATTTTTTCATGGACTTGTATGAGGCATCATGCCAAGTTTTTTTTGACAAGTTCTGGATTTGATGGAGTTTTCTCGGTTAAAAAAGGTCGATAAATGACTGGACGTGTCGCAACTTACATACGATGTCAAAAGTCGTTCAAACCAGACATGTATGCCTATCATGGGCATGCCCACCTGATTGCAAAAGTTGGGTTCATTCTAAGGGTGTTCAAAAATAGACAATATTCAACGAAGGGTGTTTAGGTAAGCCAGAAGGGTCCCTTTGAAAGCACATTGTATGTCAAACGGCCCCAAAAATTTCCCACCAATTTATATGACCAATTCAAGGCATCATGCCAAGTTGTTTGTATTTTTGACAATTTTGCATTTTCTGGAGTTTTCTCCATGAAAAATGGTCGATAAATGGTTGGATGTGTCGCAATATGCCAACAATGTCAAAAGTCATACAAATCTGGCCAAGATGCCTCATATGTCCATGCCACACTGCTGCAAAAAGTTGGGGTCATTTATCCATAGTCTAAAAAACCTACCAGCTAAGACGAGTGTGCCACACTAGGCAAAATGGGTGCATCCGCAAGCATATAGTATTTCCTAATTTGAATGTTTTTTATTTTTAATTTCCATCATTATCAATCTGCATCAACATTTTTTGATGTCCTAACCATTTCATGGAATTTGATAATAATTTTGGAATTTCAGATTGTGTATGAAAATTTTAGAAACTTTAACACTTTTTTCATTTTTTACAAATTCCTAATAATTGATGAAATAGTCTGAACACAAATTGCAAACAATACTTTTTTAAAAAAGTCATCAACTTTTTTGGAAACATAAACATTTCTTCAATTTGCGAACATTTTTTTAAATGGGACATATTTTGCTATTCCGGAACACTTTTTAAAATTATAAACAATATTTGAGCACAAGATCATTTTTGGTATCCAAGACAAATTTTAAATTTTTTTGAATAGGTTTTAAAAAGAACATACAGTTTTAAAAGGAGAATAACAAAAATAGAAGAAAAGAAAAATAAATAGAAAAGAAAAAATGGTTAGGTCTTGGCCTAACTAGCGGACGACATTGTTCCCGTTTCAGCCCAGCAATCCGACCCATGGGCAGCATCGCCCATGGGCTTTTGACCCGAATAGGTAGTGTATGGGTCGCCATCTTCACCCATGGGTAAGCCCGATAGGCAACCCGATTAGTCATGGGTAGGATATGGACATGAGGTCCTGTCGTGGGTCGCCCAATGGGTCACACAATTAATATTAATAAACATATAAATGTTTTACTTTACATGACATCTGAGCAATTTTTGTGAAGATTTGGTTAGAATATGATGCATCCATATTGCTTTGTTACTTTTGGATAAAAAAGGAACCATCAATAAATTGACGCTTAGCTAAGTGACAGCTCCTCTTCGTCGCCATCAGCGCCACTTAGGGTAGAGGGTGCCCAAAGGTGCGCAATAGTGGGCCAGTCCAGCTTTGCTCGCGTCCATATGCTAAAAAACAAACATCAAGGAAAATATACAAGGACAGGGATTTGAACCCACATGCTACCGCGAGGGACTTGGCGTAGTAACTACCACATCACTATGACTTTGATGTGTTCGTTCCGAAAACAAAGTATATGACCATTGTTTCGGTCCCAGTTCAAATTCTTTCTTTTAAGAAAACATAAATTTGAAAAAGAATCCACATTTTTCAAAGTTCATCGATTTTGAAAAACAATTCATGGATTTTCAAAGAAATGTTCACAAAAATCGAAAATATTTCATCAATTTTGAAAAACGTTTATGGTTTTGAAAGGTTCACCAGATTTTGAAAAAAATCACAGACATGAAAAAAGTTCATCGATTTTGATAAAGAACTTTAAAACTTTTACCATATTTTGAAAATATGGTTCATGGATTTTTAAATAGATTCATTGATTTTTAAAAATAAAGTTCACGAATTTGTAAAGAGTTCACCGGATATTGAAAACAATTCACATATTTGGAAAAAGAATACGAATTTGAAAAAAGTTCATTGATTTTCTAAAAAAAGTCCATCAAATTTGATTAAACTGTTCGTCGAGTTTGAAAAAAGTTCATCAATTTGCCAAAAAAACTCATCGATTTTGAAAGAACACTGACAAATTTGAAATAGTTCACTAATTTTGAAAAACAGTTCATGAGTTTGGAAAAAAGTTCTTTAAAAAAAGTTCATGAATTTGGAAAACAAATCACGCATTTCCAAAAAGTTCATCGATTTGTGGCATGAAAAGGAAATAAAAACCGATATAAACGGTTTGGGGGCACGGACATATAAAAGAAATAAAAGTAGGAGAAGGTAGTAAATGGTCGCAATGGATCAGCTGGTCGGGGTGGTTACTATCGCGCACACACTTTTTGCAGGTTTTGGATGAAAAAATAAGGCAGAATGGACCGACCCAGTGCATATGAGGGGTGTGCGCCCATTTGCAAATTGTATTGTAGCGGGCACTTAGGACGCCGAATAGGATTTGGCTAGCTAAGTAGCCTCAGCAGAGCAAGTTAAAAAAGTAGCCTCAACGGAGCAACAATGAGGCAAAACATGAATTTGTAGTAAAGATACTCTACATGTATCTTTGAAAGTATTCTTGGATTTCATGGATTGAGACTGAAATTTGTCACTTCGTATGACAAAGAGATATCTCTAAGCCCTCTCGGTAATACAATATCCCAAGAAGCTTGCAAACATGTGACTAACGAATGCTCTGTCTTTCGCATATCATCTTTGGTGTTCTGCAACTGCCTCAATTGCTACACCGCCAATTGTTCTAACTGAAGGGCGACACTTTTTCCTCCTGCCATGGTGCTGAAAGGAAGGCATGCTTGACTTTCTCCCATTGTTCATTCCTTCTCTGTCCCGGTGACAATGAAGTGATGGCAAAGTCCCCTTCCCAGGACCGTGGTCGTCCATTTCTGCTTTGCCGGCCGATAAGATCACTAAGGTTGACCAGCTAGCTGGATAGGTTTGGCCATTCCTTTCTATTGAAAATGAGTCAGTTGTCTGCGCGATTAACCTTCCTTAGGCTCCGAGTAAGTGGTTTTGTCCCCGGTGAGGGGGATTTTTGGCCTAGAGGTGAAGCTTAGAGATGGTAGATTGTGGATCACATTGCAATCTCCCTCTCGTGTCTAGGGTCTTTTCTATAAAGTACTCCGGTTGAGTGTATTTCTGCATTTCTTTGGGGTCCTTTCGCAAATGTATTCCAAAATGTTTGATGAAGCTGGTCCATATCGTTCTGGACCGCTTCCTGTTAAAATGGGGAAAAACCAAAGATTTGTTAATTTTATTTTTATGCAAATTTAAATACCAAATTTGAACCAATCCAAACTAGTCTAGAAATTTCTCGTAAATGAAGTTACATATTTAGAATCCAAAAAGCATATTTTGGCGGACATTTTTCTAGTTACTCGAGCCTGATTTAATCCAAATACCTTCAAATTAATTCAAATACAAGGCGTGCTATGCGCCCGCCGGCTGACCTTTTTAAAAGATCGGTCGGCTCGCAGGCCGTTAGATTTGGCGCAGCAGCGTCCTCCATCATTGGAACATAGGTCTTATTGCAGAAAATTTCTGCAATGATGATCTTGTTGCAGAAATTTTTGTAACTGAGGTTTTGTTGTAAAATTTTTTTGCAACAAAGGGCTTGTTGCAGAATTTTCTTTTTGCAATGAAGGCTTTGTTGCAGATTTCTTTTTTCGTCTTCACTCTTTTTTGTAACATAGGTGATGTTACGGGAGAAAATTTTACAACATTGGTTTTGTTGCAGAAATTGCAAAATAAATCGCTAGAAGTCAGGAGTCAAGATGGCAACGGGGACGAAACCCATCGGGTTTTGCCTTTCCAAACCCATCCCCATGAAAATATCGGAAGCCCGTCCCCGTCACCGCCACCGTGCGCAGGGCTAGCCTTTTGCCCGTCCCCTAAACCCATTGGGAAATTGGCATATTCAAGCAAACATAAGGACTGGAGTTCTACCGCTTAGAACTAGAACTCTACCACTTGTGCTAAATGCTGATTCTGGGGCTACCGTGCTGACCGGAGTTGCAAAAATATCACATGCTAGCAGCCTCAAAGTTGGATAGCGTGTTCTAGCAACTTTCCACCAATCTAACACACTGAATTTATCTTTGAACAATGGAATTAGCTCATCTTCCAAGTAACATTCTAGCTCAGATTTCATCCTAAAAGATGTTTGCCATTTTTGAGCAACACATTCATTGAAGAGTGACATAAGGAATGGAGCTTGCAAAGAAGAGAATGAGCAAGATGGTTGTCCATGATCATCATCACTCTCAAAATTGTAATCCTCGAATACGCTTATTGTAGTATTTTGACAGGGATGACGGGTTTCGGGTTCAGGAATGGTTGAAACGGGTTTGAACCCGCGAAACGTGTTGGGTTTTATACTTTACCCAACAGCAGCCCCGCGGGACTAAAAAGACGCCCATCCCCGTCCCCTAATAGGGTAAAAACCCGCGGGGGCGCGGGTTTCGGGGCCCCATTGCCATCTTGAGTCAGGAGCACATCACATGGGACACGTGTTGTGCGAGCGAGGCAGCGGACGTTGCCAACAAATCAGTTGGTCGAAAGGAATCGTTTCCCTTCAAATAAAAACAATAATGTGATCATGTAACAATGTAAAATATTACTACTTCCTCTGTTTCTAAATATAAGTTTTTTTAGACATTTCAAATGGACTACAACATACAGATGTACATAGACATATTTTAGAGTGTAGATTCAATCACTTTGTTTCGTACGTAGTCACTTGTTGGAATCTCTAGAAAGACTATATTTGAGAACGGAAGGAGTACTATTTAATTATTATTTATTAAAAATGTTAGACACATAAAAATAGCCCGAAATGCGGTGCTGATATCTAGTCCCGTCAACGAAAGAAAAACAGAGGGGCGTTTTCAAAAAGTGGCATAGGACACCTGGCCACCTGGGTGGGGTGGGGTGGCCGGGTGGGTGGTGGCGTTGGGACGTTTTCAGAAAAGTAGAGGGACGTTTTCAAAAAAATGCACAGCGGTTTGGGCGGGGTGGGGCGGGGTGGGGTGGGGTGGGGTGGTGGCGTTGGGGCTAGGTGGGGTGGGGTGTCTGCTCGCTCCCCCCAAATCCCCAGCCCGCCGCTGCCCTGTCAACCTCGCCGGCACCGTGGTCGATCGATGGGGGACTCCGTCGATGTCATCCCCGATTGGGTGGGCGACTTGGGCGAGTCCGTCGGCCCCGTCGACTACGGCTGCGTGCGCCGGTGCCGTCACCGCCGCCTCGCCACCTACCTCTGGCTGCACGGCTTCCGCGACGCCCTGCGAGGGTACGTGCATCCCCACCCCCTCCGTCCTCCTAAACTGCTTCGCTCGCTCACCGGCGGCCGCCATTGCCCAATCAATCAATCACTCGCAGGCTGCTCAACGAGACGGACGCGTACATGAGCGTCATCCACCTGTCGCGGCTGGTGCAGCAGGGGCTGTGGGACGACGCCGTCGCCTACGTCTCCCGCTTCCTGCGCCCGACCTCGCACCCGCAGAGCAACGAGGCCCAGGTGCTCCTCCACTTCCTCATGCAACACGCGGCCTTCGCCAGCATGGTCGCCGGCAAGCCCGACCGCAACCTCAGCTACTTCAACCACAAGTACAACACACGGTACCTCAAGCACGACGACTCCGTCTCCTTCGACTGCCTCAGGATCCGCTCCATCGTCCTCTCCATTCTCCATTCGGAGCAAGTCAGGTACTAGCACTAGCTAGACGATCACATCTTCAGTTCATGTCTGCCTGTCTGTCGATTCCTGCAATTTTCAAGCCATCTTCAGTTCCTATCCAAAATTTTCATCTTTACATCTTCTCAACTTTAATACTGTACTGTTACACACATATATGTGCAAGCAGATCCTCGCTGGACTGGGAGCGCGTTCGTTGCAAGGCGTCTCAAATCGTCCAACACTTGGCTTATAAGGCTCCAGAGTTGAAAAACGTGGCCCTATTGCCGGGCGGCCCGATGATGCCCCACGATGTGCTTCCCATCGGATTCAGGTGATTCCGGCTCCATGCTCTATCAGTTTGGTCGCCCATGTTCACTTGATGCATTCCATTCTTGGAAATGTGTAAAACTTGGCTGTCAATTTCACTGTAACTCACTTTGATTGCCCTGCAATCTTGCTTGGCCTAGGTACCGTCGGAGGCGTCATGTGAAGGAACAAGACCTGCCAGGACCTAAAACACTGGCCAAGATCTACCTTAGGACCAAAAAGGGGTAAAAATATGACCTTGAAACATGGCAAATTCAAGGGGTCCCTCGATTCTGCTCTTGCTGGCTCTTTCTTGACCAACTCAGCACATGTTCCATGTTTTGCAGGCTGCCTTCGTCGACCCGCAGACATGAATTAAACAGTGGTACAATGCCCTATTTACAAGCATCTTATGATTAAGCAATATACTTCCTTGTAGATTCTATGTCCGTGTCTCTGTGATGCTAAAAGCCATCGTTACTGTTTTTGGTGGCAGGATTGACGGACAAGACAAGGAAGTGGCTGATAGATCTTATTGGTAAAACTAGCCTCTGCTCTTCTGTCCTTGTCTTGTTTACTTTGCATTTTACACATCTAGACCTGTGCTCGACTTTCCAGATATATTTGGTAGCAAGCTATGAGGCCCTTTGATTTTACTCTTCCAAAAAACCTCTCGGATCATGTATATGCATATAAACTGATCAACTTGTGTCATCTTCAGATGAAAGTTTGCAAGCTGGTCTGGAACTTCAGTCAAGTGAAAAGGAGAAGGAAGGTAGCCTTAGCTTACTCATCTCAATTGTCATTGTTCCTACTTATTATACGGGATCTCCACTACCCGTCTAATTTGTTAAATCCTTTCAGGCTATGTTTGCACAGCATTTTCCCAAACCAAATTTAGTGGTTCCTTCTCTTTCAACTTCACAATTTTCTCTTATGATATGGATACTGTAGCTCTGTTAGTTATGCGCAAATGCCTCATTTGCATGTTTGAACCAGGTCTTTGTTCTTGCTTCACCAATTTTTATTATTATCTTTCAGTCATTTTCTTGATTATTTGTTGCTTTTAAAATGCTCCATTAGGTTATGCTTTGGATATTCCTGTTTTGTGGCTTATATATGACCATTAGTACCTCAGTGAATTGTTTTGTTCTTATGTGAATTACCGACTCTTACCTGTAGATAGAAGTTACCTTTTAAGTATCTGTAGTAAAAAATACATTGTCCTTTGATTTTTCAAATCTGCCATTCGTACGTTGGTTGCTCTGCATTCTCTGTTTGTTTGATGTGCACATAATCCAGAACTGCAGTCTTGGTTGGTCTTGATGATGTTCTTTTTGTATTAGTGCTGGGCTGCTTGCTGCCATTTTTGACCTTTTAACTGGTTGCAGGTGTTCCTGGTGCTACAGCCTCGCATACCATGTCGAATACCTTGACAGATCTTACTAAAAACTCTGTGTCTGGGACCTCATCATTGACAAATGCAGGTATGTTAGTCGACCGCCCTTGATCATTTCCCACCCAGGACGTCCATCTATTTTTGCTCAATTGATCCCTGAAATCAGGGGAGACATAAACTATGGCAGCACGGTCAATAGACACCTACGACCAAGAACATATGCCACATACATGTTAATTAAGAGTAGTTTAGCATGAACTAATAAAAGTTAGCAGTACAAGCTCTGACTCTGGCGATCTTTTATGCTGGGTCCACCCCTGCCTGAAATTGTTTGTTATTAGAAATCA
>NC_041388.1:678551819-678555950 GCF_002162155.2 Triticum dicoccoides
AACATATGCATCAAGGGGATATATTCACTATTGATGGTAATATTTGATTTAGTGATGATGTCCAGTGGTTGAGATGTCTCAACAATTATTCATCGATATCTATATATTGTTGAGAATAGCCACAAAAATGTGTAGGCATGTTTTGGAATTCATAGATACATCTTATAGTTGGCAGATAATAGCCAAAGTTCTGTTTTTTTTATATTGGTCAGTGTCGTAGAGGAAGCACATTACAATTTAAGGCACTCAGTTTTACTTGACAGTTCACACTGGCCTCACAATGTATAATACCAAGCCGTGTATGTGTTGTGTGCCTATCACCATGTAAAACCATGTCGTGCTACAGTCTGTTCCACTACTTACCTTCTCATTCCTATGTACAATGTTTGCCCCTGACTATAGCATCTACTTTAAAAGATCTGCAGTGGAAAGGTTTCCCCCTTGAGTTTTTCAATCTATCATTTTTAATGGATTTCTTCTCTTTCTTACTGTTTTAGCTACATTATAATTCTTAATAACACTTACCATAAGGCTCATGTTGATTTTTTGCCCTTTATCAATGCTTGTTTACCTGTTGCCTTTACTAACTACTGGATCTGTTGCAGGTGCTCATGTTGCTCCAGTTTCGCAGACTATGTCTGGTACATTGACAGTTCCTGCTAATATATCCGGTATCTCATTTGTGACAAATGCATGCAATTTTTTTCCACTATCATAGACTCATAGTGTATCAAATGTACTCATGGGCTACATGCATCAGCATAATGATTTTTGCTTTGTTGATGGCATGCAGTTGTTCATATGTTCCAAAAGGCTGTTGCCAATTTCAGTCTATAACATATGTGCCTGTAATCATTGCCATGTTTCATTATAATGCAACACTTAATAATTTATTGTTTGATCCATGGTCCCAACACTAATAATTGATTTATTGTTTGGTTCACATGCACATTGTCTGCCCGTAGTTACAGAAGTTAGTCTTAAAGTATCTCTACACATTGGGGAACATCCCTCCCCTTAAGCTTTCCATTGCCAATCTTTTATTTATCCATTCACATAGTGTACCTGTTTTATGCAACAACACCATCATGCTTTGATGGTGTTCAATACACTTCCTTAAGTACCTGTACCTGCTGCACTTCTAATTGCTGAACTCGTTGCAGGTGCTCCTGTTGCTGCAGTTTCACAGACAGTGAACTTGACAAGCCATGCTGAGAACTCTGGGATCTCGTCAGTGATAAATGCAGGTAAGTTGTGTGAGCACTGCCAGTTGTTTCTATATCAGGATGAAACTCATCTGCTCAGCTGATGCCTGATATTGTTAGTTGCGAGCACATCAAATGTATATTCAAGTAGATGCATGCATTACTGATAATATTATATGCAATACACCATGTTTCAGTTTCATTTGTTCAGTCCAGAGGACTGGCTGTGCTGCTTTCTGCTGTCGTTTTACCACTTTGTTCCATTGTAAATTTATTACCTTTTGAATAAGGGTTGTGGAAGGCATCGTTTTGTCTATCAAGTATATCTGTTATCTGTTTTTGTTGCTTTGCTTATATTACGTCCATGGTAGTTTCAGGACTGAGTTTGGATTGGAGAGGCTAATTTTTCATGTTTATACTGCATAACAATACTTCAAGCAATCATTTTTAACGCTATATATAGTTCCTGCTTAAAAATAAAATAAACGTTCCTCATCGGAAGAAAGTGAATAAGTTGAGATTCTTTCGTGCACAAGCTTCTTCACCTTGGGTCCTTGTAAAAGCTGCATGTTATGGCATGGTGTTAGTTACTACTTAATCCAGTGATCCTTAAGAGTAATATTAATTCTTGGGAAGGCACAAGCAAGGTTGTGAGTTCGAAAATCTCCAACCTCAGAAAGCATCAAAGGACAGAAGAAGCAACTTTTGAGCATCCAAAAATGCAACGGACAAGTGGGGCTTTTGATGAAGCATGTCTGGTAAGAAAGCAGGTTTCATTTCCTTAGTTGTTGTTGTTGGTTCCTAGTGTTCCTTTCTTATATATATACCAAGTAAGTTGGACATAGTCTTGGCTCACTCCATGCAGCCTACAGCATTAGTAAACAGGGGGCTTTCATTTTGTGTTACTTTGTACGCATCATCTGGCAAGGTGTGCTACTATTAACCGGTGGCATACATTTGTGGGAGTGCAGGCATCAGTGACTAAGGCTGGAGCTGGGTCACGCGCTGGTACTGTCCTGGAACTGGAAGGTCCTAAGCAAGAAGTTGAGCACCGCTAGCTTCTGGACTTGCGAGTGAAGAGGCGTTTTTTTATTTTTATGAAACAAGATGCTGTTGGAACAAAAGGAAAAAAAAATCTGCTGCTGCGTGTACTGCACTCTGCTTATGTGACCCTGGAATCTAATGTTATGTTATATGATGATGCAACTATTTTTATGAGTTTCTAATGTCAGCATATTAGTTTTTATAAGTTTCTCATCCATTAATAATTAAGAGAGTTTTTTTTTGAGAGAAAATTAAGAGAGAGTTAGACAAAAGCCTTCACAACCAACAAACAGCATTTTCAGTTAGACAAATCTCACCTCAAAATCCTTGTAGTGAAACGTCATTATACTCCTGGATGTTGGAGTACCCGCCTTCCTGGTGATTCAAGGGTGAAGAGAGCCTCCCTGTTGTTTGTTTGGCATGTTACGAGGGCTTCTCGGGGGCTCTTCGTGCCGTCCGATCTGCTTGGACGGCACGTGCTCGAGCGACTCGGCTGGGAGCACCCATGTCGGTTCACTAGTGGCCCGGCTGAGAACCCCCATGTTGGTTCACCAATGGGCCACGTCGAAGCGACCCACGGCGTATGAAAGGAAAATTCTCAAAGACTTGGCCTATAACCGAAGATATTAGAAACCATCTACCCTGTACGTAGCCAACCAGGATGTGACCCTAGACCCCTCGATATCGCTCTACTACCGCTTATAGAGGTACTACCACTCGGGAGCAGTACTATCGCTTAGAGCAGTACTACTGTGAAATACGTGACGAGTTTCAGAAGCATTTTCCCAAGCGGAAGTAGCTGCGGTAGACCACAACGGAAGTACCGCATGAAGCAGTACTACTGTGGTACCGAGCAGCATTACCGCTTGGGTGCTGCAAAATAGCCCAAGCAAAACAGAAAAACCAGGTAAGACCGAAATTGTCATAACTTTTGCAAATGGGCACCGAAATCAAAGGGTACGACAAGCCACATGAATAAAAGATATGATGATTTGGGCAAAGGAGTGTTCTAAAGAAACTAGAGGAGCTCCCCATGATTTGTGCACTATTTAGAATTTTAGTATTTGGATACAAAGTGCACAAAATAGGATCGTTGCTCCCCCAAAATCAATAAGAACACAAAACACGTGCAAGTGAGCATAGATAAGAAACTGAGCATAACACTTGCAACGAACATATGGTTGAGCAACATGTAAACGACACAACTTAAGAAAAGGCTCAACCAAAAATGATGGGTGTGAGTAATGGGCAAAGCACTTGATAAGACTAATATAAGGGTGAGCATTAAGCATCAAGATAGTCTTAATGATATGGGACACAAGGTGCACGAGATGTCCTGCCCCCCCTACATACACGTAGCAAATGGGTTCACAAGCTCACTAATAAGCAAATTACAAACCAAAAGTTGTGACAACCCATGATGAAGATAGTAAGTAATAGACTTGTCAAGACAAGCATGAGGACAACAATCTTCACCACAAATGAGTGCATAAAGATGTAAGGATATAAGACCCGCACTCAGGAAGGGGGGGGTGTCCTTTGAGAGGCTGGAAAAAGAAACAAGTAGCAGCCTCATGATGTCTACCACGCAACTTTATTCTTGTAGACTCTATTGGGCCTCCAAGCGCAGAGTTTTGTAGGACAGTAGCAAATTTCTCTCAAGTGGATGACCTAAGGTTTATCAATCCGTGGAAGACATAGGATGAAGATGGTCTCTCTCAAACAATCCTGCAATCAAATAAAAGAAATCTCTTGTATCCCCAACACACCCAATATAACGGTAAATTGTATAGGTGCACTAGTTCAGCGAAGAGATGGTGATACAAGTGTAGTATGGATAGTAGATGTAGGTTTTTGTAATATGAAAATATAAAAACAACAA
>NC_041388.1:678555960-678572134 GCF_002162155.2 Triticum dicoccoides
GGGTTCACAAGCTCACTAATAAGCAAATTACAAACCAAAAGTTGTGACAACCCATGATGAAGATAGTAAGTAATAGACTTGTCAAGACAAGCATGAGGACAACAATCTTCACCACAAATGAGTGCATAAAGATGTAAGGATATAAGACCCGCACTCAGGAAGGGGGGGGGTGTCCTTTGAGAGGCTGGGAAAAGAAACAAGTAGCAGCCTCATGATGTCTACCACGCAACTTTATTCTTGTAGACTCTGTTGGGCCTCCAAGCGCAGAGTTTTGTAGGACAGTAGCAACTCTCAAGTGGATGACCTAAGGTTTATCAATCCGTGGAAGACATAGGATGAAGATGGTCTCTCTCAAACAATCCTGCAATCAAATAAAAGAAATCTCTTGTATCCCCAACACACCCAATATAACGGTAAATTGTATAGGTGCACTAGTTCAGCGAAGAGATGGTGATACAAGTGTAGTATGGATAGTAGATGTAGGTTTTTGTAATATGAAAATATAAAAACAACAAGTTAGTGATACATCTCCAATGTATCTATAATTTTTTTATTGTTCCATGCTATTATAGTATCAATCTTGTTGGATGTTTTATATGTCATTATATGCAATTATATATCATTTTTTGAGACTAACCTATTAACTTAGTGCCCAGTGCCAGTTGTTGTTGTTTTGCATGTTTTTGGCTTTTCAGAAAATCAATATCAAACGAAGTCCAAACGGAGAAATAACTTTGAATTAATTTTTTCTGGACCAGAAGAGACCCTAGAAGGTTCAGGAGAAGGATAGAAGAGCCACGAGGGAGCGACAAGCCCTACAGGTGCACACTGGGGGGGGGGGCAGGCTTGTGGGCCCCTCGTGGCACAACCAACCCTAATTCCACCTCTATAAATACTCAAATATTCCCCTAACATCAGGGTGACGCTCGAAATACTTTTTCCGCCGCCGCAAGTTCTAGAACCACGAGATCCCATTTGGAGGCCTTCTCTGGTACTCTACCGGAGAGGGAATCGATCATGGAGGGGCTCAACATCAACCTTGCTGCCCTTCCGATGATGCATGAGTAGTTTACCACAGACCTATGGGTCCATAGTTAGTAGCTAGATGGCTTCTCTCTCTTTGTTCTTCAATATAATGTTCTCCTTGACGTTCTTGGAGATCTATTCGATGTAATGACTTTTTGCGGTGTGCTTGTTGGGATCCGATGAATTGTGAGTTTATGATCATATCTATCCACGAATATCATTTGAGTTTTCTCTGAACTCTTTTATGCATGATTATTATAGCTTCGTATTTCTCTTCGATCTATTGATTTGGTTTAGTCAACTAGATTGATTTTTCTTGCAATTGGAGAGGTGCTTTGTAATGGGTTCAATCTTACATTGCTCAATCCCAGTGATAGAAGGGGACAAAAAACGTATGTATCATTGCTATTAAGGGTAAAAAGATGGGGTTTATTCATACATCAGTTTATCTTGTCTACATCATGTCATCTTGCTTAGGGTGTTACTCCATTTTCTATGAACTTAATACACTAGATGCATGCTAGATAACGGTCGATGTGTGGAGTAATAGTGATAGATGCATAATTGTTTTGGTCTACTTGTCTTGGACGTGATGCCTATATATGATCATTGCCTTGGATACCGTCATAATTATTTGTTTTTCTATCAATTGCCCAACGGTAATTTGTTTACCCACCGTATGCTATTTCCAAGAGAGAAGCCTCTAGTGAAAACTATGCCCCCCGGGTCTATCTTTTACCATATATTAAAACCAAAAAAACCTTGCTATGTTTTTCTTTTATTTATTTTATTTTGTATTTTTTCCCAATCTATTTATTAAATATCATACAATTTAATCTTGCTCGTAACTGTCAAGGGATTGACAACCCCTTGTTCAGGTTGGGTTGCAAGGATTTGTTGTTTGTGTGCAAGTACTGCTAATGAGTTGTTGCTTGGTTCTCCTACTGGATTGATAACCTTGGTTCTTAACCGAGGGAAATACTTATCTCTACTATATTGCATCATCCTCTCCTCTTCGGGGAAATCTCAACGTGGGTCACAAGTAGCAGGTAGCAACTAATAAAATGGAGTACAAACGGTATTGCAATGCTTGAAAACAAGGCCTAGTGTTCATAATTTCACTAGTGCAATCTCTCAACGGTGTTAATATAATTTAATCATATAACAATCCCTCACGTGCGACAAAGAATCATTCTAAAGTTTCTATCGGAGAATGTAGGAGTAAAACGTGTATCGACCCCAATGCATAGATTACCCCAATGTCACCGCAGGAATCCGCAAGTTCAATACCAAAACATACATCAAGTGATCGACTCAATAGAATACCCCATTGTTACCACGGGTATCTGCATGCAAGAAATACATCAAATGATCTCAAATCCAATATTCAATCGAACATAAGGAAACCTCCAAGAGGAAGACTCAATTGATCACAACAAAGATAGAGGAAAAAACACCATATGATCTAACTATATTAATAAAGCTTGCAGTGCATCAAGATCGTGCCATATCAAGAACACGAGAGAGAGAGAGAGAGAGAGAGAGAGAGAGAGAGATCGAACACATAGCTACTGGTGCATACCCTCAACCCCCGAGGATGAACTAATCACACATCACCATGAGGACGGATGAGAAGTTGGTGGCGATGGTGATGGTGATGGAGGAGATGTCCCCGACGGTGTTCCGGTGCCACCCGAGGAGAGGGGTAGGGGGCCTCTTCTTCTTCTTCTTCCTTGGCCCTTCGAGGGGAGAGGGAGCTCTCCCCTAGATTAGATCTCTCTATTGTCTTTTATTTTTTGGAGCCCTTCACCATTTCTTATATTCTCGGTGATCCATAACTCTGATTCGGCTGAAATTTTGAGGGGATTTTATCCAAAAATTATCTCTTGTGCGGCGAAATAAGGGCTCCAACCGACTTACAAGGTGCCCATAAGGCATCCCGGCATGGCCAGGGGGTAGGCCGCGCCCTGTTGTCTTGTGGGGCCCTCGAGCACCGTCTTGCGTTGATTCTTCCTCCCAAAAATCACATATGATGCCTAAAAAATCTCCATAAATTTGTATCGCATTTGAACGTTGTTTGGTACGGATTTTCTGCGAAACAAAAAACATGCAAACAACAGGAACTGGCACTGGGCACTAGATTACTAAGTTTGTCCATAAAAATAATATAAAAGTGCACCAAAACCATATAAAACTATTATAAATATGGCATTAATACTTTATAAATTATAAAAACGTTGGAGACGTATCAACATCCCCAAGCTTACTTCCTGCTCGTCCTCGAGGAGGTAAATGATAAAATAAATAATTTATGAAGTGTGAATGCTAGCATAGTGCATACGCTTGATCAATGATAATTTCAATCACTTCTCCTAGCACCAGAACAACAACTCTTTCTCATAAAACTCATCATGATAAAGTAGAAATCATTTCACATGTTATGGTTCAAACAATGCATTCTCTTGAAACGTAACAACCTATGTTCTTAGTCACTAAATTTTTTTAATGCACCTTATTTTCAACAAAGTCTAAGTAAGAACTCCACATACTCAATTATCATATAGTCTTCTATGATTGCTAGTACTCAAAGCATATTTTTAGAACAAATAGTATCCATCAAACACAGAGAAAGATAGGGGCTTAATGTTTTGCCTTGCTACTTCTTGTGCTTGCGTTGATTTTTCCCTTGAAGAGGAAATGGTGATGCAGCAAAGTAGACATATGTATTTTCCTCAGTTAATAACCAATGTATCAATCCAGTAGGAGGCACAAGCAAGTCCCCAATATATGCACCTGCACAAACTAACAAACACTTGCACACAATGCAAAAAAGGGGTTGTCAATCCCTTCATGGTCACGAACAAGAGTGAGATCTAAAAGAGATTGGTATAAAAGATAAATAAAAGAGCAAACTAAAGTAAATATAAATAAATTGCAGCAAGGTATTTTTGAGGTTTTTGGTTTATAGATCTGAAAATATATGATGGAAAATAGACCCGGGGCCATAGGTTTCACTAGAGGCTTCCCTCTTGAATAAAGCATACGGTGGGTAAACAAATTACTGTTGAGCAATTGATAGAAAAGCGCATAATTATGACGATATCTAAGGCAATGATCATGAATATAGCCACCACTTCCATGACAAGTAGACCGAAATGATTCTGCATCTACTACTATTACTCCACACATCCACCGACTCCTGCCTGCATCTAGAGTATTAAGTTCATAAGAATAGAGTAACGCCTTAAGAAAGATGACATGATATAGAGGGATAAACTCAAGCAGTATGATATAAACCCCATCTTTTTATCCTTAATGGCAACAATACAATACGTGCCCCACTGCCCCTTCTGTCACTAGGAGAGAACACCTCAAGATTGAACCCATCACAAAGCACTTCTCCCATTGCAAGAAAACCCAATCTAGTTGGCCAAACCAAATCGATAGATTGATTACTAAGCTATCTTAATCCTGCATAAAAGAGTTCAAAAAAGACTCAAATAATATTCATATATAATCTGATCATAAATCCACAATTCATCGGATCTCAACAAACACATCGCAAAAGAAGATTACATTGAATAGATCTCCAAGAACATTGAGGAGAACATTGTATTAAAGATCAAAGAGAGAAAAGAAGCCATCTAGCTAGTAGCTATGGACCCTTATGTCCGTGGTAAACTACTCACGCTTCATTGAAAGGGCAACAAGGTTGATGTAGTGGCCCTCCGTGATCGAATCCCCCTCCGGGGAGTGTCGGAAAAAGCCCCAAGATGGGATCTCACGAGGACAGAAGCTTGCAGCAGCGAAAACGTATTTTTGGTGTGCCCTCTGGCATAGGGGGATATTTGGGTATTTATGGAGCAATAATTAGGTAAATACGATGCACGAGGGGCCCACAAGCCAGGGGGCATGCCCCCATGGCTTGTGGCCGCCTCATGGGTCTTCTGGCCTCCTCTCCAAGTCTCGTGGGTTTCTTCTGGTCCAAGAAAAATCACCATAAAGTTTTATTCCGTTTGGATTACGTTTGACATTATTTTTCTATAAAATTCAAAAACAAGGAAAAGCATAAATTGGCACTGGGCTCTAGGTTAATAGGTTAGTCCCAAAAATAGTACTCCCTACATTCCTAAATATAGGGTGTATAGTTTTTGGCGTGGAAATTAAAGAACAAACGTGGAGGGAAAATTTCACAAGTTTTGGGCGGGATTACAGCTTACTAATTGACATGAGAAAATAGAGGAGCTTGCCTGATATAAGGAAATGTAATCAAATCCCTAAAAAAAATATCCAAATGAGTGGTGCAATGCAATACACCTTATATTTCGGGGTTTTTCTCAAAAATCTATACACCTTATATCAAGGAATAAAGGGAGTATAAAATAGCATATTAATGCATATAGAACATCCAAAACAGATAATATAATATTATGGAACAATCAAAAATTATAGTTATGTTGGAGACGTATCAAGCATCCCCAAGGTTAATTCTTGCTCATCCTCGAGTAGGTAAATGATAAAAGAAGAATTTTTGATGTGAATGCTACCTAACATATTTATCAATGCAATTTTCTTTATTGCGGCAAGAATATTTAGATCCATAAGATTCAAAACAAAATTTTAATATTAACATAAAACAATAATACTTCAAACATACTAATAAAGCAATCATGTCTTCTCAAAATAACATGGCCAAAGAAAGTTATCCCTACAAAATCTTATAGTCTGGCTATGCTCCATCTTTGTAACAATTCTTTGTGGAACCAATTCATCTTTATCATTAGGAACAACAGTAATACCTCCATCCTTAGGGACACAATGGACATGACTTACCCACTGACTATTAGCAACAGGATAAATTATACCTGCCTCTAGAAGCTTTAGTATTTCTTTTCTTACCACTTCTTTCATCTTAGGATTTAACTGTCGTTGGTGATCAACAACCGGTTTCGTGTTTTTCTCCAATTTTATTTTGTGCTGGCATAGAGTGGGACTAATGCCCTTAAGATCATCAAGAGCATATCCAATAGCAGAACGATGCTTCTTCAGAGTTTTCAATAATTTCATTTCTTCATGCTCTGAAAGGTTAGCACTAATAATAACATGATATATCTCTTTCTCATCAAGAGAAGCATATTTAAGAGTATCAGGTAAAGGTTTAAGCTCAAACACGGGATCTCCCTTGGGTGGAGGAGGATCCCCTAGAATTTTAACAGGCAAGTTATGTTTCAAAATAGGTCCCTGTTTAAAGAATACTTCATTTATTTCCTTCTTCCATTCATAAACATATCATTTTCATGGTCTAACAAATATTGTTCTAAAGGATCATTAGGAGGCACGTCAATAGAAGTAAGACCAATAATTTCATCTTTACTAGCAATTCTTTATCATGGGGTTGTCTACGAAATTTAGCAAAATTAAACTCATGAGACATATCCCCCAAACCAATTGTAACAACATCCTTTTTGCAATCTATCCTAGCATTAACAGTATTCAAGAAGGGTCTATCAAATATAATGGGACAAAAGTCATCTTGTGGGGAACCAAGAATAAGAAAATCAGCAAGCTTTTTAACTTTCCCACACAAGACTTCAACATCTCTAACAATCCCAACTGGTGAAATAGTGTCTCTATTGGCAAGCTTAATTGTAACATCAATTTCCTCTATCTCAGCAGGTGCAATATCATGCACAATTTCTTTATATAAGGAATGAGGTATTGCACTTGCACTAGCACCCATATCACATAAGCCATGATAGCAATGATCTCCTATTTTAACAGAAATAACAGGCATGCCTACAACGGGTCTATGTTTATTTTTAGTATCAGGTCTAGAAATTCTAGAAGCTTCATCACAGAAGTAAATAGCATGCCCATCAATATTATCGGCCAAGAGATCTTTAACCATAGCAACACTAGGTTCAACTTTAATTTGCTCACAGGGTGTAGGTGTTCTAGTATTACTCTTACGAACCATAGTTGAAGCTTTAGCATGATCCTTTATTCTAACAGGGAAAGGTGGTTTCTCAATATAAGGAGTAGGAACAATAGAATCATTATAAGTGATAGTCTTTTCTTCAACTTTAATAGGTGCAACTACTTTTACTTCAATGGGAGGATTATATTTAAACCACTTCTCCTTATGGAGATCAACATGAGTAGCAAAGGATTCACAGAAAGAAGATACTATCTCAGAGTCAAGTCCATATTTAGTGCTAAATTCACGAAAAGCATCGGTATCCATAAAAGATTTAACACAATCAAACTTAGGCGTTATACCTGACTCCTTACCTTCGTCGAGATCCCAATCTTCAGAGTTGCGTTTAATTCTTTCCAATAAAACCCATTTGAATTCAATAGTCTTCATCATAAAAGAACCAGTACAAGAAGTATCGAGCATGGAGCGATTATCGAGAGAAAGCCCATGATCCCAATTTCAATCGGTTGTAGTTCCATGATCCCATATCATCACATAGCCTAAACCATGTCAATGCCTTTCCCTTCAAAGATAAAGGGAAGACCTTCTTCTTGATAACATCCTCGGGCATACCTGCAAGCTTAAATAATCACAAACTTCATCCACATAGATTAGGTGCAAATCGGGATGTAATGTTCCATCTCGTGTAAAAGGATTAGCTAGCAGTTTCTCTATCATACCCGAAGGAATTTCAAAGTAAACATTCTCAATAGGTTCAGTAGGTTGAGGAGCAACTCTTTGCTCTACTGGTCAGGTTGAAGATACCCCAAACAAGACCCTCAAAGGATTATGTTCCATAGTAACAAGTGACAGTAAACTTTAGCACACTATATGAATTTTTCCTTACCAAATTCCACCTACCAAAGACGCTTCACTCCCCGGCAACGGCGCCAAAAAGAGTCTTGATGACCCACAAGTGTAGGGGATCTATCGTAGCCTTTTCGATAAGTAAGAGTGTCGAACCCAACGAGGAGCAGAAGGAAATGATAAGCGGTTTTCACCAAGGTATTCTTTGCAAGCACTGAAATTATCGGTAACAGATAGTTTTGTGATAAGGTAATTTGTAACGGGTAACAAGTAATAAAAGTAAATAAGGTGCAGCAAGATGGCCCAATCCTTTTTGTAGCAAAGGACAAGCCTAGACAAACTCTTATATAAAGGAAAACGCTCCCGAGGACACATGGGAATTATCGTCAAGCTAGTTTCAATCACGTTCATATGATTCACGTTCGGTACTTTGATAATTTTATATGTGGGTGGACCGATGCTTGGGTACTACCCTTCCTTGGACAAGCATCCCACTTATGATTAACCCCTATTGCAAGCATCCGCAACTACAAAATAAGTATTAAGGTAAACCTAATCATAGCAGGAAACATATGGATCCAAATCAGCCCCTTACGAAGCAAATCATAAACTAGGGTTTAAGCTTCTGTCACTCTAGCAACCCATCATCTACTTATTACTTCCCAATGCCTTCCCATAGGCCCAAACAATGGTGAAGTGTCATGTAGTCCGCGTTCACATGACACCACTAGAGGAGAGACAACATACATCTCATCAAAATATTGAATGAATACCAAATTCACACGACTACTTATAGCAAGATTTCTCCCATGTCCTTAGGAACAAACGTAACTACTCACAAATCATATTCATGTTCATAATCAGAGGGGTATTAATATGCATAAAGGATCTGAACATATGATCTTTCACCGAATAAACCAACTAGCATCAACTACAAGGAGTAATCAACACTACTAGCAACCCACGGGTACCAATTTAAGGCTTTGGGACAAAGATTGGATACAAGAGATGAACTAGGGTTTGAGATGAGATGGTGCTGGTGAAGATGTTGATGGAGATTGACCCCCTCCCGATGAGAGGATCGATGGTGATGATGATGGTGATGATTTCCCCCTCCCGGAGGGAAGTTTCCCCGGCAGAACAGCCCCGCCGGAGCCCTAGATTGGTTCCGCCAAGGTTCCGCCTCGTGGTGGCGGCGTTTCATCCCGTGAGCTAGCTTATGATTTTTTCCTCGACGAAAGATCTCATATAGCAGAAGATGGGCATCAGAGGCCTGCTAGAGGGCCCACGAGGAAGGGGGGCAGTGGGTGGCCCCCCTCTGGTACTTTCTTCACCCAATATTTTTTTATATATTCTGAAAATAATTCCCATGGAGTTTCAGGACTTTTGGAGTTGCGCATAATAGGTCTCTAATATTTGCCCCCTTTTAAGCCCAGAATTCCAGCTGCTGGCATTCTCCCTCTTCATGTCAACCTTATAAAATAAGAGAGAATAGGCATAAGTATTGTGACATAATGTGTAATAACAGCCCATAATGCAATAATTATCGATATAAAAGCATGATGCAAAATGGACGTATCACATATGCCCGCGCACGTGGGGAGGGCTTGGAGCACGCGCGCGGCGCTCACATGGCCGACGCGGCCCCGATGAGGTGCCGGCAAAGAAGGACGCGCGCTGCGTGTCGTGCTCATCCTGAAACCACGTGTCCCACAAGTCGGAATCGACGGCGTACCTAGGGTCGTAGTAGAGGTCGTCTGGCAGGAGGCGGCGACGCCATTTGATCTCCTCGCGGTGTGCACGACCGCTCGTCGGGACCGGCGGGATAGGCACCCGATCCCTGGACAGATGCTAGTTATTGGGGAGATGAACATCGCTCTAGGGGAGCGGCGTCCTCATCTCCCAATAACGACGGCAAACATCCACGTGGATGTACTGCCGGTCCGCTCGCCGTCGGCCGTAGGGCCGATGGTGAATGGGGCAGGCGCGGGGGCCCTCCGTGGGCCATGCCGTGGGGGTGATGCAGGCTCAACTTTGACGCCACGGCGGCGGCGGCCCAAGGACGAGCCAGCCTCGTGGTCGCGCGCCCCCTTGCAGCCGGTGTTCCACCACCCCATGGTTGTCGGTGGCCGGCAAGCCCGAGAAAGGGGAAGGGAGAGCTAGGGTTTGGGTGTCGGGTTTCGAGGAGGCCGCAACGACTGGAGTGGGAGCATGGACTGCGGTCGGTCCACGGCTTCCCATTTAAGAAGGACGCCGACCACGCATCTGGGCGGATGACAGGTGGGGCCGACCACACGTGCATATTTATGTTGGGCGATGGGAGGTAGGTGGCCGCCTGCCACGCGGCCCCGATGTGGATGAGCGGCGTGTCCGTTTGCTGTCCGCCTGGACCCAAGTCGGACGCATGTTTGCGCTCGAAATGAATCGGGCCGGACACTAAACGAACAAGATGGGTCCAGGGTGTCGTGCGCTGGGCCGTGAGGTCTGTTCATTTCACCCCAAACGGACGGGGCGGACGGATGAGGTCGCGCGCTGGAGTTGGCCTGAGACCCCTAGCATGGATTCCACTGGCGGGTACACAACCAGTACAAGCTGCGGAGGACCCATAGAGATCACATTGAAGGACTAGTTCTTGCGCGGGTGCATGGTCTGGATGGCGCCGTCCATCTTGCTGGACTCGGAGGACTCGTACTTTTGCTTGACGCAGATGACAGTGAGGTGGTTAGCGGCGGCATTGTCTGAGGGCACGATAAAGGCGAGGAGCTCAGTGACATAGATGAACCGTAGTCCATGATGAGGGCCCAACAACGCTACCCGGCGAGGTAAGGGGTGAGGAAGAGGGTGAAGGAGAAATTGGTGCTATCCGTCGTGGTTTGGATCTGGGCGATGGTGACTGGTGAGAGGAATGTGGCGACCGAGCACACCGTAACCTCTCTGTGAACCACTACCAGCGGACCGAATTGACCCATACCCCCATGCGACCCCACGAGAAGACCAAGTCAAAATAGTGATGCAAAATCAAAATCGAAGCCTCAATTGATTCTCAGCGCTTCCCACCCTACGGAGCTTAGTGATATACTCCCTCCATTTTGAAATAAGTGTCTCAAATTTAATACAACTTTATACTAAAGTTAGTACAAAGTTAAGACACTTATTTTGAGACGGAGGGAGTAGTAGATATCGCTGGCTTCTCAACATTGCATTGGGTCGGTAACTAACTATTTCTATACAGATTTTTACTTTAATGAACTTGTTAGTACTTGTGAATGCCTGCTAATAGTTCTAATTATAAATGCATTATATTTTAAGTCAGGGATAACAATTCTTTATTATTTTATTATTTCAGTATCCGCTCCAAATTAAACTTCAGTACTTTATTATTTTGTCAAACGACATTTTGGTTACATTTTTCACCAATTCTTTGCTGAGAGCACAACTCCAAAGAAAACCACAAGAAAAGAATACACACTTTAATAGAAATCCAACTTCCATAACTGCTTTCACTAGTTGGAGTAATAGTTTCTCTATGTCTTTATTGTCTACGTTGTTGGTTTCTCAATTGGCTTCTTGTGTGTGCACATTTTTTATTCTTCTTTGTTTCCGCACAATTAGATATTGTGTCGTCTCTAGTCTCTTCTATAACAAATAGTGCACAAACATCTAGAAAATTTCTTGCTATCAATAAATTGATGTACTCTTCTTGGCAATACCAAAACTTGCATCCACTACTAGAAAAAGGGCTATAAATGGGATTGACACTAATGGCGCACCAGACAAGTGGTGCGCCATTAGTATATACTGATGGCGCACCACCTTCTGATATGCCATTAGAGTTGAAACTACTAATGGCGCACCTGGCCCAGGGTGCGCCATTAGTATCAATTTTTTTTAACTAGTGCGCCTGTCCAAACATACTAATGGCGCATCCAGACACAGTGTGCCATTACTAGTTGTAACTAGTAATGGCGCACCTGCCGGAAAGTGCGCCACTAATGTTGTTTTTTTATTATATTTTTATTCCCTTTTTTGCAAAACTAGTAATGGCGCACTGTTCCACCGTGCGCCATTACTAGTTTAAACTAGTAATGGCGCACTGTGGGACAGTGCCCATTAGTATTTTTTTTTGCAAAACTACTAATGGCGCACCACCAGAAGGTGCGCCATTAGTAACCTGGATTACTAATGGCGCATTTAGAGTTGGTGCTCCATTAGTAAGTGCGCAACAACAAGATATTTTGGGCAGCCTCTCCTACCCACACTCACTTTCTCCCCACTTCATTCTCTCCACCTGCTCCTTGTCTCGGGTGCCTCCTCTTTTTCACCTCATTTCCACCATAGATTCATTCAATTTAAGTGGTTAAATTACCTTGTTTTGATAGGTAAGTAAGGGGGGAAGCTATATTTATGTTGTTCTTCCTACAACAATGTGCACATGCACTTTTTATGGCCTAGCTAGATCTATGTATGTTCGTGGTGTTGCATATGTTTGTGGTGTTGCATATGTGTTTGTGTTTGGAGGTGTACCGGTATTTGAAATGCGATAGTTGCCAATATTTTGCCGGAATGTTGATTCATTTCCGTTTCGGCGAGAATTTTGGCATTAAGCATTCTTTTTGGTCCTATTTTTAGGGAAAGTCATGCCAAATTTTTTTTTGGTTCTAAAATATCGTTTTGCTCTACCCCGCAGGCGACCATGGTCCGCATGATGACCGAAGGCATCGTGAATAGGTTTTTGAGGTCCGCGAAGGCCGAGATGCTTCAAAAGAACGAGACGGAGATAAGATGTCCGTGTCGAAGATGCAAGCTGAAGAGCCTTATTGCGGACCCGGAATCCGGGCAGGTGCGGGACCACCTGCTCTTGCGTGGTTTCATGGATGGCTATCGGTGGCAAGGTGATGAAGATGACTACGAAGTCGTCCATGGGGGCCGGGCAAGAAATGAGGAAGGGCAGCAAGACAACCATCGCGGCTCGGGCGGGCGAGAAGACGAAGAATCCCCAGGAGATGATCACGATGGTGATGCTGTACACAGTCATCATGTAGAAGATGCAGGACATGATGATGAGGAAGATGCCGGAGCAGACGACGGGCATGATCATGAAGATGATGATGCCGGCGGAGTAGACGACGCTGGACCATCAATGGGCTGGGTGCAGGACCCTCATATTCAAGAGCTGCTTCTCAAGCAGACGGATAACGCAAGAGCTGCCGCCCGAGAGAAAGCCAAGATGAATCAACTTGAGTTAGACGCGGTTACTCCATTGTATGAAGGATGCAGGCCCGAGGATACCTGCCTGAAAGTAACGCTCATGGCTCTGGAGATGAAGGTAAAACACAAAATGACCGACGCATGCTTCGACGAGAACATGTCATTCTGGCACGAACGTCTTCCCAAGGGGAACAAGTGCCCGACCAGTTTGGAGGAGGCGAAGAAAATCGTGTGTCCTCTGGATTTACCGCACGTGAAATACCATGTGTGCATGAACAATTGCATCATTTATCGGGACGAGCACGCGGAGTCTACCATATGTCCAGTGTGCGGCGTCACTCGATACAAGAAGAGGAAGAAAGCTCCTCGAAAAATGGTGTGGTACTTTCCAATCACTCCTCGTCTGCAGCGGTATTTCACGGACCCTAAGGTAGCAAAGCTCCTGCGTTGGCACGCGGATAGGGAGGAGAAGAAGCGAGAAGATGACGCAAATGATCCGGAGATAGATAAAAAAGACAAGATGCGGAGTCACCCTAAGGATGCGAGCCAGTGGCAAGCGTTGAACTTCGGAGACCCAGAATTTGGGAACGATCCAAGGAACATCATGCTGGGCACGAGCATCGATGGAGTCAATCCGTTTGGCAGCCAGAGAAGCACACATAGCACCTGGCCTGTGTTTGTGTGGATGTACAACCTTCCCCCCTGGTTGTGCATGAAGAGGAAGTACATTCACATGAGTATGCTAATTGAAGAACCGAAACAACCAGGGAACGACATCAATCTGTATCTGGGGCTGCTGGAAGAGGAGCTTGACACGCTGTGGAAAACGCCAGCCAATACGTGGGACGCCGCAGAGAAAGAATATTTCCCTATGAGAGACGCGCTGCTCACGACGGTGCACGACTATCTCGGTTACAGATATGTCGTGGGGCAGGTGGTCCACGGATTTTCTGGATGCGTCAGGTGCATGGATGACACAACGTATCGCCAGCTAGATAGAGATCCCGGGTCTTCGAAAACCGTGTTCATGGGACATCGAAGGTGGCTTCGCGACGATGACCCGTGGAGAAAACGCAAGGATCTGTTCGATGGTGAAACCGAACCCCGAGGACGCCCGCGTACGAGGAGCGGCGAGGAAATAGACGAGCTATTGAAAAATTGGAAAGACTGCCCACTGCCGAGAAAGAAGCAAAAGGCGCCAGAGCCGGGAAAGAAGTGAAAGGCGCCAGAGCCACTGCTGAAGGTATGGAAAACGAGGTCTGTTTTCTGGGACTTGCCGTACTGGAAGATCCACCGTGTGCCTCACAGCCTTGATGTCATGCATATCACGAAGAACGTGTGCGAGAGTCTGCTTGGTACCCTGCTCAACATGCCAGAGAGGACCAAAGATGGGCCGAAAGCAAGGGCAGACTTGAAATCAATGGGCATCAGGCAGGAGCTTCATGCTATATATGATGATCATGATGATGATGATGATGATGAGGCGAAGCAGGACACGGAAAGTCGTCGCAAAGGCAAAAAGGCCAAGAAGACCGGAAATGACTACCCTCCCGCGTGCTTCACTCTAAGTCAGGAGGAGATCGAGCAGTTTTTCACCTGCCTCGTAGGAGTAAAACTTCCTTACGGTTACACGGGGAAGATAAGCAGATACCTAGACCCAGCGAAGCTGAAGTTCAGCGGGATGAAGTCTCACGACTGTCACGTGCTGATGACGCAGATACTTCCAGTTGCAATCCGTGGGATCATGGACGCGCACGTCCGTGAAACCCTATTTGGCCTATGCAACTTTTTCAACGTCATCTCTCGGAAGTCTGTTGGCGTGAGGCAACTCAGAAGGCTACAGGAAGAGATCGTGGTGATACTATGCGAGCTTGAGATGTACTTCCCGCCCGCATTCTTCGATGTTATGGTGCATCTACTGGTCCATATCATGGACGATATCATCCAACTCGGGCCGACGTTCCTGCACAACATGATGCCGTTCGAAAGGATGAATGGTGTCATCAAAGGATACGTTCGCAACATGTCACGTCCAGAGGGAAGCATAGCCAGGGGCTTTCTGACCGAAGAGTGCATCTCCTACTACACGAATTATCTAGGCATCGAGAACCCCGTTGGTCTGCCCGTCAACAGGCACCTTGGCAGGCTCGCTGGATGGGGTCACCGTGAGGGTCGTCGCGAAATGCATGTCGACTTCGAGGGTCGACTCGCCGACTTTGAAAGAGCAAACCTAGTCGCGCTACAACACATAGACGTGGTCGATCCTTGGGTGGTACAGCACAAAACCTTTATTAAGAAGACGTACAATGACCGAGGCCAACAGAGGACGGACGGAGATATACTCAAAGAGCACAACTCATGTTTCACGCGTTGGTTCAAGCAGAAGCTTCTGTCGTACCCTTTACATGAGGATTCTTCCGCGGAAGCACAACTCATATTCGCCTTGTCACAGGGCGCCGAGCACAACCTGATGACCTATGAGGCGTACGATATCAACGGCTACACATTCTACACCGAGGCCAAGGACATGAAGAGCGATGGTTATCAGAACTCCGGGGTAACGATGGAATCCTACACCGGTAACAACAAGGACATATACTACGGAAGGATCGAGGAGATCTGGGAGCTGAGCTACGCTGGAGAGAAGGTCCCGATGTTCCGTGTCAGATGGGCCAAGAGCGTCCTAAAAGAAGACCGGTATTTCACCACCATGGTTATACCCGAAGCCAAATCCAAGACCGCGGGCGCAAACGTCACCGCGGAAAATGAGCCATGGGTACTGGCTTCCCAAGTGGACCAATGCTTCTTCATTACCGACCCGTCAAAGCCCAGTCGTGTTGTCGTGAGGAGAGGCAAAAGGAAGATCATCGGAATGGATGGAGTAGCCAATGAGCAAGACTTCGACAAGTACGGCGACCCGAGGATCGAACATGACGACGATGATGAAGTAGCAGCATACACCACAAGAAGAAGCAGGACCACCCTACCTAAAGGACGTCCGTTCCACAGAAGAACTCCATTTGCGAAAAAGAAGGGCAAGAAGATTGTGAACAGATAGCTAGCTAAGATCGATTGTATTTAAATCGTAGCCTTCATTTCTCGATTGTATTTCATGGGCACTTTTTGAACTATCATGAATATTTTTAAATTTCATGG
>NC_041388.1:678572534-678584683 GCF_002162155.2 Triticum dicoccoides
TACTCAACCGCCGCCGCCGACCCCCCGCACCCCGCGCACCCTCCCCCGCTCCATCGGCATTACTATTTGATGATATTTTTTAAAAAATTATTACTGTCTTATAAAAAAAATATTACTGTTATGATTTAAACAAGTTTGAATATATTTAAACACAAATAAGTATCAAACGGCATTTTAAATGCATAAAAAAAATTTGTGGAGCCTAGGAATCGAACCCAAGACCTCCTGGTGTGAGAACTGGCTGCTGACTAGTCGAGCTAGTAGAGGGGACTTGGTGTGGATCAGGTCAGGTGGAAGATAACCTGTTGGCTCGAGCAGAAATAAAAAAAAATACTAATGGCGCACCACGGTGAGGTGCGCCATTAGTATGGATGTACTTATGGCGCACCGAGGGGTGGTGCACCATTAGTATTGTGCCATTGCTATAAGAAAAAAAACTACTAATGGCGCACCAGGGTGAGGTGCGCCATTAGTATTGTGCCATCCATATTTCCTCCCCGGCCCCTCCCTATCCCCTCTCTCTCCCTCGCCCTCACCCTCGATCCCCTTCCCCTCTCCTCTCCCGACGCCGCCCTCTCCTCTCCCGACGCCGCCGCCCCGCTGCCCCGTCGTCCTCGTCTCCCCGCCGCCCCGTCGTCCTCGTCTCCTCGGTGCCGCTCTCCCCATCGCCCCACCTCGTTGGACGCCATCGCCCCGCCGCCCTCGTCGCCGGTGGCCCGGACGCCGCCCCGTCCACACCACCGTCCCGGAGCACCACCACCACCCGGACCTCGTCGCACCACCACCACCCGGACCTCGTCGCCCCACCTCGTCGCCCCGTCCACACCACCGCCCCCGTGAGCTCCCCCTCCTCCTCTCCCGCTCTCCCCCTCTGTTCATTATGCTAAACCTGAGGTCCGGGTGGAAGTGCATCATACAATTGAAGATAGGTGCTAGTGCATTTAGCAATGGACTAGCATCATACAATGGCATCATACAATGGCATCATACAATGGCATCAAATGGACTAGCATCATACAATGGACTAGCATCATACAATACGAAAATGTCATCTACACACACTCAAGTCACAGCTAGAACAAATGGTAAATACACTGGGAGGACCATACTATAAGACGAGGTGGAAGCATAAGAACGTTGTAACTCTAATTTTTTTTGTCAATTTTTGCTTGGTCATATAATTTTAGGGACTCCCTTCCCTTTGGAAGACACTTTCGTGAAAAAAATTAAAGTAGGTCACTTTCGTCTTCAGGGATTCATGTCCCTTTATATAGGAATATGCAGAGTGGAAGTGGGAAAGAACAAACAAAATTACACAGTACCCTTTAGCACATATCAGATGGCCGGAATTTTGTTTTTCTAGCGAGATATCTGATTCTGATAACAGGTTTAGTTTGTTTTCAGAAACCACATGGGACCTTTTGGGTGTATGATGCACTTCTACAAGCCGGACTAGCACCTATTTCAGAACACTATCTTCAATTTGATGCACTAGCACCTATTTCAAAAAATTGTAGAAGTGCACTTGCTAAATGGACTAGCACCTATTTCAAAAAATTGTGTTATGAAATATGTGTTCTGAAATTGTGTTCTGAAATTTTTTTGTTACAATGTTTTAGAGCACTATCTTCTACTACAACCTGAGGGTTTTCTTAGCTAAATTAGGCTATGTTCGTTTTGTGTCAGCTACTTGCTGTCCATGTTAACTTCTTTTCATGGTACCCATAGATTTGACTTTCAGTGTTGGTGATTCTGCAGTTGCTGTAGACTACTATAGTGATGAGTGTCAAGCTTTTGTAATCTACACTTCTTGCATAATTTGGATGTACTTGGCATTAATTCAGATTCAGTCATGTACTTGGCATTCAAATAGTATAAATCTATTCAAATGGCATAATTTACTTGCTGATAGATAGATAGCATATCCAAATACTCAGACATGTACTACTAGTTATTTATAGATCAAATCTGACAAAACAGCAAGAATGGCCTTTATCTGCAAGTATCGTTCAGCATTGCTTACATATGCACATATGAATCCTAACTCTAGAATAGCTGTGATCTATTTGTTGTTATTGTTACATCATCACTTATCTTCTGATGATGGCTTGTTTGCGTGTTCGGTGCTTGTCTGTAGTTAGATAGGAGTGGAGGATCACATCCTTGTCTGTTTGTGGGCCTAATCACCTGTAAACTTTTATAACAGAAGCATGAATGGCATTTAGCTGGGAGCATTATTCAGCATTGCTTATATATATATCTGCACATATGAATCCTAGCAGTACAACAACTGTGGTCTATTTGTTGTTATTACTACAGCACCATGTATTTTTCTGATGACGACAGTTTGGTGCTTGTCTGTGGTCAATTAGGAGTAAAGGATCACAACTTTTTCTGTTGTAGAGCAATTGCCTGTAAACTTTAACAGTTGCTAAAAATTGTAGTAACCTGGCCACATGACCCAGGGGAGCTCCTGTGGTGTGGTGCTTAAAATGAAATCTGGATAGACTGGTCATCTGTAGTGTAATGTTTTGTAACTTACTGTAGATGGCCTTACTTTCCTGCTGCTTTTGCTGGTTTGTTAAGTCTATTCACCTTTTTTGGTTTGTTTGCTCCTTGGATTGCTAATGTGCAGTCTGTAGACAAAATGATTTACAGAGGATAAGAAGATTGCTAATGTGCAGTTTGTTAAGTCTATTCACCTTTTATCCATTTGATTGGCTCCTATTATAATTGCAGAGGATAAGAAGAACTTGCTCTGTTCTTGCTTGTACACCAATCTCTGCTTCAACTGCTGCATTTACTTTCATGTAACAGTCTTGTACCCAATGCTTCAGTGGCAGTGCATCCTAAGAAATGGAGGCCTTTTTTCACATGCCAATGTATTTTCCATGTTGTGATGGAGGCCTTTTTTGCCTTGTCCACCCAAGAGGCCCTTGAGTTTGCTGGAATGTCGATTAACTTCCGTTCCGGCAAATTCGGGTACTCCATATGTCCTATTTTCAGCAAAGGTCATGCTGAAATTTTCCGTGAATTTTAGCATGACTTTGCTAAAAATAGGACATATGGGGTACTTGTGACTTGGTGTGGGCCGGGGTATCTTAGTAGTTAATTAAGTAGGATCAAGTGCCCCGGCGTACTTGTGACTAATGCATGGGTTTTAGGGTGCCTCGGTGTCGATAAAAACTGAAATGATGAAAGCTTAGGCTTTTAGGGTGCCTCGGCGTCGAAAAACCCTCAATTATAAAAGCTTAGCTTTTAGGATGCCTCGGTGTCGAAAAACCCTAAATGATGAGACCATGATCTTGTTCCTTGACAATAACCAACTTTTTGACCAAACTTTGTTCCTATTTATAGAGAAACATGGCCAACAACGATGAGGCCGGGGGTTCGGGTGGCAAGAAATTCTGGGAGCTGTCCCAGGAGATGGAGGAACAACCTCACTTGTATGAGGACGCCGTCTTCCCCACCGATCCTGAGACCACTGATGGTACCGCCGAGGATGACCCCACTGATGCCACCACTGATGGTGCCGTCGAGGATGCCACCACTGATGATGGCGGCGCACGCACAGATGGCAGCCAACCGAAGAGGCAACGGAAGGACCAGCGCCCGACCGTGCTCCGCACCCTCAAGGAGGAAGTTACTGAAGTGGACTCCGACGGGAATCCAACGGCGCCCGAACGAATAGTCAAGGGGTACTCGCTTCAGCTCGGGTGCATTCTCCGGAGCACCGTCTCGATCAACACCGAGAACCTGAGGCATCCCGACCGAGGGAATTTGCGCAACCTCCTCTTCACGAAGCTGCACGAACGATACAAGTTCCCCGCTGAATTTGAAAACACAAGCCTCAAAGGGAATAAAGTGAACAATGCTGCCCTCACGAAGATGAGCAAGGCCCTGTCTACTTGGAAAAGCAATGTGAAGAGAATGATCGAGAAAGGTGAGAGTTATGAGAAGATCAAGGAGAAAAATCCTTCGATCACCGAAGATGACTACAATGACTTCAAGATCAATTGCTCGAGCACCGCAAACTCCGAATCAAGTAAGTGGGGGAAAGAAATGCGGGAGCTGAACTTAGGGGAACACACACTCGGTCCCGGCGGTTACAGAGTGGCGGAGCCTATATGGGACAAGGAGGAGGCGGACCGTGCCGAGCAAGGCCTACCGCCCCTCTTCGATAAATACGGTGACAAGCAGACCAGGAACTTTGTCAGGGCCCGGTACAAGAAGGACCCAAAAACAAAGGAGCTTACCACGGATCCGAAGACCAAGGCGCTTGAGCTTGTTCTGGTAAGGAATACACCCCCGCGTAATTAGCTCCATATGGTTGCATTCTAATTAATGAAGCCAAATTTCTAAATGGTTCACATTCCTTCCGCAGGCGACTGAAAGCAGTAGCGCGGGGTCGACTAAGAGCAACCCTTGGGACACCACTCTAAATAGGGCGTTGAATGTAATGAAGAACAAGGATAAGCTCAGTAAGCCGACGTCAGCTGGTCGTGTGGCCGGCAAAGGCTTGTCGACAAAATGGTCGTCATACTATAACACTGGTGGGCAAAAGGAGAAAAAGACCAGCTCGGAAAGCCAGGCGCGCGAGGTTCAAGAACTCAGGGCACAGGCGGATTCCGGAGATTGTCCAAGAGCAAGTGCAACAACAACTCTGAGCGACGATCACCGCCATTGTGCCTACCTTGATCCAGGGGATTAGTGCGTGGATTGCGGGCGGCCAACAGGGGCCGCCCCCGATTCCTAGCTTCACGGCCAGCAACTCGCAGAACGCGATGGCGGGGCCATTGGTGTCTCCGGCAGAGGCGGCATTGGTGTCTCCGACGCCGGCACAGGAGCTTAATGCACCCGGGTGTACGTCGGCCGGCACCTCTGCAGCAAGCGGCCCCTCTGTCAACTGCACACCCGCCGTTGGCGGTGCCTCGACATTAGCCGAGCTCGACGCCATCATCACGGTAACTAATTAAGCCTCTCTCGGCCGAGGACTTCATCTCCTTGCCTTTGACTAGGCATCCTTAACGCCCTACATGTTTTCGCAGGGCGCCGCCGACGTTCCGTGCACTCTCCTGCACTTCGTGAACAACGAGTTGGTCGATGTCGCCAAGGGCAAAATCGTTCAACCGGGCAACCCCTTGTTCCACGGTACCCAGATGCCACCCAGCTTGTTTAGGGTTCAACTGGTTCGGGTGCTCCCAGGCAGCAACGAGTTGTTACCTCCGATTCGACCCGTCGGGGCCGACGATGATGACGTGATGACCCTCAGCGCCTGCCTGAGCTGGCCCCTGCTTTGGCCGAAGAGCCAGATTCGTTTGGGGGTGGGGGACACCACCCCAAAGACAACACTGCCATTCGTGCCGGCGCCAAGTCGGCCCCATGGCAAGACCGCCGCAATGGTGCCGGACATCCCTATGCCACTGGATCCAAACATGCATATGGCACAGGATCAGAACGACGACGACGACGATACATTTGCCAACGTCGATCAGTACTTTGCCGATCATGGGTACGGTGGTGACTTCATGGGGCCTCCTTCTCAAGAACCCAACCCAACAAAAGACGTGCACGATCTAGCTGATACCGCGGAGAAGCCAAGTTGCAACAGGCATCGTCTGCAGTTCAGCTCTCAGGAGACGCCTCCAGCTGCCGACTTCACCGAGCCTCAGATAGGCGAGGTGCGAAATATGACCAGCCCCAACACACTCAAGAAGGCGGTCTGTGAGCAGAACTCGGTCCCATTACAGGAGAAGAAGAAGAAGGCACGCAAAAGAAAGACTAACAAGGGTGCGGGCCAGCCGGCACCGAGTACGATCCGTGCTCAGGACGGGCCACCTTCACTTGAGGATATCTCGAGGAGGGTGCATGTGGCGGGTAGGCCGATGCTACCGAGAAATATGCTCGATGCTGCAACCGGTGCTATGCGGAGTCTGTATGACAATGTTCTTTCTTTGGAGAAGCGGCGTCTCGGAGAGAAGGATGTGGCATACCCGGTTTTCGCGGCCAAGGTGCCAGAGGGCAAGGGCTTTGTGGATAACTCCATCGGGGGTACGATCGTCCTGCGGTTTGATAACATCCATGCTATGTTGAACCTTCATCCGCTGCACTACACCTTCGCTCGGCTATTTTCGCTGAGTATGGAGATGCGGATCATTCGCGACAAGACCCCGGACATCGTGATAGTCGACCCCTTCTACATGCGTGCCAAGATCTTGGGCAGCGCTGGGGACCGGCAAGTCGCGAGTTCTTACCTCGAAGGCGTCATTCTGGCAAACCAAGATAAGGATAACTTCCTCGTGCCTTACTTTCCCGAGTAAGTCCTCCCCTCAACCGCCCCGTAACATATGGATTCTTAGATTTCGATCATTTTTCTTTTAACATTCCGTGTTTTCTGCAGTGACACACATTGCACGCTCATCCTCCTAAGCCCCAAATATTCCATGGCCACGTATTTCGACCCGGACCGTCAGTCGAACATAGACTACACAAATGTCAAGAAGGTTCTTGATGATGTTCTCCCCGGCTACGTCAAATCTGGAGGCACCTTCACCAGGCCTATTCGTAAGTACGGCAAGCACGTGTTCTCCCACAATACGACGTTCTGCTGCGTCAAGCAGCCGCCTGGCGGTCAGAAGGGTGCCTACTACGCCATCCATCACATGCGGGCGATCGTACGGGACCATCATCAACTTCTGCTACCGAGTAGACTCAAAGATTGGGCCGCGAGCGTGTCGGCAATCCAGGACGCGGACATCAGACAAGAATTCTTTCGCATCCAGTCGGAGTTTGCGGAAATCATCCATCAAGATGTCCTTCGTACCGCGGGGCAGTTCTACCTCAGAAATCAACCATCCAACAGTGACATCGACACAATCCTACAAATGCAGGCTGACAACGCCCGTTCTTTCATGACTCCCACGATAGACGGCGGCTTCATCCACGCTCCGGTCCCTTGAGTCGAGTCGAAAGCAGTGATGCTGTGTCTAGTTCTGAAACATCGATTGGCTCATGTTGTAATTAAACTTTAATGAACTTGTAGTATGTCTATTTGGTTTCGAGAGTCGTTCAACTTAAGATGTAATTGATGCTATTAATGTCTTGCTTTTCTCTTCCGATCGTTCTGTTGCATACTTATATATTGATTATGTATTGTCTGTGAATTGGTACTAACGTTTCGTTTGGCTACTGCATAGCGATGCCGTGGTATGTCGTGTACAAGGGTAAGGTTCCCGGAGTCTACGACGACTAGGAGGAGTGTCGGAGACAGGTTCACCGATTCAGCGGTAACAGTTACAAAGGGTACGCCACTAGGGCCGAGGCCGAATCTAGATATGCCCGCTATCTAGCGGGAGAGGGGAGGGAGCGTTGGAGGAACCGGATGAAGACGAGTTTCATCGTGATGATGCTCATCGTGATGACCGCAGCTCTTTTTTATGTGATGGTAGTTTAGATGATCGATATCGACTTGTAATGTGCAGACAAACTCGCGGTCTCGAGACTTGCAATATAATGTTCTATCTTTGTTCGGTCTTTTCAATTCGGAGACTAATATGATGACTTGTATTCCGAGACTAAAATGATGAATTGTATTCAGAGACTAATCTTCTATTGTATTCGATGAATCTGTTGTTGATGTGTGTTGTCTATATTTTGTCCAATTATATATTTTGTAACCTGTGCAAAAAACAGAAAATAAAAAAAAACCCTAATATTCATACTAATGGTGCATCACATCATAGTGCGCCATTAATATGCCAAAGGATACTAATGGCGCATCATTAAACAGTGCGCCATTAGTATGCCAAAGTTACTAATGGCGCATCTTACTGTCGTGCGCCATTAGTATGCCAAAGCACCTGGGTATACATGGCCCCCCTGGGAGGCATACTAATGGCGCACTGTTGTATATACTAATGGCGCATCTGAGGTGCGCCATTAGTATACCAGATACTAATGGCGCACCAGTGGTGCGCCATTAGTAAAATATACTAATGACGTGCTACTAATGGCGCACTACTAATGCGCCATTAATGGCCAAATTAGGTGCGCCATTAATAGGCCTTTTCCTAGTAGTGATCCATTCTACATATAATTCTGAGCAAAGTATAACTTATAAATTGCAACGAATCTAAAGAACAACCGTACATAAAGAACACCCATCTGGTATATTTCGGTGTGCTCGAAACTCACCAGCTGCGGAAAAGTGGTCACACTTGATGACCGGCAGCGGGGAGCCGACGAGCTGCTGGGCTAGTGCTGAGCCCAGCCGATGACCGGATGTGCTTCTGCCGGTGATCGGTCAATGAGTGAGATCCGAGTGCCGAGAGGAGGAGGACATACCAAGATGCGGCGAAGAATCATTGTGGGAGCTCCGCGATACGGTCCCTATCGAATCCATCCAAAACCCGAAGGTGTCGGTGGCATGGATGCGTCAAATCTGGCACCTGCGACGAGGGTCGTAGATCTGCCGATTTAGACGGCGGCGGCAAGAGAGGACTAAATCTGAGAGGAGGACGAGCGCGGCGGGTCCTACTAGGGGTCGGTAGTGGCGCGTGGTGGCCGATGGAGACAGAAAGGGAGGCGCCAGAGTAGATGCGAGTGGGATGGGATAGGTGTGGCTGAGGGAAGAGGCGACTATTTTTGCTCGAGCAGGTGGGCAGCCAACTAAATATAGGAGCCCGTGGTGTCGTGGAGTAAAAATATTTTTCTCCTCTTCGGCTAGGAGCCGGTAGAGGAGTAAACTGAATTATTATTTTCTCCTATAACCGGTTTTAGGGATCAACTGAAGTTGCACTTAGGTCTTAGCCTTGACGAAAGGTCATACCGAGTCAAACCGGATGACATGCTTAACTTTCAAGTTAAGTTTTGCAAAAGAACGACCAAGGAGCAAAATTCCAAACTGAAGTGGGAGAAAATTTAGGAAAGAGGAACGACTTAAAAGGGCTATGCATGCAACATTTAGAGAGAAAAAAACAAGTTTGGACAATGATGGTCTCGCTCGATCTCATGCATGCCCAACCACAACCAGGAGACCTTAATTAGCAGACACGAAATATTCATCGTTCCTTTCTAGTTGCAGAACAGAATGGCAGACAATAGCTGTTTAGGGGTAGAATACGTTCTGTTGAAAGCTAGCCGAGAAACCATCCATGAGTGTGCTCAATCAAACTCCACGTACATATACATAACAGGCGCCTGAACTGAAGCACTGCTACAGCTCCGGCAACTTGGGAAGGGAAAGGATACCATCAAACTGCGAGTAGTAATCAGGCACACCGTCTTGACGTGCAGGAGCAGGCGGCAGAGGAGGCACGACAGCGCCTTGCAGAGCAGGAGGAGGCACCGGAGCATCTTGGGGTGCGCCTTGAAGAGCAGCAGGAGGAGGAGGCACCGGAGCCTCTTGGGGTGCGCCTTGAAGAGCAGCAGGAGGAGGAGGCACCAGAGCCTCTTGGGGTGCGCCTTGAAGAGCAGCAGGGGGAGGCACCGGAGCCTCTTGGGGTACGCCTTGAAGAGCAGCAGCAGGCGCCGGAAGGGTGGATGCAGCAGGGGGAGGCGCTTGGTGTGGCACGGCTGCAGCAATGATGGCCTGAGCAGGAATAGGCGCTGGCGCTTGTGCTTGTGGAGGAGGTGCAACAGGTTGACCTTGCATTGCCAAGGCGACAAGACCCCCAATGTTGTCCAGGATTCCTTCAAGCGAATTGATCCCCAAGTTGACATTGCTCCTCATGGTATCCAGCACTTGTTTTCCGTCTTGCAGCTGCAATGCACACGCACTTCAGTTCAGTTAGCGATCGATCCATGTTTCAGTTTGAAACAGGACAGAGAGAGGAGAGGACACAAGTCCAGGACAGGAGAGCACTGGAGCAGTTAGTTAATTTGCAGCATGATCGGATCGATCGACTCACTTACCTTCTGGTAAATCAAGTGAAGGGGATCAACTGCAGGGATCGCAGTCAGCTTGGGAGCCTTTGAGACGTTGACGTCGACGGCGTTGGCGCCGTGCCTCTTCTTCTTGCCACGACCTTTCTTGAGCGCATCGCGATAGCGCGGCTGCGCCTCTGGAGTCATGCCAGGGCACTCCTCCAGGTGCGCCGTCATATCCACCCCGATCCTGCACTCCTTGTACTCCTCCACACTGCAGACGAGGCACCGCACATGTGGGTGCCTTTTGAGTCTGGGAACAGGCACGCCCAAACTCAGAGCAAATTCCCACAAAGCAGACTGCTTCCCTTTCGGGCGCTGGTGACTGAAATGCAGAGCAGGAGTATATATGAGGCATCTCATACGGAGCAATTGACATGCACATGCATGGTAAGTAGATGCAATCATCGGTTACGAGTGTAATGTACGTGTACATACCCAATGACATTTGGCAGATAAAGCCGCATATAGTCGTTGATAAGCTTCATCATAAGCTCCGTCCCGCAGTGGGCATGAGCAAAGCTGGATTCACATGCATATACACACGTCTTGGTTAGTACTCCAACATAAGAGTATCTCACATGCATGCATGGCTAGCTGGCTGAAGAAGAAAGCAAGGAAACAAGTTTGTATACCTGGTTCTCGATCCCACACTTGTCTCAATCTTGGCTATCTCCTCAGACAGCTTACCAGTATTAGCATAGGCGGTAACAACAGCTTTGAGCGGCAAAATCTTCTCAACAAAGATCCGCGCTGAGTCCTCGTACCTCCCTCCATTAATTAGATCCATCAGCTGTAGACCAAATCAGCAGGAATAAATTTGAGAGAAAGAAAATAACTAGGTAATCTATTGCATATATGTGTGTCTCAAAGCCAAACCTGACGCCTCCATATGGTAATGAAGGGCGTAGGATGAATCAGAGATGGGTGGACATTGTCCTGAGATCTTGGCATCGCATTGGCGATGTGTTGCTCCAGCAGGTTCCACTGATTCGTTTCAATGAAGTTATTAACGTCAGCCACATTATACACCCCATGAGCAAACATCCTACACGTTTACAAAACAAAAAACAAAACAATAGATGAGTGGATTCAGCATTGCTGACTGAATCTATGAATAACAATGCATGCGAATCAATTGCAACATACAATATAAGTATATAGAGAAATAGGGAGATAACACTGCTGCCGCTATAGCTAGCTTGTATAGCAATGTTGGCACAGCCGATCGATGGAGGTTACATGCATGCATGAGCAGTACTGTACCAATGCATCTACGGAGAATCAGTTTCATCCACTTAAATAACCAGAGCATGATCCCCTTGAGGCCGGCACAAAACATTGGAGACAAAAAAAAGAGCCAGCTTTGGAGACTCACTGGTGCTGCTGGTTAGGATCAGCCAACATCTCCTCCTCCTCACCATCATAATCAACGGGAAGCACCCCCGGATCCATCAAGCTGCTGCAGCCAGTTAAGGGAGCAAAAGGAACCATGCATCAGCAAAGATCCATCTACGGAGAAGCAACCAATTCATCAAATTGACAAACCAGAGCATGATCTACAGGAACCAGAGCATGATCTACAAGAAGCAGAGCATGTTCACGCGCAATCAAGCTGTCCTCTTGGGATCAAACCATACTACATAAGTAGATTCGGGGATTTACAACTTACGGTTGCTCAGCGAGGATGTATTCCATATGTTCCTCGTCATAGTCGACCAGAAAGCTGTTGGGATCAAACCTGGAGACAAACAAAAACGACTAGGAAATTGAGAGAGAGGTCGGCGTGGAAATATGTTGGCGAGCAAAACCAGAAACGCCGCCGGCCGGATCCATCAAGATGTAGCGAGGGAGCAAAACCATGAGCAAAGGAAGGTCGGTCAGCGCCCGGTGCGCGTGGCAAGGGCCCTCCATCCTGCCGCTGCGCCACCCTAGGGGACGATTCGGGTGCCCCCAGGGCGGTGTGACGTACGGCGAACGCGGAGGCCATGCTCGACCAGCAAGAGGGGGCTGAGACCCTCCTAGACACGCAGATTTGGCCCCGGCGGTACAGGGGAGCGTGCGGGAGTCATCATAACTTAAAAAGGAGGTACCTTTCGTCAATGGGATGGTCGTCTTCCTCGTCGGCGCCGTGGCCTCCTCCGCCTCCGACTCCATGCGCGGGCGCGGGCAGATCCATGACGAGTCGACCTGCTCTGCTGCAGGGAGGCAGGGGTTAGGAGGGG